>NW_027468598.1:38779712-38799712 GCF_046254945.1 Alosa pseudoharengus | reverse complement strand
CCCCCATGCCAGATAAGGGATTGTGATTTCCCCCCCCATGCCAGATAAGGGATTGTGATTTCCCCCCCATGCCAGATAAGGGATTGTGATTTCCCCCCCCATGCCAGATAAGGGATTGTGATTTCCCCCCCCATGCCAGATAAGGGATTGTGATTTCCCCCCCATGCCAGATAAGGGATTGTGATTTCCCCCCCCATGCCAGATAAGGGATTGTGATTTCCCCCCCCATGCCAGATAAGGGATTGTGATTTCCCCCCCCATGCCAGATAAGGGATTGTGATTTCCCCCTGTGCCCTTTTTTCGCCACTTTTGTGTCACTTAATATTCATTTCTATACAAATCAAGACGACGGATTCCAAAAGAAACGCAAGCACCTACACCATAACTTGAATTTCCCCTGGGGATCAATAAAGTCTAAATCTATCTATCTATCTATCTATCTATAAGGGTATCTACATAATCTCTGCACCAAAAATGACATTGTGCAGTGACTCAAAGAGCTATAAACGGTGTTGTGCATTTACAAAACCACTAGGAGCTCCAGTGGAATTTTGATTCTCGGTCTGACCGTTGACCCAAACTCTGAGCACGGTGAACTAAATAGGGCACAGCACCAAACTCTGAGCACGGTGAACTAAATAGGGCACAGCACCAAACTCTGAGCACGGTGAACTAAATAGGGCACAGCACCAAACTCTGAGCACGGTGAACTAAATAGGGCACAGCACCAAACTCTGAGCACGGTGAACAAAATCGCATATTCTAGCCATTACTGTAAAAGCTCTCGGTTGGCCTGGATGCCAGCCAAACTTATCCCCGCCCACAAAATGTTTGGTCGGGAAGTTCGCTCTGGACTTGTTCCGTTGTGGAGCAGCTATCCCCGAACCAGAGCTGTTTGGAAATAGGGCACAGCACCAAACTCCGAGCACAGTAAACTAAATATTTTAGGCAGTAAAGGCTTCCAGTAAGAACCAAACCAGATTTTGTTCAAATCTACACATTTATGGCTGCTGGAAAATGGAAGGTTCATGAAGTATTGTAGTGAAGTATTAAAAACATCTTGTTATTGAATTTTCGAACGAAAGGGGCGGAAATTGGTACTTTCACAATATCCCACTCGTTGTGTATTGAGGCTGTATGAAACGCTAGCCACACCCTAGAAATGCCTTAGGACCGCATGTTTGTTTCTGCAGTTGAAAGGGTCTATACCAGGGCTGTCAAGCGATTAAATCAATTATTGTAATTAACTACATATTCTGTGATTAATTCATCTAAACTAATCACATGCAGTGAATCAATAAAGATCTAAACCAACATTAGACTTTAAAGTTCAACGTCTCTCTCTCTTATTATAATTTCCCCTTTGGCGCAGGCATCAGTGTAGTGCCTGGTATCAGATTTTTAGCATAATAAATGCAAACGACTGAAGTTTCCACTCACTGGCAATGACATGTGCAGAGTAGGCTACCCTGACACCAAGAAAATGTGTGATATACCCCACACAATTTATCCTTTTTTTGGCCATTCAAATATGATTTTTGTTTACATATTTACTATGTTGTTGCCTTTTCTATCCAGTAGGTGGCAGTAGTCCAGGATAAGAAATAGAGCAGTTCAAGTAGTTGAGTAGAAAAAGATGAAACTAAACAGCAGGAAAAACGAGACAAAGAAAAGCAGTGTAGCAGTGCGAACGGAAATGTGATGTGTGAAGATATTGGAATGGAAATTAATGTAACCACCTTCATCATACCTGTGAAGACATTTTGTTTCAAGTGTGCAAACAAATTAAGTCGAAGTTAGTGATTTAAGTAAGGGAGTTCGTTGGTTAGTTAGTTAGTCGGTCATACACTGGGTCAAATGTCACTACGAAATGCGATTAATCAGCGCTGTTTTTTTAACGCGCTATTCTTTTTGTAATTAATTAATCGAAACAAACATGTTGTTTTGATAGCCCTAGTCTATACACATCATTACACACATACATCTCAGAACCAGTCATACACATCACATCATTAAACACACTTCACACACATGTAAACACATCACATCACATAAATCTACACCATTACACACAAACATCACTCAAACCCTGCACATACACCATCAAACTAATCTACACCATCAAACACAACACACACACACACATCCCACACATAGGCCTGTAGGCTACACCATCAAACTAACCTACACCATCAAACACAACACACACACACACACACAGGCCTACAGACCATCAAACACAACACACACACAACACACCATCAAACACAACACACACACACACATACACACATAGGCCTATACACCATCAAACACCACACACTGACACACACATACACACTTACAAGGATACAAGGAAGTTTATTGTCACATGCATATAGTTACTGGAAGTAAGAAATGCAGTGAAATTATGTCTGGTGTCAGCCTATTTGTGCATTTATGTGGGGGGTAAAAAGTGCAGTAGAAGAGGGGTTTAGTAGATTAAGTGGCAAGGGCTGCATAAAAAAGGTGGGGGAGGATTGGGATTGGGGGGGGGCACCAACAAGGAGCACCCAAGAGCAACAGGGGCAAGGAAAAACTCCCTTACTAAGAAAGAAACCTTGGGCAGATCCACGGCTCAAGGGGCTAACCCAACTGCCAGGGGTCTTGGTGTGTGTGTTGGGGGGATGACAGGGGAGGTGGGATAGTGTGCTGTGTATGTGAGGAGAGGGCAGTGTGCAATATGTGTGTTGGAGAAGCTTCCTCACTCCCCTTACTCCAACCTAATGGACCACCATCAGATCCAAAGCTGTGATGTGCAGCCATGCTGTTATTCAGTGCATCCCTGCGCGGTCTGCCCTCTGGCACGGGGCAGCCCCATGACGACCGCCCACGCATTTACAACAGTCACGAGCTCCCCTGCCTGCTGTCAGCGCGCGGCACTGCCCGCAGGAGTTTACCTTTATGTATCCGCTGTGACGTCAGCATCAAGCCTCATCTGTTCTAAAATCCCCCCTTTATGTATCCGCTGTGACGTCAGCATCCCCCCGGGCACAGGCGCAGCTCAGTGCATCTCGCGACCACCGGGTGCTATCCAAAAGTAGCCGTCAGACAGTTTGAACTCTGCCCAAAATATGCTCGCCTCTTCTCTTATGAGGCATGTGTCATGTGTTTCGGGCATAATACGTGTTAAACGTAGCCTAGAAATCTAGACGCACCCTAGCGGCGGCAAATTAATTTGCTCAGCCTGTACGTCTAGTATCGAACCATAGGAATTTCTATTGGCTTAACACCGTGGATGTTCTCCAATCACAGCGCTCTATTTCGTTAGAGAGTCTTAAGGCGGGCTTAACAGGATAACGACATCCTGCGACGGTGAACAACAAGGAAGGTGGCTATGGCGAACGAAGAGCGGTTGTTTGAATCGGCGTTGCCGTCAACTTTGGAGGAGTTGGACTTGTGCTTTTCTTTGAAAGTAGAGCAACACAATGCACTTAAGTCATTCCTTTCGAAGAAGGATGTATTTGCCGTTTTGCCGACCGGATACGGATATGGTCGTAGCGCTGGCCTATTGCATGCCTAGGCAGTTTGAAAGACAATTCTCTGCCCGCCCCTTGGATTAAGCAGGTGAATGATTCGATTCCAGACTATACATTTCAATGATATAGGATGGCCCGCCAGGCTATGTTAAACGTTCAACGTTTGAAAATTAAAATGTCAAATACCTGAAACAGAAACAAAATAAGGTCCAAGCAAAGATCATGTTTTGTGTCTTCAGATGTAGCCAAGCCCTATAGCATACAAACTTAAGTTAGTAAGGTAACCCTAAGTTAGGTTGGCCTTAAGATCCTAAAACTAGCGCTCATTGACTCGCTAGCAACTGATTTGTCATGATGCACCTTCCCCCGGTCTCGATACCGATCCCCTCCGGCGCCGGGAGACCACGCGCATCAGACAGCCACTCAGCGTGTATTCACTGCATTTGCACGACTCAAGCTATTAGAATCAACCAGACTCCCAACTGGATTATCAATTACAGTTTTTCACAGTTGCTAAAAACACTAAACCCCATTCTATGAATCAAATTCCCAAATACCTGAACACATTTATTGAATTAATCTCTTTTGTTGGCAAACCCATAGACTAGCCTACACAGACTACAAACTCATTAACCCTTTTTGCAAAACGCTAAACACATTGTACATTGTGATGCACTTCTTAATTATATTGTTAACCAAACAAGTCGGAAGGTGAACACAATTAAAACACAGCGGTCCCCAATTGAACACCACGACCCAAAACACTTGTGTCTAATGATGTGACAACCAATAAGCCAGTTCAGAGTGTAAACAGGTTGCTGAACAGTTAGGGTCTTATCAACAATGGACAGAAACTACAATGACTGCAAGACTGCAATGTACTTCTCATTTACAGTACTGAAATGCCTATCTTTTCCGGTATAAAGTTTTTCACAATTGCTAAAACACGTTTTTTGAAACCTTCCACTCTTTTTCTCAAAACTGTAAACACACGCCCATTTTCAATACTATATATTTAGTGGATTTACAGTAAATGTTGAATCCACTGAGATCTGACATATTTTTGTTTTGTTTTGTTTTTTAGATGCAAAATGTATTTACTGTATTGTAAACAATGAACATTTTTCCTGGAGCTACATAAGCTGCCCTGAACACTGTGTTTTCCTTTGTTTGATTCCTTTGTTTGATGAGTGTGTAATGACTGCTCAGTAGTGTTTTCATTCTGACTGCTTTGTGAGATGATCTGAAGACAGTGTTTGGTTTTGAGCACAGCTACTACAACTGTTTGAGGCGATTATTCAGTTTTGCAGAGGTTATCAGAGGTTTTGTGAATGTAGCTTGTGATTTGGGATTTGTGTTTATAGTTTTGAGAAAAGTGTGGCAGGTTTTAAAAAAAAGAAGTGTTTTAAGCAATTGTGAAAACCTGTAACACACACACACAGAGAGAGAGAGAGAGAGAGAGAAAGAGAAGATGCTAACTTGCCAAGCACTGTTCCGAATCAGCAATCATCTACATGCCTAGAGGAATCCATGCCATTTATACACTATTCTATTTTTACACTACAGCCTATCATACACACACACACACACACACACACATCCCAGCCTCGTACAGTATAGCTTACGTTCACACCAGCCTCATAACCCATAACCACAACACACACACACACACACACACACACTGCGAGAACTAACCTACCTTCCAGGAGGAGAAGACGGAAGCGGGACTGATGAGGTTCGGATTGAGTGGGCTCCTCGCGCCCATCAGCTCATCCGTGCACACCTGGCAGTCGCGCGCATCCCGCCAGTCCCAGTAGGGGATGGTGAAGTTGAAATCTCCCGTGACCTTACGGATCTGATGCTCCCACAGCAACAGGTACACTCGGTGCCACGGGAGGAACGCCGCAGCTTCGTGCGCGAAGTCTATGTTCTCCCACACATTCCCGGGCCCACCGAGGAGCGTGTCTCGTGAGACGTAGTAGTGCATCCACACAAACAGGTCGTACACACTGGCGTCCGCGAACATGGGCCTCGTGCCATTCTCCATCTGCTCGTGGGTGCCTGTGATGATGACGTAGTCCGGGCTGATGGTGGTCTTGGCCAGGTTGAGGTAGGAGATGAAACGCTGGCGCTCCGGTACCGACAACTGCAGAATGTTCCTGCGCACGGACTCCCGTCGCTCGGCGCAGTTGGCCCCGAAGAAGCCGAACTTGCAGTCGCCGCAGTCGAAGCCCATGTAGTTCCCTGCGCACTGGCAGGTGCGGTTGAAGAAGACCAGCGGCCAGCGCTCGCGGTCGTCCACGTTCTGGTGCGGGTACTGCGGCCCGTTGGGCAGGTCCGACACCACCACGTTCTGACAGAAACCCCGGCCCGAGTTAGCCCCGCACGTGGAGCCGTCTCCCGACCACACAGGGCAGCACTCTTTGGATGTGAGGGCCTCCACGCTCGCGCACGGCCGGGGGAGCTGCTGCCAGGAGAGCCGGGGCGCGAGAAGGCAGCAGAGCCCGAGCAGAAGTAAGCGCCTCATGACTACCTAACTACGGGCGGAGGAGAGCGAGCGCTACGGTCATGCACTAATCACACTAATTAGCGAGAAAGAGAAGAAGATGTGAGTAAAAGATATATACCTCGGCCAGTACACCCTCTCCCTCTCCCACACACACACACACACTCCCCTCAGGCATAAACACACACATTCTCTCTCACACACACGCACACACACACACAGTTATTTCCTTTCATTCAAACACACACACACACACACACAGCCCTGGGCCCGTCACATGCTCGGGATAAAATCCCTCAATCCAGTCTCGTTCTGTCTCGAGACCGTTGCCCCCCGCCCGTCCCGGTTTCTGGAATGTGTGCGCATGAGTGGAGTGTGAGAGAATTGGGTTGGCCACTGCGAACCCCAGGACCGGGCAGAGGAACCGAGTACAGCCGTAACGGGAGGAAAGGGAAAACATCTAGTGAGTGGGCGTGCTCGTGCCTCCAGGCCTAGTAACCTGCAGTGTTCAGCCTTAATTCTCGCGGCCCTGCAGAGCGGAGCTCGCGACCTCTGGTCTGTGATGGCACACGTGTCATTTAGCAGATTTATATCTTAGTGCTATAACAGCACTGACAGAATCACACCTGATCACCCTTCGCCTAGTCCAGTGTGTGTGTGTGTGTGAGAGAGAGAGGTTTTGATGGTATGGGGGTCTAAAGAGGGAGAGGGGGGAAGGAGATGACCCGGTTCGTCATGCACTGGTCCGTGCGCGCGCAGGCGCATGCATGGATCATAAGCCCGTCACATGCTCCCATAAAGGGGCACGAGGTAGGGCTAATCCCCGCTCGAGAGGCGAGTGGAGTGGGCCCTCGCGCATAGGAACTAACATCATAGGATTACCTCAGCCCTTAGGGCCTCGCGCTCTCCGCTGGGATGAAGTGAGGAAACAACGTAGTCGTACTCACACTCTCTCTCTCTCTCTCTCTCTCTCTCTCTCTCTCTCTCTCACACACACACACACACACACATGCACACACAGACTTATAGCCAAGCTCGTTCTAACCGCATGTTAATATTATTAGTAGTAGTATTGTCATTATAATGATTATTGTGGTTGCGGTTGTTGTAGCTACAATGATTTAAAAAATTATTTGCAATTGCACATTGTGCCAGGAGGTGGCGCTAAAGACAGGCGTGAAAAGGTATCAATGAAGTTGTAGTCAGTGTGTCTCAGTGTCAGAGTTCTCAGTGCCGTTTGATATGTGTGTGTAGTAGAGAGTGTGTGTTTACTCTGATAATTTTATTTTGTGTGTTTGTTTATATATATATATATATATATATATATATTGTGTGTGTGTGTGTGTGTGTGTGTGTGGCAGTGTTGTATAAAGTACTAGAAAGCAATACTTGAGTAAAAGTACAAGTATCGTACTAGAAAAAGACTTTGGTAGAAGTGAAAGTTGCCTTTTAGAATATTACTTAAGTAAAAGTCTTAAAGTATCTGATATATACTGTACTTAAGTATCAAAAGTAATTTTCTGATATTTAATGTACTTAAGTATTTGAAGTAAAAGTAAAAAGTAAAAAGCAAGCGGTTTTATTTTGAACTTTTATTGTAAACTTTATTTTGGCTTTCTTATAGTAAAGCATAAAGCATATTCAGGGTTCCCATATCTTCTTAATCTCACTCATCAAATCAAATCACATTCTTTTCTAGGACTTTTTAGGCACAATTCTCTGAAATGAAAAATAAATAACTTATTTCTTTCACAAAAAAAAAAAAAATGACCTGCTTGTAGGGAAAACATTTTGGTCATGTGGCATGAGCATTTCTAGGGCTTACGAAAGAAGCTGGTTTTCAAAGTTGCCAGAATTCAGTGCCCGGGAGTTTCAGGCCCAAGACCCACCATAGTGGTGGAAATTGGATAAATTAAGCAACATTTCAGCTCTTACTATCCTGTAGTTTTTATTAGTACCATGGTTCAACAAATGTGTAAAGGTTATATAATAATTCACTTCAACTGAGAAGTTAACAAAAAATATTCCACTATTACCAAAATATTCCTACTAGTTACCAAAACAGAAAGAAAGAAAGAAAGAAAGAAAGCCTTTGAAATGTAGCCTATCCCATGCTTCCACAAAGAGGCATATTGAACTAATGTTTAGGCTACATGTTTTTTGCATGGGTAGGCTATATTGTTGTTTGGTGATTTAGCCTACTCCTTTACTACTGAGCAAACAAGGCATATAGGTTTATCATGTAGGGTAATTGCTCTTTCTTACATTAAATAACTTTAATTTATCCTCTCTACTTGTCCCTGTAGTCATGGCCTCCTCATCACTAATTTCGGGCTCATCATTTTCAGTGGTCGACTGGTTGATCTCTCTCCTGGCCTCTTTGTACCCTCCATCCTTCCTAACGCTTGTGTCTACTGTAGGGCCGGCTTGGTTATCCGTATCTGAGAAAACTTTTTGGAAAAGACTATATGGACCCAACCAACTCTTTTTGGGGAGGGGAGAACTCCCTCACGTAGGCTACAACCCATGCAGAGGCATTGCATTGGTGTCATGCACAGAATGCGGAACGTGTCCTACTTTAAGAAAAAAGATAGACTAACGTGACAAATGTCAATATTTGTTTCCTCGACCGGGCCAAAAGTGAAGCAGCACACTGGGAATTCTCCTGATTACCCACCCCAGGCCTGATTCAGTCTTACTCTTCTTGGACTGAAGACAACTCCTGCGATGCTATGGATAAATAGCCTTTCACAGGCCGCTAGGGCAGGTAGCCGATGTACAGAAACATTTCTTGCAAATATGGCCACGGGTGTATGACGTTATATTTACCACTACCCTGTTCACCGAGTTCACCACTATCGTCGGGTCATCTATGATAACGGGAGGTCCTCCAGTAGGTGCTCGTGCTTCCATGGCGGTTTCAGTTGTGCGTTCTCCTCCTTTAGCAACAAACAAGAGCTGAAATAGAGCGGGCAGCGTGCGTAATGCAATCTAGGAGCAGTGATTCGCCAAACCTCCCTTGTTGCAGTCGCACACATTTTTTCTAATTTTATGTTTTAGTAACGAGTAACGAAGATGCTTAGTGGAAATATAACGGAGTAAAAGTATACATTTTATCTAGGAAATGTAGTGGAGTAAAAGTGGAAGTTGACATAAATTTAAATAGCGAAGTAAAGTACAGATACGTGAAATTTCTACTTAAGTACAGTAACGAAGTATTTGTACTCCGTTACATTACAACACTGGTGTGTGGTGGTGGTGGTGGTGGTGGGGGGGGGGGTAATGGACATTTCCATAGCTGTTTTCTCTTCATAGTCTCTGATGTTTGAATTATTGTGTGTGTGTGTCTTTGGAAGTGTTTGTATGTGTTTGTGTTTGTGTGTGTGTGGATGTGCGTTTGTGTGTGTGTGTGTGTGTGTGTGTGTGTGTGTGACAGCCCCCACTCCAAAGCAGTCTCCCACCTAGACACAGTGTATATATATATATATATATATGTGTGTATGTATATATCAAGCCAGTTTCCATGGAAACAAAGATTATCCAATAGTGTCTGCAAATGTCATTGAATAGCTTAATTGATTTGCTGTAACATTTGTGCTTTGTAACACACACACACACACACACACACACACACACACACACACACACACAAATACACAGACAGACAGACAGACAGACAGACAGACACACACACACACACACACACACACAGACAGACAGACAGACAGACACGCACACACACACACACACACACACACACACACAAACACACACACACACACACTCACACCAGTCAGGCAAACAATAACCAAAGATTAGTTAGAAGTCCTCACACCAAAACAAAGAGAGAAAGAGAGAGAGACACACACACACACACACACTCACACCAAAACAAAAAGAGAGAGAGAGAGAGAGAGAAACACACACACACACACACACACACACACACACACACTCACACCAAAACAAAAAGAGAGAGACACACACACACACACCAAAACAAAGAAACACACACACACACATAGCTGCTTCCCACGCATTGGCTCTTGCCCATATTGAGGGGCTGTGTGTAAGAATGAAGAACTATTTCAGAAAAGTGTGTGTGTGTGTAAGAATGAAGAACTATTTCAAAAAAGTGTGTGTGGCTGCTGTTGTACACATTTCAATCACATTTGGATTATGCCATGATATATGCTTATCTTCTAATCCAAATAAAGAATTTAAATGTAAGAATTTCAGAAAAGTGTGTGTGTGTGTGTGTGTAAGAATGAAGCACTATTTCAGAAAAGTGTGTGTGTAAGAATGAAGAACTATTTCAAAAAAGTGTGTGTGTGTGTGTAAGAATGAAGAACTATTTCAGAAAAGTGTGTGTAAGTATTTCAGAAAAGTGTCTGTGTGTAAGAATGAAGAACTATTTCAGAAAAGTGTGCGTGTAAAGGAGTGTGTGTCCAAGCAGGTGGAGAGAAGACTCAGGTGGAAATCCAAGTGCCAATTACGACTTTTTTTGTTATTATTATTAACTGGTAGGCTACCGGCAGGTTTAAGTGACGAACAATTAACAAACAAACACTGGACAAACAGAAAACAAAGATAGGACAATGCCCACGCTTCTAGGCCCCTGTTATAGCAACAGTACTTACGTCCTCTCTCGTCAGAGACGCATCTCTCTACTAAAGCAACCCCAGGCATTAAATAGCACTGGTCACAACCAAATCACGGTCACAATTAAATTAACATCTTGAAACAAATATTTCATCTCTTAGAAACCCTTGCGCATTAACAAAAAACTGCGATTCCAAAAGAAAACAATGAAAAGAAAAGTTTGCCACAAACACCCCTGCGCTAATGAGCGCTTGCCTACGGGAGCACGCCCCGAATATTGAAAAAGGTCTCACCGTCTGCAAACCGGCTTGCCCCCTGTACACGGAAGGCCGCCATGAAGACCGGTGAGAACATTCGCTAGTACAGCATTAACATGCAATGACACATTTAAGAAGTTACCTTAAGATGTTATGTGCGCGCTTGCAACCCCCAAACTGCATTGATGTCACGCTATGCAAACAAATACCTTTTAGCACTCTTACCGATAACAAATATTCCATTCCTACTTCCCTTCACCACGCATCCAAACATTCAGCCCTCTGTACATACATACATTCATTCACATGATATTGGCTTGGTACAAATTACATTGTCCACAGTCATGCCAATCATCCCCCCAGATCATATTAATGTAAAATTTCTCGTTTTGTTTAAATGTTGAGTCTTATTGTCCATACCGTGTCGGGAGATTTGTCAGATCAAGTGACAGGCGCACTGCGCTCTGTCACAGTGTGTGTAAGAATGAATAACTATTTCAGAAAAGTGTGTGTGTGTGTGTGTGTAAGAATTTCAGAAAAGTGTGTGTGTGTGTGTGTAAGAATGAAGAACTATTTCAGAAAAGTGTGTGTAAGAATTTCAGAAAAGTGTGTGTGTGTAAGAATGAAGAACTATTTCAGAAAAGTGTGTGTGTGTAAGAATGAAGAACTATTTCAGAAAAGTGTGTGTGTGTGTGTGTGTGTGTAAGAATTTCAGAAAAGTGTGTGTGTGTGTAAGAATGAAGAACTATTTCAGAAAAGTGTGTGTGTGTAAGGATGAAGAAAAGTGTGTGTGTGTGTGTGTGTGTGTAAGGATGAAGAACTATTTCAGAAAACTATTTAACAAATATTGCCCAACTTAGAGGGCTGATGTCAAAACACGACTTAGAGTTCATGCATTTATCTCCAGCAGGGTTGATTGCTGCAATGGACTGTTCACAGGTCTTCATAAAAAAGACTATCAAACAGCTTTAGGTGATACAAAATGCAGCAGTTAGGGTTCTAGCAAAAACTAAAAGAACTGACCACATTACTCCAATTCTTAAGTCCTTGCACTGGCTTCCAGTAAGTCACAGAATTGACTTTAAAGCACTATTGCTTGTTTATAAATCAGTAAATGGAGCAGGACCTAAATACCTGTCAGACATGCTTCAGCAGTACACACCTTCTCGTCCTCTCAGGTCCCAGGTGAAAAACCTGTTAGTAAAACCTGTGGTTAGAACTAAACATGGTGAAGCAGCTTTTAGCTGCTATGCGGCTCAGCTGTGGAATAAACTTTCGGATGACATCAAAAAAAGGCCTGTAGCCAGTTTTAAATCTAGACTTAAGACCAAACTGTTCTCAGATGCTTTCTGCTTACTGTGCCGAGTTACAAATTCTGAATCTGCCTTGTACTTTTATTACTTTTTTGCTACTTTTGCATTTGTTTTTGCTTATTAATTATTCTATTCTTTTATCAGCTATTCCTGTTTGCTTTTGTTTATATAAAGAACATTGAATGACCTCTGTGTTTGAAATGCGCTATATAAATAAACTTGACTTGACTTGACTTGAAAAGTGTGTGTGTGTGTAAGAATGAAGAACTATTTCATAAAAGTGGAGGAGGAGGAGGTGGAGGTTCCTGCACAGGAGGAGGAGGTTCCTGATGGGCACTATAGTTCCTGCACAGGAGGTGGAGGTTCCTGATGGGCACTATAGTTCCTGCACAGGAGGTGGAGGAGTTTTCCTGATGGGCACTATAGTTCCTGCACAGGAGGAACTCATGCTGCTCTGACATCCCACAGGTGCAAGTGAAATCTCCGTGGTGACAGCTCTGGACAGTTGCTATAGTGACGTGACCTTGATGGTAGTGAAACTGGAAACTATTCCAACGTGAAAGTGTGACCCAAAAAAAACATTCAGTGCCCCTGTGTATGTGTGTGTGTGTTAAAGGTAAGGGTTGAGTGCTGTGTGTGTGTGTGTGTGTGTGTGTGTGTGTTAAAGGTGGGGATAGAGTGCTGTGTGTGTGTGTGTGTGTGTGTGTGTGTGTGTTAAAGGTGGGGGTAGAGCACTGTGTGTGTGTGTGTGTTCATATTTGAACGTTAGAGTTTTTCTACTAACTTTCTTTCTCTCCTCTCTCTCTCTCTCTCTCTCTCACACACACACACACACACACACATACTTGGGTCAAATTGGGTTTGTTCTTCTTTTTCAGTGAAAACGTAATTTTGCCCATATGTTCTGGACAGTGCATCGTCTTGCACGAGTGAAATGACCATTTCCTTCCTGTAGGGGGTGCTGCTTTAAAGCTGCAGTTGGCAAGTCTGACAGATTGAGGGGACATGCCCCTCCCCCACTACCACCGAGTTTGTGCTCGTCAGTGCGTTCCAGACTGTGATTGACAATCAGATCTCACACAGCCCTGCTCTGATTGGATCAGAAGAACCGGGAGCTGTGGACTTTTGCAAAACAAATAACAGGCTCTAGGTGGAGGTAGAAGTGCGGGTTTTTTCTAAAACCGGCTGATTTATGTTGTTCTGTCGGAGCATAGTGTCGGTTTCAGTGAATATGATCAAAAAAATCTTGCCAACTGCAGCTTTAAGAAAATGTGTGTTATTGGAGACAATGAGTGAGGTGCACACACATCTACAATTTAAACATAAGGCTTAGCTGACAATTGAAAAATTAACCACCGGATAATCGACCAAAGGATACCTGACGAAGACACACACACACACACACACACACACACACACACACACAGAGGATACCTGACGAAAACACACACACACACACAGAGGATACCTGGCGAAGATGTTTCAACCAGAGGATACCTGACGAAGACACACACACACACACACACACACACACACAGAGGATACCTGACGAAAACACACACACACACACACACACAGAGGATACCTGGCGAAGATGTTTCAACCAGAGGATACCTGACGAAGAAACACACATACACACACAAAGGATACATGACACAGACCTCTGGTCAAAATGTTGTTAATAAACCACTCTGGGAGCTTATAACAGTGCGGTTATCTTTTTATTTTTCAACATCTCACACACACACACACACACACACACATACACAAATTGGGTGACAACATCTCTCACACACACACACACACAAATTGAGGAACATCTCAAATGCAAATTCCAAAGTGTCTCTTACTCTCTCATTCTCTCTCTCTCATTCTCTCTCTCTCGCCCTCTTTCTTTTTCTCCTCTCTGTATTCTTCCTCACAGGCACACTGATGTGTTGAGCATTCGGACGTGGACGTACTGTAAAGGCCTAGCCTAGGCTACTTGAGACGGTGGAGGCTGCGTTTGTGAGCGAGAGACAACACAGGTGCATGAGGGATGTGTTGCTTTTGTGTGTGTGTGCACGCGCAGCACATCATCGTGAGCGATCTATCTACAGAACTACCAGAGTGTTTTGCGCTTTTAATGGACTCTAATCCAGCGCGCGCTTGGCACGCATATTAATCCGAGCCAAATCAGATGTTAAATCCCAGCGGTCAGTGTCTACTGTGCCCCGCAGCCCCCGCGCGACGCCATGCTCTCGCTCTAATGGGAATAAACTGTTTTGATTAGTGGGTCAACGCGCGCCCATTGATCCCGTGACGCTCATCAGAAGGGTCAAGAACTGTCCCCCACTGGTGGTTCCGTCCCTGTGTGGGAGAGAGAGAGAGAGAGAGAGAGAGAGAGAGAGAGAACGGGAGAGGAGGGGAGACAGAGGATGCTTCAGTTGCCATGGTAAAAAGTGGATTAATCACGAGCGTGATGTTTCCGCTGCTCACAGTCTGAGGAGCGTCGCGGAAAACATCTCCCACGGTATGTCTCTCCCGATTGTTTATGTGTGTGTGTGTCAATGCTTTTGCGTGTGTTTGTGTAACTTCCTAAAATTATGTGGGACATGCGTGTATTGTGTGTGTGTGTGTGTGTGTGTGTGAGAAAGAGTTTGCCGCTGTCTGCCGGGTCTCAGATGATACAGGTCCGGCCGATCGTCGTGCATGTAATGATGGAGTGGCGGTGTCAGTTTTTAAATTGGCACCTGGACTGTCTGACCGTGACCACCCAATCCGCTTACCGTGGAGTCCTCCCGGTTTCGGCCGTGTCCCGGAGCTCCCCTCCCCCCGAAACACTCCGTGAGCATCCCGAAGCGTCCGGCTTATGATGTCATATCATCCTAATGGTATGAGGTGCTCAGCACGATTACGGGGAGCGGGCCCATGTCCGCGGGGACGACACGGTGATTTTGCTGCTGCTGTCGGTGGCCTGCTGTCGGTGGCTCGCTAGCCAGTTTCTTTGTGCGTATGTCTCTGAGAGTTTGTGTGTGTGTTTATCTGCAAGTTTGTGTCTGTGTGTATCTGCGAGTTTGTGTGTTTGTGTTTCTGAGAGTTTGTAATGTGATTGTTGGTCTTTATCTTTAACGACACCAACAGTCTTAAAGCAACACCAAAGAACTTTTCCTCTGTCGCACGCACTATTTGTTAATCCAGCACCGGCTTTGCAAATAACAATGTCCACAGACAAGGTAGAATATGTTGCATGATTGAAAGTACGATGTATTGCGACATCAGATGCGAGTCAAATTTGTCTCATTCCATCGCTACCCGATCCGGCAAACTTACATAGTGCGGTTATAGCCGATAGAGGGCCGCGAAGCGAATGGAGTGCCGTTCACCCTGTTACGAGTTGATGAACTACTGAAACGATTTTGAAAACATTATTTTAAGGTACAAAAAACTCTTTGGTGTTGCTGTAAGTAGATGACCACACCAGGTATACTTTGGCTTTGGCGCGCTCTTTATGCAAGGCACCACACAACGCACCAGCAGGCCCATCATCTCGCTTGCACTCGCGCTTCCTTCCTCGTGGAAGTGAAATGGCGCGAGAGAGTAGAGTGTTAGTGACGGGTGAGCGAGCAATCAATAGAGCTTCATCTCCAGACACTGGACAGGTGAGGTGGCCCGCCGGGATCCCGGCAGATTCTTAATCGCCCGTGTAAACACAGGAGCGCGCGAGGATCCCCAGCTCCGCTGTAGGGAAGATGGAGGACACGGGACACACACCAGTTCACCACAGATACCGGTGTGTGTGTGTGTGTGTGTGTGTGTTAGTGTGTTCTGCTCGTGCTCACATAATACTTACATATTCACTGAGACACTGCTCAGAGCTCCATTCACTTTAATCTGAAACTATCTATCTATCTATCTATCTATCTATCTATCTATCTATCTATATATATATCTGTCTGTCTATTGATGTGGGCATGACTCTTTCAAAGCAATTTTGCCAACTGATACAGTAGTTATGTAAAAAAGAACAAGCACTATTAAATAATTTATCACGGCCTTGTGTGTGTGTGTGTGTGTGCATGTGTGTGTGTGTTTGAAGAGTGAGGAGTGTTACAGTTTTTCTCAGTCGCTTTGGTGCTTTTCTCACATCACTATTAACATTTGCACAGCAGTTAGTGCATTTCTCAAAACAATTAGTGCAAACTGCAAAACCTAGTGGATAACCTGCAAAAGCAGGTTACTTGCTCAAAATGGATAGTCCATTCCTCAAAAGCAAGTATTTATGTCAATGAAACTGCCAGTGTCAAAATCAAAATGAGAAGTCTTGACACTATCGTTTATGAACAAGATAGTCAAATGGCTTTGTCATGTTTTCATTATGGCAGTTTATTCTCTCAATGTTTTCCCATGCAAAAAAAGGTCAGAACTCGGTGACACTACCTGAACATGCTCAAGACAGCACTATGCAGTTGTACAGCCATTTAAAAACAGTCCGTGTAACGCTTTGCAGTGCTATGTTCTATTTGCAGAACTCACATGAAAAAATATAAAAATAGGCTTAAAAATCCGTTGTCCATTCTTTAGGACGGCACAGTATGGGTTATTGTTGCTTATTTTGATTTTCAATTGAGCACAGTTACGGTTTTCTGTTCAAAAGTAAAAAATTGAAATGATGCGTCAATTTTCTAATTTCCCTTTTTTGCCCTTGTGGTTGGACTGAACCACGAGCACCGGGGGGAGAACACCATCTAGCTGGGCCAGGCTAGATGGTGGAAGAGAGCGAGAGAGAGAATAACTAAAACATATTGGGAGAAGGCACGTTAAACATAACTTTCAGCCTATGTTGAACATATCTACAGTAGGCCCTAGCCTATATTTGAATACCATGGCCATGCCATACCAAATAATTCCCCAAAGCAGAATGCTTTGCCATCGACGTCAGTGTTGGCTATACCGGGCTATACAGGCTACCCCAAGCACTGTTTGACATGACATTTTTGCTTATTTAACGCTTTACGCTAGACTAGGTTTCATTAGGCTAAACGAAGACACAACAGTGAGCCTAATTTATCAGTTTATCAATTTATTAATTTCAACAGAAAATAGCCTACATTGGCCTGTAGGCTAGGGCTCAAGTCCATTGGTAATGCTATAGGTCTTCAAAGCCTCCCAGAACATAGGCTAGCACGTAGGCCTACTCATAAGTGTCAGGACGCAGCAATGTCTCCCTCTGCATAAGGTTCTGATCTCGAGCTGACATTATCAATCGCTTGGCACCTTGATACAAGCTGAACTGTGTTTGATAGCCCTCTATCTCTACATCCGCTGATAAAATGTGATTACCAACACCGCGCGCCAATATGTATCAGCCCCCCTCCCCCGCCCCCACGCGTGGTTCAGCCCAACAAAAACAGTAAAAAAAAAACCCGGCAAAAATCCAATATTACAGTTTTTCTCAGTCGCTTTGGTGCTATTCTCACATCACTATTAACATTTGCACAGCAGTTAGTGCATTTCTCAAAACAATTAGTGCAAACTGCAAAACCTAGTGGATGACCTGCAAAAGTGCGTCACTTGCTCAAAATGGATAGTCCATTCCTCAAAGCAAGTATTTATGTCAATGAAACTGCCAGTGTCATCAAAATGAGAAGTCTTGACACCATCGTTTATGAACAAGATAGTCAAATGGCTTTGTCATGTTTTCATTATGACAGTTCTCTCAGTGTTTTCCAATGCAAAAAAAAAGGTCAGAACTTGGTGACGCTACCTGAACATGCTCAAGACAGCACTATACAGTACTTGTACAGCCATTTGAAAACTACAGTAAATTTACACATTGCTGTAGTTAGGGGAGTAAGTGAGTACAAGACACTGAATACGTACATTTTTACTGTATGCTCTTTGCAATTCTACAGCATTTTGACAGAATTTGATAACTAGTTCACCAATTTTGTATGTAATGACTCAAGCAATGAAATGAAGACTATTAGTTTTATAGGGAACGACTATTCAATATCCATAAGTATAGTTCATTTTGACTGACATGACATAAGCAAATGATAATTTTAAAAAACAGCAGACAATTGTATGAAAGCAACTGATACATGTCCAAAAGCATTTGCAATTTGTTCAGAGGAAGGAGAATTTGCTACTCTGATGTGCACAAATGACTAAATGTTGTGGAGGTTGAACTAATAGTTATGAGAATTTTCATTCTGATCTGAAAAAAGCACCAAAGCGACTGAGAAAAACTGTAACTGAATTTTACTTTTGTTTACTTTTCTTAATCTTGCGTGACTAATGACACATTTAGAAAATAGCAGCAATTATCTATTTGCTGACCATTTAAAAAAAATTGAAAATTGGATTATTGAACACATTTTTTATTTGGATCAGATGGATGGAGCAAATAGAACAAAGCACTGCAAAGCGTTACACGGACCGAAAACTACAGGAAAGTTAGAAATTGCTGTAGTTAGGAGAGTAAGTGAGTACAAGACACTGATGTACATTTCACATTTTTATTATATGCTCTTTGCAATTCTACAGCATTGTGATAGAATTTGATAACTAGTTCACCAATTTTGTACGTAATCAATGAACTCAAGCAATGAAATGAAGACTATTCATTTTATTGGGAACGACTATTTAGGATTCATTTTATTGGGAACGACTATTTAGCATCCATAAGTATAGTTCATTTTGACTGACATGACAAAGCAACTGATACATGTCTAAAAGCATGTGTATTTTGTTCAGAGGAAGGAGAAATTGCTACTATGATGTGCACAAATGATCAAATGTTGTGGAGGTTGAACTAATAGTTATGAGAATTTTCATTCTGATCTGAGAAAAGCACCAAAGCGAATGAGAAAAACTGTAAACTCTTTTATTGAGTGTTGGCGTTTTCAGTCTCGGAGTTCTTGATTGAGAAACGCGGGTGATTGTGTCCTTTTGTACTGAACAAACATGAAGGCACGAGAACCAGACGTATGGGTAGCTGTCTCGTGGAGCCAACGGGAACTCTGTCCCTATTGAAGTGTGTGTGTGTGTGTGTGTGTGTGTGCAAGGGGGCGTGATATGTGTGTACGCCTGGCAGGGTTGGTGCGTGACACGAAGACGTGAAGAGCACTGGCTCCGGTCGGTCGCGGCATTCGGCTACTGTTCTGTCCATCGCCACTGATTGTTAACGAGCATCTGAGCATGCAGCGCGCGAAAGGAAGGACGTGAGCGGGAAAGGTGGGTAATCTTTCATTCACTGACGAGAGTGTCTCTGGGTTTCAGTGTTCCGGTAAATGACGCGCGGAAAGCAACAGAGCGGGAGGATGCGGGTGTCAATGCGCGAGCATCTGTGAGTGATTCCGCGTGAAGGCACACGACATGCCTCTTTCCCGAGATGAAACCGATACTCCCTGCGCATGCAGACATTCACGCGGGTCATTTCACAGCGTCTCTCTGCCCCGCTTTCTGAGACGCGAGATATATTATCCAGCGGCAGCGGAGATTGTTCCGGTGTGCGGGTTTAGGTGCTTTAGGTAGGTGCGAGGGTCGTGTCTCTCGCTGCAGTGTAACCCGCTAGCGAAAGCGACAGCTCTGAAGGCGCGGGACGGCAGAAGAGAGGGATCGGTGCCTCGGTCGGCACTGCGGTGACGGGGGTAAACAGTAGCGCGCGCTGCCTCCTTCAGCACCGCGGACAGCAGAGAAGGGACATCCCGAGGGGCTGGTGCGCGACAGAGCGTTGATTAGGAAGGTCGTCTGTGTCATGTTGTACACGGTAAGGGACAGGTAGGTTGCAGCTCGCGGGATGCCAGTTGCGTTGTTGCTG
>NW_027468598.1:38742212-38754712 GCF_046254945.1 Alosa pseudoharengus | reverse complement strand
GGAGTAGAGTAGAACGCTGCTCTGCATTATCTGAGTAGAACGCTGCTCTGCATTATCTTAAGTGGAGTAGAACGCTGCTCTGCATTATCTGAGTAGAACGCTGCTCTGCATTATCTTAAGAGGATTAAAACGCTGCTCTGCATTATCTTAAGTGGAGTAGAACGCTGCTCTGCATTATCTTAAGAGGAGTAGAACGCTGCTCTGCATTATCTTAAGTGGAGTAGAATGCTGCTCTGCATTATCTTAAGAGTAGTAGAACGCTGCTCTGCACTATCTTAAGAGGAGTAGAACGCTGCTCTGCATTATCTTAAGAGGAGTAGAACGCTGCTCTGCATGCATTATCTTAAGTGGAGTAGAACGCTGCTCTGCATTATCTGAGTAGAACGCTGCTCTGCATTATCTTAAGAGGATTAAAACGCTGCTCTGCATTATCTTAAGTGGAGTAGAACGCTGTTCTGCATTATCTTAAGAGGAGTAGAACGCTGCTCTGCATTATCTTAAGTGGAGTAGAACGCTGCTCTGCATTATCTTAAGAGGATTAAAACGCTGCTCTGCATTATCTTAAGTGGAGTAGAATGCTGCTCTGCATTATCTTAAGAGGATTAAAATGCTGCTCTGCATTATCTTAAGAGGATTAAAACGCTGCTCTGCATTATCTTAAGTGGAGTAGAATGCTGCTCTGCATTATCTTAAGAGGAGTAGAACGCTGCTCTGCATTATCTGAGTAGAACGCTGCTCTGCATTATCTTAAGTGGAGTAGAACGCTGCTCTGCATTATCTGAGTAGAACACTGCTCTGCATTATCTTAAGAGGATTAAAACGCTGCTCTGCATTATCTTAAGTGGAGTAGAACGCTGCTCTGCATTATCTTAAGAGGATTAAAATGCTGCTCTGCATTATCTTAAGTGGAGTAGAACGCTGCTCTGCATTATCTTAAGTGGAGTAGAACGCTGCTCTGCATTATCTTAAGAGGAGTAGAACGCTGCTCTGCATTATCTTAAGTGGAGTAGAATGCTGCTCTGCATTATCTTAAGAGGAGTAGAACGCTGCTCTGCACTATCTTAAGAGGAGTAGAACGCTGCTCTGCATTATCTTAATAGGAGTAGAACGCTGCTCTGCATGCATTATCTTAAGTGGAGTAGAATGCTGCTCTGCATTATCTTAAGAGGAGTAGAACGCTGCTCTGCATTATCTTAAGAGGAGTAGAACGCTGCTCTGCATGCATTATCTTAAGTGGAGTAGAATGCTGCTCTGCATTATCTTAAGTGGAGTAGAATGCTGCTCTGCATTATCTTAAGTGGAGTAGAATGCTGCTCTGCATTATCTTAAGAGGATTAAAATGCTGCTCTGCATTATCTTAAGTGGAGTAGAATGCTGCTCTGCATTATCTTAAGAGGAGTAGAACGCTGCTCTGCATTATCTTAAGTGGAGTAGAATGCTGCTCTGCATTATCTTAAGAGGATTAAAACGCTGCTCTGCATTATCTTAAGTGGAGTAGAATGCTGCTCTGCATTATCTTAAGAGGAGTAGAACGCTGCTCTGCATTATCTGAGTAGAACGCTGCTCTGCATTATCTTAAGTGGAGTAGAACGCTGCTCTGCATTATCTGAGTAGAACACTGCTCTGCATTATCTTAAGAGGATTAAAACGCTGCTCTGCATTATCTTAAGTGGAGTAGAACGCTGCTCTGCATTATCTTAAGAGGATTAAAATGCTGCTCTGCATTATCTTAAGTGGAGTAGAACGCTGCTCTGCATTATCTTAAGTGGAGTAGAACGCTGCTCTGCATTATCTTAAGAGGAGTAGAACGCTGCTCTGCATTATCTTAAGTGGAGTAGAATGCTGCTCTGCATTATCTTAAGAGGAGTAGAACGCTGCTCTGCACTATCTTAAGAGGAGTAGAACGCTGCTCTGCATTATCTTAATAGGAGTAGAACGCTGCTCTGCATGCATTATCTTAAGTGGAGTAGAATGCTGCTCTGCATTATCTTAAGAGGAGTAGAACGCTGCTCTGCATTATCTTAAGAGGAGTAGAACGCTGCTCTGCATGCATTATCTTAAGTGGAGTAGAATGCTGCTCTGCATTATCTTAAGAGGAGTAGAACGCTGCTCTGCATTATCTTAAGAGGAGTAGAACGCTGCTCTGCATTATCTTAAGTGGAGTAGAATGCTGCTCTGCATTATCTGAGTAGAACGCTGCTCTGCATTATCTGAGTAGAACGCTGTTCTGCATTATCTTAAGTGGAGTAGAACGCTGCTCTGCATTATCTTAAGAGGAGTAGAACGCTGCTCTGCATTATCTGAGTAGAACGCTGCTCTGCATTTTCTTAAGAGGAGTAGAACGCTGCTCTGCATTATCTTAAGTGGAGTAGAACGCTGCTCTGCATTATCTTAAGAGGACAAGAACGCTGCTCTGCATTATCTTAAGTGGAGTAGAACGCTGCTCTGCATTATCTTAAGAGGATTAAAACTCTGCTCTGCATTATCTTAAGAGGAGTAGAACGCTGCTCTGCACTATCTTAAGAGGAGTAGAACGCTGCTCTGCATTATCTTAAGAGGATTAAAACGCTGCTCTGCATTATCTTAAGTGGAGTAGAATGCTGCTCTGCATTATCTTAAGAGGAGTAGAACGCTGCTCTGCATTATCTTAAGAGGAGTAGAACGCTGCTTTGCATTATCTGAGTAGAACGCTGCTCTGCATTATCTGAGTAGAACGCTGCTCTGCATTATCTTAAGTGGAGTAGAACGCTGCTCTGCATTATCTTAAGTGGAGTAGAATGCTGCTCTGCATTATCTTAAGAGGATTAAAACGCTGCTCTGCATTATCTTAAGAGGATTAAAACGCTGCTCTGCATTATCTTAAGTGGAGTAGAATGCTGCTCTGCATTATCTTAAGAGGAGTAGAACGCTGCTCTGCATTATCTGAGTAGAACGCTGCTCTGCATTATCTTAAGTGGAGTAGAACGCTGCTCTGCATTATCTGAGTAGAACACTGCTCTGCATTATCTTAAGAGGATTAAAACGCTGCTCTGCATTATCTTAAGTGGAGTAGAACGCTGCTCTGCATTATCTTAAGAGGAGTAGAACGCTGCTCTGCATTATCTGAGTAGAACGCTGCTCTGCATTTTCTTAAGAGGAGTAGAACGCTGCTCTGCATTATCTTAAGTGGAGTAGAACGCTGCTCTGCATTATCTTAAGAGGACAAGAACGCTGCTCTGCATTATCTTAAGTGGAGTAGAACGCTGCTCTGCATTATCTTAAGTGGAGTAGAACGCTGCTCTGCATTATCTTAAGAGGAGTAGAACGCTGCTCTGCATTATCTGAGTAGAACGCTGCTCTGCATTTTCTTAAGAGGAGTAGAACGCTGCTCTGCATTATCTTAAGTGGAGTAGAACGCTGCTCTGCATTATCTTAAGAGGACAAGAACGCTGCTCTGCATTATCTTAAGAGGAGTAGAACGCTGCTCTGCATTATCTTAAGTGGAGTAGAACGCTGCTCTGCATTATCTTAAGTGGAGTAGAACGCTGCTCTTCATTATCTTAAGAGGACAAGAACACTGCTCTGCATTATCTTAAGTGGAGTAGAATGCTGCTCTGCATTATCTTAAGAGGACAAGAACGCTGCTCTGCATTATCTTAAGAGGAGTAGAACGCTGCTCTGCATTATCTTAAGTGGAGTAGAACGCTGCTCTGCATTATCTTAAGAGGACAAGAACGCTGCTCTGCATTATCTTAAGAGGATTAAAACGCTGCTCTGCATTATCTTAAGTGGAGTAGAACGCTGCTCTGCATTATCTTAAGAGGATTAAAACGCTGCTCTGCATTATCTTAAGAGGAGTAGAACGCTGCTCTGCATTATCTTAAGAGGATTAAAACGCTGCTCTGCATTATCTTAAGAGGAGTAGAACGCTGCTCTGCATTATCTTAAGAGGAGTAGAACGCTGCTCTGCATTATCTTAAGAGGACAAGAACACTGCTCTGCATTATCTTAAGTGGAGTAGAATGCTGCTCTGCATTATCTTAAGAGGACAAGAACGCTGCTCTGCATTATCTTAAGTGGAGTAGAACGCTGCTCTGCATTATCTTAAGAGGATTAAAACTCTGCTTTGCATTATCTTAAGAGGAGTAGAACGCTGCTCTGCATTATCTTAAGAGGATTAAAACGCTGCTCTGCATTATCTTAAGAGGACAAGAACGCTGCTCTGCATTATCTTAAGAGGAGTAGAACGCTGCTCTGCATTATCTTAAGTGGAGTAGAACGCTGCTCGTAGAACGCTGCTCTGCATTATCTTAAGTGGAGTAGAACGCTGCTCTGCATTATCTTAAGAGGACAAGAACACTGCTCTGCATTATCTTAAGTGGAGTAAAATGCTGCTCTGCATTATCTTAAGAGGAGTAGAACGCTGCTCTGCATTATCTTAAGTGGAGTAGAACGCTGCTCTGCATTATCTTAAGAGGACAAGAACGCTGCTCTGCATTATCTTAAGAGGATTAAAACGCTGCTCTGCATTATCTTAAGTGGAGTAGAACGCTGCTCTGCATTATCTTAAGAGGATTAAAACGCTGCTCTGCATTATCTTAAGAGGAGTAGAACGCTGCTCTGCATTATCTTAAGAGGATTAAAACGCTGCTCTGCATTATCTTAAGAGGACAAGAACGCTGCTCTGCATTATCTTAAGAGGAGTAGAACGCTGCTCTGCATTATCTTAAGAGGATTAAAACGCTGCTCTGCATTATCTTAAGTGGAGTAGAACGCTGCTCTGCATTATCTTAAGAGGAGTAGAACGCTGCTCTGCATTATCTTAAGAGGATTAAAATGCTGCTCTGCATTATCTTAAGTGGAGTAGAATGCTGCTCTGCATTATCTTAAGAGGATTAAAACGCTGCTCTGCATTATCTTAAGTGGAGTAGAATGCTGCTCTGCATTATCTTAAGAGGAGTAGAACGCTGCTCTGCATTATCTGAGTAGAACGCTGCTCTGCATTATCTGAGTAGAACGCTGCTCTGCATTATCTTAAGTGGAGTAGAACGCTGCTCTGCATTATCTGAGTAGAACGCTGCTCTGCATTATCTTAAGTGGAGTAGAACGCTGCTCTGCATTATCTGAGTAGAACGCTCTTCTGCATTATCTTAAGAGGATTAAAACGCTGCTCTGCATTATCTTAAGTGGAGTAGAACGCTGCTCTGCATTATCTTAAGAGGAGTAGAACGCTGCTCTGCATTATCTTAAGAGGAGTAGAACGCTGCTCTGCATTATCTTAAGTGGAGTAGAACGCTGCTCTGCATTATCTTAAGTGGAGTAGAATGCTGCTCTGCATTATCTTAAGAGGAGTAGAACGCTGCTCTGCACTATCTTAAGAGGAGTAGAACGCTGCTCTGCATTATCTTAAGAGGATTAAAACGCTGCTCTGCATTATCTTAAGTGGAGTAGAACGCTGCTCTGCATTATCTTAAGAGGAGTAGAACGCTGCTCTGCATTATCTGAGTAGAACGCTGCTCTGCATTTTCTTAAGAGGAGTAGAACGCTGCTCTGCATTATCTTAAGTGGAGTAGAACGCTGCTCTGCATTATCTTAAGAGGACAAGAACGCTGCTCTGCATTATCTTAAGTGGAGTAGAACGCTGCTCTGCATTATCTTAAGAGGATTAAAACTCTGCTCTGCATTATCTTAAGAGGAGTAGAACGCTGCTCTGCACTATCTTAAGAGGAGTAGAACGCTGCTCTGCATTATCTTAAGAGGATTAAAACGCTGCTCTGCATTATCTTAAGTGGAGTAGAATGCTGCTCTGCATTATCTTAAGAGGAGTAGAACGCTGCTCTGCATTATCTTAAGAGGAGTAGAACGCTGCTTTGCATTATCTGAGTAGAACGCTGCTCTGCATTATCTGAGTAGAACGCTGCTCTGCATTATCTTAAGTGGAGTAGAACGCTGCTCTGCATTATCTTAAGTGGAGTAGAATGCTGCTCTGCATTATCTTAAGAGGATTAAAACGCTGCTCTGCATTATCTTAAGAGGATTAAAACGCTGCTCTGCATTATCTTAAGTGGAGTAGAATGCTGCTCTGCATTATCTTAAGAGGAGTAGAACGCTGCTCTGCATTATCTGAGTAGAACGCTGCTCTGCATTATCTTAAGTGGAGTAGAACGCTGCTCTGCATTATCTGAGTAGAACACTGCTCTGCATTATCTTAAGAGGATTAAAACGCTGCTCTGCCTTATCTTAAGTGGAGTAGAACGCTGCTCTGCATTATCTTAAGAGGAGTAGAACGCTGCTCTGCATTATCTGAGTAGAACGCTGCTCTGCATTTTCTTAAGAGGAGTAGAACGCTGCTCTGCATTATCTTAAGTGGAGTAGAACGCTGCTCTGCATTATCTTAAGAGGACAAGAACGCTGCTCTGCATTATCTTAAGTGGAGTAGAACGCTGCTCTGCATTATCTTAAGTGGAGTAGAACGCTGCTCTGCATTATCTTAAGAGGATTAAAACTCTGCTCTGCATTATCTTAAGAGGAGTAGAACGCTGCTCTGCATTATCTTGAGAGGATTAAAACGCTGCTCTGCATTATCTTAAGAGGACAAGAACGCTGCTCTGCATTATCTTAAGAGGAGTAGAACGCTGCTCTGCATTATCTTAAGTGGAGTAGAACGCTGCTCTGCATTATCTTAAGTGGAGTAGAACGCTGCTCTTCATTATCTTAAGAGGACAAGAACACTGCTCTGCATTATCTTAAGTGGAGTAGAATGCTGCTCTGCATTATCTTAAGAGGACAAGAACGCTGCTCTGCATTATCTTAAGAGGAGTAGAACGCTGCTCTGCATTATCTTAAGTGGAGTAGAACGCTGCTCTGCATTATCTTAAGAGGACAAGAACGCTGCTCTGCATTATCTTAAGAGGATTAAAACGCTGCTCTGCATTATCTTAAGTGGAGTAGAACGCTGCTCTGCATTATCTTAAGAGGATTAAAACGCTGCTCTGCATTATCTTAAGAGGAGTAGAACGCTGCTCTGCATTATCTTAAGAGGATTAAAACGCTGCTCTGCATTATCTTAAGAGGAGTAGAACGCTGCTCTGCATTATCTTAAGAGGAGTAGAACGCTGCTCTGCATTATCTTAAGAGGACAAGAACACTGCTCTGCATTATCTTAAGTGGAGTAGAATGCTGCTCTGCATTATCTTAAGAGGACAAGAACGCTGCTCTGCATTATCTTAAGTGGAGTAGAACGCTGCTCTGCATTATCTTAAGAGGATTAAAACTCTGCTTTGCATTATCTTAAGAGGAGTAGAACGCTGCTCTGCATTATCTTAAGAGGATTAAAACGCTGCTCTGCATTATCTTAAGAGGACAAGAACGCTGCTCTGCATTATCTTAAGAGGAGTAGAACGCTGCTCTGCATTATCTTAAGTGGAGTAGAACGCTGCTCGTAGAACGCTGCTCTGCATTATCTTAAGTGGAGTAGAACGCTGCTCTGCATTATCTTAAGAGGACAAGAACACTGCTCTGCATTATCTTAAGTGGAGTAAAATGCTGCTCTGCATTATCTTAAGAGGAGTAGAACGCTGCTCTGCATTATCTTAAGTGGAGTAGAACGCTGCTCTGCATTATCTTAAGAGGACAAGAACGCTGCTCTGCATTATCTTAAGAGGATTAAAACGCTGCTCTGCATTATCTTAAGTGGAGTAGAACGCTGCTCTGCATTATCTTAAGAGGATTAAAACGCTGCTCTGCATTATCTTAAGAGGAGTAGAACGCTGCTCTGCATTATCTTAAGAGGATTAAAACGCTGCTCTGCATTATCTTAAGAGGACAAGAACGCTGCTCTGCATTATCTTAAGAGGAGTAGAACGCTGCTCTGCATTATCTTAAGAGGATTAAAACGCTGCTCTGCATTATCTTAAGTGGAGTAGAACGCTGCTCTGCATTATCTTAAGAGGAGTAGAACGCTGCTCTGCATTATCTTAAGAGGATTAAAATGCTGCTCTGCATTATCTTAAGTGGAGTAGAATGCTGCTCTGCATTATCTTAAGAGGATTAAAACGCTGCTCTGCATTATCTTAAGTGGAGTAGAATGCTGCTCTGCATTATCTTAAGAGGAGTAGAACGCTGCTCTGCATTATCTGAGTAGAACGCTGCTCTGCATTATCTGAGTAGAACGCTGCTCTGCATTATCTTAAGTGGAGTAGAACGCTGCTCTGCATTATCTGAGTAGAACGCTGCTCTGCATTATCTTAAGTGGAGTAGAACGCTGCTCTGCATTATCTGAGTAGAACGCTCTTCTGCATTATCTTAAGAGGATTAAAACGCTGCTCTGCATTATCTTAAGTGGAGTAGAACGCTGCTCTGCATTATCTTAAGAGGAGTAGAACGCTGCTCTGCATTATCTTAAGAGGAGTAGAACGCTGCTCTGCATTATCTTAAGTGGAGTAGAACGCTGCTCTGCATTATCTTAAGTGGAGTAGAATGCTGCTCTGCATTATCTTAAGAGGAGTAGAACGCTGCTCTGCACTATCTTAAGAGGAGTAGAACGCTGCTCTGCATTATCTTAAGAGGAGTAGAACGCTGCTCTCTATGCATTATCTTAAGTGGAGTAGAACGCTGCTCTGCATTATCTTAAGTGGAGTAGAATGCTGCTCTGCATTATCTTAAGAGGATTAAAATGCTGCTCTGCATTATCTTAAGAGGATTAAAACGCTGCTCTGCATTATCTTAAGTGGAGTAGAACGCTGCTCTGCATTATCTTAAGAGGAGTAGAACGCTGCTCTGCATTATCTGAGTAGAACGCTGCTCTGCATTTTCTTAAGAGGAGTAGAACGCTGCTCTGCATTATCTTAAGTGGAGTAGAACGCTGCTCTGCATTATCTTAAGAGGACAAGAACGCTGCTCTGCATTATCTTAAGTGGAGTAGAACGCTGCTCTGCATTATCTTAAGAGGATTAAAACTCTGCTCTGCATTATCTTAAGAGGAGTAGAACGCTGCTCTGCACTATCTTAAGAGGAGTAGAACGCTGCTCTGCATTATCTTAAGAGGATTAAAACGCTGCTCTGCATTATCTTAAGTGGAGTAGAATGCTGCTCTGCATTATCTTAAGAGGAGTAGAACGCTGCTCTGCATTATCTTAAGAGGAGTAGAACGCTGCTTTGCATTATCTGAGTAGAACGCTGCTCTGCATTATCTGAGTAGAACGCTGCTCTGCATTATCTTAAGTGGAGTAGAACGCTGCTCTGCATTATCTTAAGTGGAGTAGAATGCTGCTCTGCATTATCTTAAGAGGATTAAAACGCTGCTCTGCATTATCTTAAGAGGAGTAGAACGCTGCTCTGCATTATCTTAAGTGGAGTAGAATGCTGCTCTGCATTATCTTAAGAGGAGTAGAACGCTGCTCTGCATTATCTGAGTAGAACGCTGCTCTGCATTATCTTAAGTGGAGTAGAACGCTGCTCTGCATTATCTGAGTAGAACACTGCTCTGCATTATCTTAAGAGGATTAAAACGCTGCTCTGCATTATCTTAAGTGGAGTAGAACGCTGCTCTGCATTATCTTAAGAGGAGTAGAACGCTGCTCTGCATTATCTGAGTAGAACGCTGCTCTGCATTTTCTTAAGAGGAGTAGAACGCTGCTCTGCATTATCTTAAGTGGAGTAGAACGCTGCTCTGCATTATCTTAAGAGGACAAGAACGCTGCTCTGCATTATCTTAAGTGGAGTAGAACGCTGCTCTGCATTATCTTAAGTGGAGTAGAACGCTGCTCTTCATTATCTTAAGAGGACAAGAACACTGCTCTGCATTATCTTAAGTGGAGTAGAATGCTGCTCTGCATTATCTTAAGAGGACAAGAACGCTGCTCTGCATTATCTTAAGAGGAGTAGAACGCTGCTCTGCATTATCTTAAGTGGAGTAGAACGCTGCTCTGCATTATCTTAAGAGGACAAGAACGCTGCTCTGCATTATCTTAAGAGGATTAAAACGCTGCTCTGCATTATCTTAAGTGGAGTAGAACGCTGCTCTGCATTATCTTAAGAGGATTAAAACGCTGCTCTGCATTATCTTAAGAGGAGTAGAACGCTGCTCTGCATTATCTTAAGAGGATTAAAACGCTGCTCTGCATTATCTTAAGAGGAGTAGAACGCTGCTCTGCATTATCTTAAGAGGAGTAGAACGCTGCTCTGCATTATCTTAAGAGGACAAGAACACTGCTCTGCATTATCTTAAGTGGAGTAGAATGCTGCTCTGCATTATCTTAAGAGGACAAGAACGCTGCTCTGCATTATCTTAAGTGGAGTAGAACGCTGCTCTGCATTATCTTAAGAGGATTAAAACTCTGCTTTGCATTATCTTAAGAGGAGTAGAACGCTGCTCTGCATTATCTTAAGAGGATTAAAACGCTGCTCTGCATTATCTTAAGAGGACAAGAACGCTGCTCTGCATTATCTTAAGAGGAGTAGAACGCTGCTCTGCATTATCTTAAGTGGAGTAGAACGCTGCTCGTAGAACGCTGCTCTGCATTATCTTAAGTGGAGTAGAACGCTGCTCTGCATTATCTTAAGAGGACAAGAACACTGCTCTGCATTATCTTAAGTGGAGTAAAATGCTGCTCTGCATTATCTTAAGAGGAGTAGAACGCTGCTCTGCATTATCTTAAGTGGAGTAGAACGCTGCTCTGCATTATCTTAAGAGGACAAGAACGCTGCTCTGCATTATCTTAAGAGGATTAAAACGCTGCTCTGCATTATCTTAAGTGGAGTAGAACGCTGCTCTGCATTATCTTAAGAGGATTAAAACGCTGCTCTGCATTATCTTAAGAGGATTAAAACGCTGCTCTGCATTATCTTAAGAGGACAAGAACGCTGCTCTGCATTATCTTAAGAGGAGTAGAACGCTGCTCTGCATTATCTTAAGAGGAGTAGAACGCTGCTCTGCATTATCTTAAGAGGATTAAAACGCTGCTCTGCATTATCTTAAGTGGAGTAGAACGCTGCTCTGCATTATCTTAAGAGGAGTAGAACGCTGCTCTGCATTATCTTAAGAGGATTAAAATGCTGCTCTGCATTATCTTAAGTGGAGTAGAATGCTGCTCTGCATTATCTTAAGAGGATTAAAACGCTGCTCTGCATTATCTTAAGTGGAGTAGAATGCTGCTCTGCATTATCTTAAGAGGAGTAGAACGCTGCTCTGCATTATCTGAGTAGAACGCTGCTCTGCATTATCTGAGTAGAACGCTGCTCTGCATTATCTTAAGTGGAGTAGAACGCTGCTCTGCATTATCTGAGTAGAACGCTGCTCTGCATTATCTTAAGTGGAGTAGAACGCTGCTCTGCATTATCTGAGTAGAACGCTCTTCTGCATTATCTTAAGAGGATTAAAACGCTGCTCTGCATTATCTTAAGTGGAGTAGAACGCTGCTCTGCATTATCTTAAGAGGAGTAGAACGCTGCTCTGCATTATCTTAAGAGGAGTAGAACGCTGCTCTGCATTATCTTAAGTGGAGTAGAATGCTGCTCTGCATTATCTTAAGTGGAGTAGAATGCTGCTCTGCATTATCTTAAGAGGAGTAGAACGCTGCTCTGCACTATCTTAAGAGGAGTAGAACGCTGCTCTGCATTATCTTAAGAGGAGTAGAACGCTGCTCTCTATGCATTATCTTAAGTGGAGTAGAATGCTGCTCTGCATTATCTTAAGAGGAGTAGAACGCTGCTCTGCATTATCTTAAGTGGAGTAGAATGCTGCTCTGCATTATCTTAAGAGGACAAGAACGCTGCTCTGCATTATCTTAAGTGGAGTAGAACGCTGCTCTGCATTATCTTAAGAGGAGTAGAACGCTGCTCTGCATTATCTTATTATCTTAAGAGGAGTAGAACGCTGCTCTGCATTATCTTAAGAGAATTAAACCGCTGCTCTGCATTATCTTAAGTGGAGTAGAACGCTGCTCTGCATTATCTTAAGAGGAGTAGAACGCTGCTTTGCATTATCTTAAGAGGATTAAAATGCTGCTCTGCATTATCTTAAGTGGAGTAGAATGCTGCTCTGCATTATCTTAAGAGGATTTAAACGCTGCTCTGCATTATCTTAAGTGGAGTAGAATGCTGCTCTGCATTATCTTAAGAGGAGTAGAACGCTGCTCTGCATTATCTGAGTAGAACGCTGCTCTGCATTATCTGAGTAGAACGCTGCTCTGCATTATCTTAAGTGGAGTAGAACGCTGCTCTGCATTATCTGAGTAGAACGCTGCTCTGCATTATCTTAAGTGGAGTAGAACGCTGCTCTGCATTATCTGAGTAGAACGCTCTTCTGCATTATCTTAAGAGGATTAAAACGCTGCTCTGCATTATCTTAAGTGGAGTAGAACGCTGCTCTGCATTATCTTAAGAGGAGTAGAACGCTGCTCTGCATTATCTTAAGAGGAGTAGAACGCTGCTCTGCACTATCTTAAGAGGAGTAGAACGCTGCTCTGCATTATCTTAAGAGGAGTAGAACGCTGCTCTCTATGCATTATCTTAAGTGGAGT
>NW_027468598.1:38724712-38729712 GCF_046254945.1 Alosa pseudoharengus | reverse complement strand
TTCACTCACATCCATCTGGGACCTCTTCCATTGAGAGTGATTTCTGCAACCGATTTTATGGTACAGCCAATCAGGACGCAGGGCGGGAGTTTCATAGATGTGACATAGCGTAGAAGCGACTGTGAGACTGTTATTAGCGTCACGGGTTGGCTTCGATGTGAGTGGTTGAAGTAGCACATCAATAGATGACGGACAAGTGGCTTATTCAATCATATGCAAGCATTTTTTGATTAGGCCCAGCCTTCTGAAGCAACACTTCAATGGATCGGTTCCAGATGGATGAGTGGAGCTAGGCGGAACGAAATTCATCTGGCTAGGGTCAGGTTATGAAAATCCTGGACAATCAGGAAAATCCTGGACAGGTGGCAACCCAACTACTACATGATAGCCCAGCTCCTTAACCACTACACTACTACTGCATGCTAGCACAGCTCCTTAACCACTACACCACCTACTGCATGCTAGCCCAACTCCTTAGCCACTAAACTACTGCATGCTAGCCTAACTCCTTAACCTCTACACTACCACCTACTGCATGCTAGCCCAGCTCCTTAGCCACTACACTACTACTGCATGCTAGCCCAGCTCCTTAACCACTACACTACCACCTACTGCATGCTAGCGCAGCTCCTTATCCACTACGCTACTACTGCATGCTAGCCCAGCTCCTTAACCAGTACACTACCACCACTACTGCATGCTAGCCCAGCTCCTTAACCACTACACTACCACCACTACTGCATGCTAGCCCAGCTCCTTAACCACTACACTACACTACTACTGCATGCTAGCCCAGCTCTTTAACCACTACACTACCACCACCTACTGCTCTGCATGCTAGCCCAGCTCTTTAACCTCTACACTACCACCTACTGCATGCTAGCCCAGCTCCTTAGCCACTACACTACTACTGCATGCTAGCCCAGCTCCTTAACCACTACACTACCACCACTACTGCATGCTAGCCCAGCTCCTTAACCACTACACTACCACCACTACTGCATGCTAGCCCAGCTCCTTAACCACTACACTACACTACTACTGCATGCTAGCCCAGCTCTTTAACCACTACACTACACTACTACTGCATGCTAGCCCAGCTCTTTAACCACTACACTACACCACTACTGCATGCTAGCCCAGCTCTTTAACCACTACACTACACTACTACTGCATGCTAGCCCAGCTCTTTAACCACTACACTACCACCACCTACTGCTCTGCATGCTAGCCCAGCTCCTTAACCTCTACACTACCACCTACTGCATGCTAGCCCAGCTCCTTAGCCACTACACTACTACTGCATGCTAGCCCAGCTCCTTAACCACTACACTACCACCACTACTGCATGCTAGCCCAGCTCCTTAACCACTACACTACCACCACTACTGCATGCTAGCCCAGCTCCTTAACCACTACACTACACTACTACTGCATGCTAGCCCAGCTCTTTAACCACTACACTACACTACTACTGCATGCTAGCCCAGCTCTTTAACCACTACACTACACCACTACTGCATGCTAGCCCAGCTCTTTAACCACTACACTACACTACTACTGCATGCTAGCCCAGCTCTTTAACCACTACACTACCACCACCTACTGCTCTGCATGCTAGCCCAGCTCCTTAACCTCTACACTACCACCTACTGCATGCTAGCCCAGCTCCTTAGCCACTACACTACTACTGCATGCTAGCCCAGCTCCTTAACCACTACACTACCACCACTACTGCATGCTAGCCCAGCTCCTTAACCACTACACTACCACCACTACTGCATGCTAGCCCAGCTCCTTAACCACTACACTACACTACTACTGCATGCTAGCCCAGCTCTTTAACCACTACACTACACTACTACTGCATGCTAGCCCAGCTCTTTTTTTACCACTACACTACACCACTACTGCATGCTAGCCCAGCTCTTTAACCACTACACTACACTACTACTGCATGCTAGCCCAGCTCTTTAACCACTACACTACCACCACCTACTGCTCTGCATGCTAGCCCAGCTCCTTAACCACTACACTACCACCATCTACTGCATGCTAGCCCAGCTCCTTAACCACTACGCTACCACCGCCCAAGTGATGGGGGAGAGGGTGAGAAAGAGGGACATTGAGAGAAAGAGAGATCTACTGCGAGAAATGACAGAGAGACAAAGGGGACAGGGGAGAGATAAATGAAAGAGAGAGAGAGAGGGGGAGACCCATTAGTGAACTGCAGTCTGGCGCCTTACCTTTGATTAACCTTTCCTAGTGTGTGTGTGTATGTGTGTGTGTGTGTGTGTGTGTGTGTATGTGAGAGAGATCGATGGTATGTGTGTGTGTTTCAGACTGCTGTAGTGGTCTTAGATAAGATCAGCTTGACAATGTCTCTTACCAGCATAATTAGCCTCTCAGACACAGAGGAGACAGAGGGAAGATAAAGAGAGAGAGAGAGACAGAGAAAGAAGATAAAGAGGAATAGAGGGAGAGAGAGAGAGACAGAGAGAGAGAGAGAGACAGAGAGAGGGAGAAGGAAGAGACAGTAGAAGAGAGGGGGCGCAAGGGAAAGAGAGAGAAAAGGGTGGGGGTTAAGAATCTGTGCAAAACAGAAAAAAGAGAACAAGATAGAGGAAAACAGGAGAAAGAGAAAAGAGAGAGGGAGAGAGAGGAAGAGAAAGAGGGAAAGAGAGGGAGATAGAGAGAAAGAGGGAGAGTGAAAGAGAGGGAGATAGAGAGAAAGAGGGACAGGGAGAGTGAGAGGGGTACTGAGAGGTGGAGTGAAGTGAGAGTGAGTGAAGTGCAGTGTTGGGGAAGTTACTTTTAAAAAGTAGTGTTTGCTCGTTACTCGTTACTTCTCAAAAAAGTAACCCGTTACTTTACTTAGTTACCCTCTATGGAAAGTAACTTTTTACGTTACTCGTTACTTTTACGTTACTTTTACGTTGCTCGACTTTGGGCAGAACCCAATATCTGTTCCTAAATGTGTAGGCCTACATAAAGTTCTACTATGGAGGACATAACAGGTATTTCTTTTGTGCTCTTTATTATAAAAAATGCCACAAACAGAGCACTTGACAAGAAAACATTGGGCTTATAGGCTTCAACAACACCACTAAAGCCCTATGAAACAATATCAAATAACATAGCCTCGCTACATATTGGGCATATAGGTGAACACAAAATATATGAGGGCTTATTTTATAGCCTTATACTCTTTCATTAAACAGGCGCTCCTCCGAAATTTGGTGCAAAGCTAGTGCAAATCGTATCAATAGGCTGGCAGTTGAGTTAACGGCAGTAGACAAAATCGGGACAGTGTAGGCTAGGCTACAACTAACACTCACATTCCTCCCCTTAGTTTCAACGAGTTCGAAGTAATGTGAATAGGCTACCTCCATCCCTCAGAAGTTAGCGTTGGCTGCGTCTCGCTTGCTATGATTGCTCCTCATTGCCACCAGCCTCTGTCACGTACCGTGTGGAGCTTAGCTATGATTGCACTTCATGCTACCAGCCTCTGTCACGTAGGCTGCCGTGTGGAGCTATGATTGCACTTCATGCTACCAGCCTCTGTCACGTAGGCTGCCGTGTGGAGCTCGTGCCTATTGCGCAAGAGCGCAGCTGAGAAAGCAGCGTCGCTGTCAAATCTGTCCCTGGGCAAAGTAACGCCGCGCCGATATGAAAAAGGAACTACATTACGTTACCAAATTTTCAGTAGTAATGCATTACACTACTTTTTACTCGAAAAAGTAGTTGCGTTACTGTAGTGAGTGAAGTGAGTGAAGTGAGAGTGAGTGAAGTGAAGTGAAGTGAAGTGAAGTGAAGTGAAGTGAAGTGAAGTGAAGTGAAGTGAAGTGAGAGTGAGTGAAGTGAAGTGAGAGTGAGTGAAGTGAAGTGAAGTGAAGTGAAGTGAAGTGAAGTGAAGTGAAGTGAAGTGAAGTGAAGTGAAGTGAGTGAAGTGAAGTGAAGTGAAGTGAAGTGAAGTGAGAGTGAGTGAAGTGAAGTGAAGTGAGAGTGAGTGAAGTGAAGTGAAGTGAAGTGAAGTGAGAGTGAAGTGAAGTGTAGTGAAGTGAAGTGAAGTGAAGTGAGAGTGAGTGAAGTGAAGTGAAGTGAGAGTGAGTGAAGTGAAGTGAGAGTGAGAGTGAAGTGAAGTGAGAGTGAGTGAAGTGAAGTGAAGTGAAGTGAAGTGAGAGTGAGTGAAGTGAAGTGAGAGTGAGTGAAGTGAAGTGAGAGTGAGTGAGTGAAGTGAAGTGAAGTGAGTGAAGTGAAGTGAAGTGAAGTGAAGTGAAGTGAGAGAGAGTGAAGTGAAGTGAAGTGAAGTGAGAGTGAGTGAAGTGAGAGTGAGTGAAGTGAAGTGAAGTGAGAGTGAGTGAAGTGAAGTGAGAGTGAGTGAAGTGAGTTCAAATGATTGATTATGGTGCTGGAGAGAAGTGGGTGTGTCCTAACGCTGTTGTTGCCCCTGGTTACGCAGCTCCAACGGGAAGTCGGTGACGTGGGCATCGAATGAGCGCGGCGTCTCCCGTAGCAACCAGCTGTGGCAGCGCCTGTCGTTCCACATCAAGAGGAAGGAGGCCAATCAGACGGCCGTGATCAAGCCCTTCTCCAAGAGTCCCGCCCCCCCTCCACAAGACACCCCCCCCGACAGTACCACTGCCAAGATGCTCTGCCCCGCCCCCGACGACGACGATCGTTACCAGGCGACGTACTGGCGACACACACACACGCCCTCTCCCATCAGCACCGTCTGCATGTCGGTGGGCGGGATCAGCAGTGGGTCAGGGGCTGTGATTGGAGGAGGAGGGTTGATGGCCGGCGTGTCACAGGGGTGTGTGGGTGGGACTGGAGGCCCAATGTGTGACGGCGAGAATGTCAATGTTTCTATTGGTGGATCTGCTGGAGTGGGTGGGGCAGGAGGCGGGGTTGGGGTGGGACCCCTGGGCGGGATCGGCAGCGTTCCTGCGTGTGGATTGGGCAGCTTGTCTGTGGGCGGGTCTCAGGGGGCCGGGCTG
>NW_027468598.1:38709712-38717212 GCF_046254945.1 Alosa pseudoharengus | reverse complement strand
CCGTGTGGGGCTGCCGTGGGCAGGTGCGCCACCTCTCCGCTCTAGAGACTTTAGAATGTTCTAGAATGTTCTAGAATATCGTGACCGTGCTGAGTTGAGTGCTGTTGATATTGATTGGTATTGATTGGTGGACTCTCGTCAATATTGAGTGCTGTTGATATTGATTGGTATTGATTGGTGGACTGGTCAATATTGTGGGCAGTGAGTGAGTGCTTGCTGCTGTGTAGAGCCCCCACCAGCAGGGGGAGCCGTAGAGCCTCTCCTCCTGTCCTGCCCAGCAGGGCAGCAGAAATATCATTAAAAACCTCAAACATCACTGCCCGTCTGCCCTCTCCTTCTGTCTGTGTGTGTGTGTGTGTGTGTGTGTGTGTGTGTGTGTGTGAGAGAGAGAGAGACTGCGTGTGAGTGTGCGTGTGTAAGTTGTGTGAGTGTGCGTGTGTAAGTGTGTGTGTGTGTGTGAGAGAGACTGCGTGTAAGTGTGCACGTGTAAGTGTGTGTGTGTGTTTGAGTGAGTGTGTGTGTGTGAGAAAGAGATTGCGTTTGCACCTGTAAGTGTGTGTGGGTTTTAGTGAGTGTGTGTGTGTGAGAGAGAGATTGCGTGTGAGTGTGCATGTGTAAGTGTGTGTGGGTTTGAGTGAGTGTGTGTGTGAGAAAGAGATTGCGTTTGCACCTGTAAGTGTGTGTGGGTTTTAGTGAGTGTGTGTGTGAGAGAGAGATTGTGTGTGAGTGTGCACGTGTAAGTGTGTGTGTGTTTGAGTGAATGTGTGTGTGAGAGAGAGATTGCGTGTGAGTGTGCATGTGTAAGTGTGTGTGGGTTTGAGTGAGAGTGCGTGTGTGAGAGAGAGACCGCATGTGTGTGTGTGTGTGTAAGTGTGTGTGCATGCGCAACATGGCGGCAGAAGCTAACGCCACTACACCACTCTAACGCACCTGTCATGACTGCCGGCGAAAACGCAAGGAAGTAAAAGGCGCAACTTTAGTATGTAAGTACCACACCCACACTGATGCTGACACACTTACCCCTACACTCCTAAAACGAATGTGTTGAAAACAACACAACTTGTGTATAGTGGCAAGTGCCAAAAGCTCAATGTGTTGTGTTTATTGTATCTAGCCTCCCTATTTTCTTTGTGATTGCCTCTATTACATTGTGAAACTATAATCTTAACTATAATATGAGCCTACTCAGTCATAATGTAGATCATTTAGCCAGGTGAAGAAACTTTATAGCTGCTCTTACAATTGGGTGCATATGTTTCCATCACATGACTATGAACTGACAGGTGTAAAACAATGTGTTGTTAACAGAATAAAAAACAAAAGTTACATAAATGCCATTAAACGTACAAGAAAATTGACAATTTGAAAGTGTACAGACTTATATATTATAGAAAATCTGAGCAGTAATTTGACAGCCAGCCAAGAAAGTAGACTTAAGACAAATGCCTTCCTGCCACATTTGACCATTGACCATATAAGGTCTGCTCTGTAGGCAGTGTTCATATATGTAACATGGAATTATATACATATAATAGAGAGAGAGAGAGTAAGGTAAGAGCAAATATTTATTACTATACTACTTCTTTTTATTTTTAAAATTCACCCTCTTTATAATCAACTGCCCATTAGGCTACCATTCCTAACTGCTGTGGGGGTTCACTCATCACGACCAGAGCAGTAGAGTATATATACTTATACATACTAAACAGCGCCCAGAGCAGTAGTCCTACATACATCTGGATCTAAACAGAGCAGTAGTCCTACATACATCTGGATCTAAACAGAGCAGTAGTCCTACATACATCTGGATCTAAACAGCGCCCAGAGCAGTCCTACATACATCTGGATCTAAACAGAGCAGTAGTCCTACATACATCTGGATCTAAACAGCGCCCAGAGCAGTAGTCCTACATACATCTGGATCTAAACAGAGCAGTAGTCCTACATACATCTGGATCTAAACAGCGCCCAGAGCAGTAGTCCTACATACATCTGGATCTAAACAGCGCCCAGAGCAGTAGTCCTACATGATTCAGAATCTCACATAAACCCAGTGTTTTCTCTACTTGATTTTTAGCAGTGGGGGAGGCCAGTCCTTTATTTGATGAACGGAGGTGCAGATCGTCTCCTATAGTCTGTGATTGACATTAACTGTATGTCTTCACCGCAAGCAGGCCAGGGGTGGGTAATCGGGACAATTTTCGCTTCACTTTTGGGCCGGTCGAGGAAAAAAATATTGATATTTGTTGTCACGTTAGTCTATCTTCTCTTAAAGTAGGCTATACACGTTCCGCATTCTCTGCATGACACCGTTGCCTCTGCATGGGTTGTCGCCTACCATGTGAGGGAGTTCTCCCTCAACTCAAAGAGTTGGTTGAGTCCATATAGCCCGTCTTTTCCAAAAAGTTTTCTTAGATACGGATAGCCGGGCTGGCCCTACAGTAGCCATAAGCGTCAGGAAGAAGGCTACGGCTACTTACCAAAACGACACAATAAACTCTTCACAATATGCCATCAATCATTATGTTAAGCCCACCTAACGACTCTATACACGATTTCAACTGTAGGCTATTGCCGCAAGTGCACTAGTCCGTGATTCACATTCAACTGTAGGCTATCGCCGCAAGTGCACTAGTCCGTGATTCACATTCAACTGTAGGCTATCGCTGCAAGTGCACTAAACGTTTTCCTCCAAGTTGTGTGTCGTCCCCACATTTGTAAAATTGCTATAATGCCATTTTCCCTCGTTACTACCCTACCAGTCAATGCTTTTTGGCTTCATCAAATCACATTGAGTACGCATTTAACATTATTGAGTACGCATCTTACATTACTAACATTATTGAGTATGCATCTAACATTATTGAGTACGCATCTAACATTATTGAGTACGCATCTAACATTATTTCTAAGAGGCTAGGCTCATTTAGGTTCAAATAGGCCTACTAAGCTATATGAAGCACAATTTGAAGTTCTCTTTGAGTTGGATCTGCTCCAAAAACTGAATGGGAATCCTTAGCCTGTGCTACACCTTTACACCAAGTTGTGAAAATTGTACCGGTACTTTTTGCAATGTTGTTGACAGATGGCTCAGTAAATGGAAGCTCTTGATAGCGCATGCCACTAACGTCTAGAAAAACAACGTTTATGGATCAAAACTAAACAGACACCGCTGATGGTGTTGCTGTTTACTGCTCAACTGTGATGATGTGAGCACGCGCCAGTGGCGGGCACCTACTGCCTGATGCACCCGGTCAATATCGTGCGCCCGCCTGCCCTAAGGCGAGGATCACATCAGCCAGTGGCCAGCGGCGGCGGCAAACGTAACGCAACGCTCAGACCATAATAAGTTTGATCTCGTTCCTAAGCAACACAAACGGTTTGTCAATTGAATACGCTCGCGTTGCGCTTTGAAGGTTGAACCAAGTTCAGCGCTCAGCTTGTTCAACGCTAGCGTTACGCCAGCGTTGCCACCGTTCCGCTGCCGAACCATAGAGAACAATAGGAAACCTGCCGCTTGCCGCTGGCTAATGTGATCCCTGCCTAATTCTGAAGCAGTGGCTCTCTCTCTCACACACACACACAGACACACACATACCTATCAGTTATAACCATTCTCTCTCTCTCTCTCTCTCTCTCTCTCTTACACACACACACACACATAGGGTGACCAGACGTCCCGAAAAATTCGGGACAGTCCCGATATCCAAGCAGTTGTCCCGAATCCCGAATCCTGCCCTAATTGTCCCGAAAATTATACTCAATCAGAATACTGAGTAGTTATTTTCTGATAAACATTAAAAACTGTCCGTAGAGAGTCTGAGTCGACTGCATGCAGCCCCCGACGGCAGCTAAGTGTCTGGATGCAGCCCGGCTACTTTGTTTCTTTTTGACGTTCTATAATTAGGAGCGAATATGCACTGATTTCGCGAAGCCGAGGACATTGTGCAGGCAGCGCAACAGCCAGAGCCAGCGTGTGTGCAAAAAAATATGTCGGAAGTTCGGCCTAATGTCCATGTCGTTTTAACATAATCTACTTAATCTAACAATTATTTTGTATTCTTACTTAATGACCTATAATTTTGGCAAGGCTTGTTATTAGCTATTATTCTTATTCTGAAAGGTCTGATTTGCACTGTTAACAGTCATTGTTTTTTTTGTTTCATTTTGAGTTCATGATTTCTCTGTTGTATTTTGAGGCAGACTTGATGTTTGAATAAAAATGTGTTTTGGTACAGGTTTGAAAATTCGCTGTAAGCCTACTGCCCCCCCCCCCCCCGCCCGCGAAAAAAAAAGCGTCCCGAATTTCAGCCAATCTCTTCTGGTCACCCTACACACACACACTGATGATAATCACACACACTCCCCTGTCTTTTGCAGATATGTTTACTTGGTGAGTAGTTGTTGTCTTCTAAACACCAAGATACTGGTCAATAGCACAAACACACACACAAACAGACACACACACACACACAATGGTCAACAACACACACACATACTCGTCAACAACACACATACACACTGACCATTAGAACATAGGCATACTGGTCATTAGAACACAGACACACTGGTCATTAGATTACATACACACTAGTCGTTAGAACACAGACACACTAGTCATTAGAACACAGACACTAGAACACAGACACACTAGTCATTAGAACACACACTGGTCAATAGAACACTGAGACACTGACCATTAGAACACACACACACTAGTCATTAGAACACAGACACACTGGTCATTAGAACACAGACACACTAGTTATTACAACACAGGCACACTAGTCGTTAACACAGACACACTAGTCGTTAGAACACAGACACACTGGTCATTAGAACACAGACACACTAGTCGTTAGAACACAGAGGCACTAGTCATTAGAACATAGACACACTAGTCGTTAGAACACAGACACACTGGTCATTAGAACACAGACACACTAGTCATTAGAACACACTAGTCATTAGAACACTGACACACTGACACACAGCCATATTGACCAATCAGAACGCATTCTCAGCCATATTGACCAATTAGAGCGCATTCTCAACCGTATTGACCAATCAGAGTGCATTCTCAGCCATATTGACAATTAAAGCGCATTCTCAACCATATTGACCAATCAGAGCGCATTCTCAACCATATTGCCAAATCAGAGCGCATTCTCAGCCATATTGACGGTACTCCATCAGAGCAGCGCTGGAGTTGAACCGTACTGCACGCTAGCCCAGCTCCACAGCCACTACGCTAATACTGCACGCTAGCCCAGCTCCACAGCCACTACGCTAATACTGCACGCTAGCCCAGCTCCACAGCCACTACGCTAATACTGCCCACGAATACACCCAGAGGCTGTCACACTAGCTGTGAGTGGAAAGTTATCAGAAAATAATGTGTGTGTGTGTGTGTGTGTGTGTGTGTGTGTGTGTGTGACTCTGTGTGTGTGTGTGTGTGTGTGTGTGTGTGTGTGTGTGTGTGTGTGTGTGAATGCAATGTGTAATGTATTTTTTCTAATTCACACTCACAGACACACACACATTAAAACAGGATGTAGTGTGGGTGTCTACCCCCCCCCCCCCCCCCCTTGACTAATGCTCCTCCTGAGTGCTTATTATGGGCTGTTAAGCAGGGGACTATGAGTCACACAGAGAACTGTCGCCGTGGTAATTGCCTAAGTCTTACAAATCAGAGTATCTCATCTAATGCTCCGACACACACACACACACACACACATTCAGAACTGTCACCATGGTAATTGCCTGTGTCTTACAGATCAGTATACCTCATCTAATGCTCTCTCACACACACACACACGCACACACACGCACACACACACACACACACACACACACACACGCACACACACACACACACACACACACGCACACACACACCACACACACACAGGGCCAGTAAGTGGGCTTCAGCAGAGAGTAATGGCCTGAGATGCTGTGTGAAGATGGCCGACTCTGATGTCTGTTTTTATCAGTATAGCCTAAACACACAGTATCCCACATCACATTTACACACACACACACACACAGTATCCCATATCACATTTACGCACACACACACACACACACACACACACACACACAGTATCACACATCACATTTACACACACACACACACACATACACACACACACACACAGTATCCCACATCACACTTACACACACATACACACACACACACACACACACAGTATCACACATCACATTTACACACACACACACACACACACAGTATCCCACATCACAATTACACACACACACACACACACAGTATCACAAATCACATTTACACACACACACAGTATCCCACATCACATTTACACACATACACACAGTATCACACATCACATTTACACACATACACACAGTATCACACATCACATTTACACACACTGACTGGACCAGTAAGAGGGGAACTCTGATGTCCTGTCCTGCTCCTCAGGTTTGGAAGGACCCTTGAGAGTAAGACCCCAACAGGGTTTATTTACAGCGGCAGCAGCACAGAGGTCAACATGAGTCTGGCATTGGCAAACTCATAACAGCGCCATCATCACCATTTCTACTAGTGAACAAAAATACACTGCCCCTGCTCCCATTTCAGTGGTGTGTGTGTGTGTGTTCATGATGTGTGTGCACATGATATGTGTGTGTGTGTGTGTGTGGTGTTCCTGTTTCAGAGGAATCTGGTCACCCGACACCCTGTGTGTGTGTGTGTCCGATGAACCTCCCTTCAGACAAACCAGGTCAGTCGGTGACATTTATTAAGTTACATGAATTCATGTCCACACACACACACACACACACACACAAACACACACATACACAGGCCTATTAATTAAGAATCACTTATTTATCAGAGTTAGGTTATGTAGGCTATCTGTTATTCACAATCATTAAAGAACAAAATTAAAAATTATCACATATGATGATAACACATATAAAATAAATAAATATAAAGATAAGCGGAAACCACGGAAACTGAAACCACAATTGACACCATGTGATGGCGGGGAAGATCAGTATCAGTGACCGCTAGCGTTATTTCCTCTTTTTCATTTCTGTGCGTGTGTCAGCGCACTGTTGGCCAATCCCCTTTTCCACAGTGTGTTCAGACAGCGGTGGAGTTAAGTTTCGATTCCACCTTAAATATTATATTACAGTAACTCCACCGCATTTTGAATCTTGTATACCTGTATATCTTGTATACCTGTATACTTGTATACCTGTATACTTGTATACCTGTATATCTTGTATACCTGTATACTTGTATACCTGTATATCTTGTATACCTGTATATCTTGTATACCTGTATACTTGTATACCTTGAATACTATATACCTGTATATCTTGTATACCTGTATACTTGTATACCTGTATACTTGTATACCTTGAATACTATATACCTGTATATCTTGTATACCTGTATACTTGTATACCTGTATATCTTGTATACCTGTATATCTTGTATACCTGTATATCTTG
>NW_027468598.1:38697212-38702212 GCF_046254945.1 Alosa pseudoharengus | reverse complement strand
ACACACAAATAAACAAGTCAAGTGGCTGTACATGGATTACAATGCTGCTATCTCTGTTGGGGTTTTCATTCCAGATTAGTCAATAATCTCTGCATATTAATTAAATATCAATAACATGTTTTCAAGATCGTATCACAAGATATGCATGTGTTTAACACACCCTTGATCTAGTGTGTGTGTGTGTGTGTGCCCGTGTGTGTGTGTGTGTGTCCAGGTTGTTGCAGCAGACCTACAAGCCTAGTGATGAGTTTGTGGAGGCCATCAATGCGGCCCAGAGCTCCTGGAGGGCCACAAGCTACACAGACACACAGCTACACACACTTCAGGAGCTGATCTACAGAGCAGGAGGACCCCGCTCCCACATCCCACAGTAATACACACACACACACACACACACACAACTATACACACTCATGCTCTACACACACTCCATCCCGCAGTAAGACATACTCACGTGTCCTCTACACATATTTCTATTCAGTTAATAAGTCACCTAAATATTTAAAAACTCAAGATATACTGAGGTGTGTGTGTGTGTGTGTGTGTGTGTGTGTGTGTGTGTGTGTGTGTGTGTGTGTGTGTGTGTGTGTGTGTAGACGTGTTCGCCCTGCCCCTGTTTCCATGGAGATGGCGAAGTTGAGTGCTGGGCTTCCTGAGCACTGGGACTGGAGAAATGTGGGAGGAGTCAATTACGTCAGTCCCGTGCGTAACCAAGGTAACACAAACACACATCGTCTCCAGCATGTTTTCTTCATAGACAACAAACATTGTATCCCCATTTACCAAATCTCCCCCTAAGAACATTAAAGTGTAAAAACAACAACAATTAACACGTTAATAACGTAATAACCAGCAGTCATACACAGAATTTGGATATGCCCACAATTAACACGCTGACAACTTTCAAACGAGATAGTTTCCTGGCATAAGCACATCCCCTTCCTGTCCACCAAACGCCTCTCAACACGCCATGGCCTGCTGCCCCCTGCTGGCTAGGTCACGAATTAAACGTGTAGAAGGGGAGGAAGTGCCATCTCCATTCATGAAAAACGACCCATGCTATAGTAATATGGCAGCTAATAGGCTATCTACATCGACAACATACTTTTGTGTCTAGTAATATGGCAGCTAATAGGCTAACCACATCGACAACATACTCTTGTGTCCACCAGTAATATGGAAGCTAATAGGCTAGCCACATCGACAACATACTCTTATGTCCACCAGTAATATGGCAGCTAATAGGCTAGCCACATCGACAACATACTCTTATGTCCACCAGTAATATGGCAGCTAATAGGCTAGCCACATCGCCAGTAATATGGCAGCTAATAGGCTAGCCACATCGCCAGTAATATAGAAGCTAATAGGCTAGCCACATCGACAACATACTCTTGTGTCCACCAGTAATATGGCAGCTAATAGGCTAGCCACATCGACAACATACTCTTGTGTCCAGTAATATGGCAGCTAATAAGCTAGCCACATCGCCAGTAATATGGCAGCTAATAGGCTAGCCACATCGACAACATACTCTTGTGTCCACCAGTAATATGGCAGCTAATAGGCTAGCCACATCGCCAGTAATGTGGCAGCTAATAGGCTAGCCACATCGACTACATACTCTTGTGTCCAGTAATATGGCAGCTAGTTTGTTGGTTTGTGTGTGGCCAGAAGGGAGCACATGTCGGACACCATTGTTATCATTTGCATCCCTAATCACTATGCCATAGAGAGTTAAATCTATAGAGCCTAAACACCATAGAGTTAGATCTATAGAACCTAAACACCATAGAGCTTTAGATCTATAGAACTTTAACACCATAGAGCTTTAGATCTATAGAACTTTAACACCATAGAGGTTTAAATCTATAGTTCTATAGAGACCATAAAGAGTTAGATTTTTAGGTCTGTACAATAATAATAATAATCTGTTTAACCCCTGTGTGTGTGTGTGTGTGGTGTGGTGTGTGTGGTGTGTGTGTGTAGCGTCATGTGGGAGTTGCTACTCCTTTGCCTCTATGGGGATGCTGGAGTCTCGCATTCGGATCCTGACCAACAACACACACCAGCCCATCCTCAGCCCCCAGCAAGTGGTGTCCTGCTCTCAGTACTCGCAAGGTACACACACACACACACACACACACACACACACATACACATACATACACATGCATACATATACAATATATATATATATATATATATATATATATATATATACATACATATGTACATACATACACACATATATATATATATATATATATATATATATATATATATATGGGCAATTCCATGCAAAGGTCATCCTTACCATGGAAAAAAAAAGTTGTGCATACGCAAATTGAACTGTTGTTAAAATCTTCATTTAGGTCTATATTTTATTGTTTGTAACTGATCTGATTGAATTTGATGGAGAATGACTCTCTTTTTACATCATAAATATGGTGTGCAACCATACCAGACACAAAATGGTAATATTATCCATATTTAAAAAGTGGATAAATGGACCCAAGGTACAAACAAATTGTGTCATTTGACAAATTCCAGATTGACAAGGGAATGGTAGAGCAATGTCTATGCTCAGCTTGCCTTTAAGAGCACAACTCCTTACATTTGTAAGGCTTTGGTTTTTAAGTCAGCAAGTTCCATGGCCATGTCACATCCATAACGTTTTATAGGAAAAGTTTATGCTACACATACAGTGTTGATGCGACAATGTCCATAGTGTCTGTGCAAAGCTGATTTATATCAATGTAAAGTGTGATGACCAAATTGTGCCCCTTTCTTACTTTTCAAACCTTTAATGGTGCGTTATGGATGTGACGTTATGGATGTTACATAATGTGAATTTACAAGACTGGAGACTTTATTATACCTCAAAGCCGATAAAACGTCTGTTCTGGTGGCATGTCAGTTTCAACACGTCACCTTAGTGTTTACAATTGACATTTCAAAGATTATTAGGTTGATCAAAACCACAGGGAGGCCTCGCCTAAGCATTAGCAAAACAAACATAATATTAAAATACCTCCAGTGATTAGCCTAGCCATAGCCTATTTTCAAGTGGCCTAATAACGAAAATCTGAGCGATTATCTTCCCGTAACTGTCATACTGTTGTTGTACAGTAACTGGACTATCGTATTAGCTGGTGAAGATGGCTGACTTTGCAGCTGGAGTTAACATAGCAACCTCCTTCTGTTGCAGATCGGTTCAGCCTGCCGTTCACGTCTGCTTAACACAGTTTAATTTTAAATGACGCGATATGCCAGCATTTGAAGTGTCAGGTCCTCTGTAGCTCATACCCACAGAGTAACATAAGTAACGGCAGCAATAAACTAGATGTACCGCATAGCGGTACAAAATATGACCGCCTCTCAGTCCTGCGTATTCTCTTCGCAAAAATAAATCACGCTTGTCAATTTGTCTCCTACTCCTACGCTTGTCAATTTATCTCCTACTCCTGCAACTCATGTGCATGTAAATGAGTGTGTGTATATGTGAGTGTGTGTGTGTGTGTGTGTGTGTCTGTCTGTGTGTGTGTGTGTGTGTGTGTGTGTGTGTCTGTGTGTGTGCATGTGCATATGCGTGCCTGTGTTTGTGTGTTTATGTGTGTGTGTGTGTGTGTGCGTGTGTTTGCATGCGCACATGCGTATGCGTGCCTGTGTGTGTGTGTTTATGTGTCTGCATTCATGTGGGTGGGTGTTTGTGCATGTGTGTGTGCCTGCCTGTCTGTATGTGTGCGACTGTGCGTGCGTGCGTGCATGTGTGTGTGTGCATGTGCATGTGTGCATGTACTTTATGTGTGCAAATCACAAATGAGTGGGTATGGGTTAGGTTCATGCGGGCTCTTGAGACTAACATACCATAAATATTTTGTCATCTTGGGTGCAACGGTTCAGGTAGGGCTAGTTATTTAGGGGAGTGGCCACCGAGTTTCATGTTCCCTGGTGTTTCAGTAACCCGGGAATCACTGACCAAAATTGATGACAGTAAAAAGAAAAAAATACATTTATTTTTTATATTTTAAATGACTTGTCCTGATTCTTCCTGTGGATCTTAGTGGCCACTGAGGAAGCAATAATTTCATCGCTAGTTTTTCATGATTACTATTTCAATTGTTTCATATCAAAATTCACTACTTAATTATGTGTTTTATGTCACATCCATAACGCCAGTTTTTCCTACATAATGCATTTTCGAAAATGACGCATATTTTCAAAAACACACTTTTTGTGTTCCTTCAAGTCTCCTTCATGCTACATATATCAGTTTCGGCAGTTTCCTTCAAAATTCACAGAGTTTGTAGAAAACCTATAATCTCTCACAAAAGTGTGTCCATTTCATGTCACATCCATAACGCTGATAAAATGCCTTGTATTCTTAGGATGAAATTGATTATATGAAATTAGAGGATTTCTCAGTATTCAGAGGACAGAGGTTGCATTAAAAGTTATGCAAATTAATTCACTGATACTAATTTTGCCCCCACTCTAAGGCATTTTGTTTACCAATATGAGTCCAATTGTCACATCCATAACGCTGGAACTGCCCATATATAATATATATGTACACACACACACACTCTCACACACACACACTCTCACACACACACACACACACACACACACTCTGAGTGGCCTCTGTGTGCCGGTCTCTAGGCTGTGATGGCGGGTTTCCGTACCTCATTGGGAAGTACGTGCAGGACTTCGGCATCGTGGAGGAGGACTGCGTTCCTTACCTCGGGGCCGACGCCCCCTGCTCTGTCCCGGACAAGTGCCGCCGCCTCTACGCTTCCGAGTACCACTACGTGGGCGGTTTCTATGGCAACTGCAACGAGGCGGCCATGATGCTGGAGCTGGTGAGGGACGGCCCGATGGGCGTGGCCTTCGAGGTGAGCAGCATATACGTCCGTGTGGGATGCTGGGTAATGTAGGAGATTCACATGGATGTCTAGCAGAAGCCCTTTCAGTCTGACACACAGGTTGAGGTGGAT
>NW_027468598.1:38584712-38692212 GCF_046254945.1 Alosa pseudoharengus | reverse complement strand
ACAATGCTATACAAACCATAACGCATAAGAAGCGCTTGATGAACTGCATGTTGAACAGATATGCCTTTAGACCCCTCTTAAATGACCCAAAACTATCACAGGAATGGAGAGCACTGGGCAACTCATTCCACCAACAAGGAACTACTGAGGAAAAGAGTCTTGAATTTTAAGTTGACTTAATGTTTATGGCTGGTCGACTCAACAGACGCTCAACCGAAGACTGCATTGGGCGGTTGGGGATGGACATCTTGTTCATTGAATTCAAATGGAACAGATCCAGATGTGTCCTATAGGCCAACGTGAGAGATTTACATTGAATTCTGGCTACTATAGGGAGCCAGTGGAGAGTAACTAGGATGAGAGGAGTTACATGTGTCCTCTTTGGCTGATTGAAGACCAGGCATGCAGCAGCATTCTGAATAAGCTGTAATGATTTTATTACACAAGCGGGTAAGCCAGCTAATAGTGAATTACAATAGTCCAGCTTAGAGATGACCATGGTCTGAACAAGAAGTTGTGTAGAATCTTGTGTCAGGTAAGGTCTGATCTTCCTAATGTTGTAAAGGATAAACAGACAATGCTTTTGCAATTGAAGCTACATGCTCAGAGAAGTTAAGTCGGTCATCAATTACAACGCCCAAGTTACTTTTAAAATTATAACTTTGTTGGTTTAAGTTATAAGCAAAACATGTTATAAACTGAACAAATCCATGGTTCTACGACATTGTTGGCAACATGATAATGATATTTTTCAGCTATCTCTATGGTTAAGTCTTGCGTAGGCCTAAGCTACTTTGCTCTTCTATAAATGAGTTTTCTTTAAACACAAAACACAAAGACACAGAGCTACCTCGACATGCTTGAATTTCCCCTTGGGGATCAATAAAGTATTTATCTATCTTCTTAGGCCTTATAGGCTGCTTTGTAATATGCTATAATATACAACATTTATGTATCTCAATTCATCAATAGTTTCTATTGGAATGGAATTGATATGAGGCTTTAGAGAGGCTCAAGTGACCAGTGGTGCTGGTGCAGGGGTAAGGTGTGGGACTGCCATGTGCTGGGTCACAGGTTCACAGCTCTGTGTCTGTGTGTGTGAGTAGTCAAAGGTAAACTCAAGAGACTCTAGTATGGAGACTCTAGGATTTGCTGTTGTGTGACATCTAGAGGCTGGCTGGCTGGCCGGCCAAATAAATAAATATTTTTTTTGTATAAAAGCCTGACAAGTTTCTTATAACAAGTCAGGCCACTGAAAGACCCATAATCCCCTGCGTTTCCTCTGGACAGTTTCGGGGGGCCAAGTAAGCCCCCCGATATCTTCTTCCACGTGGCACATCACCTGTATGCGTCCCGGCAGTCACACCTGGTCCAGGTGTCGCTCTCGTCCTCCGTGAGTCCAGCTGGTTCTCTCTGCCCTTCCCTGCTTCTCCACGCTGGGCTTTGAACCGGTGACCTTGGCAGCTGGGAGCAACGTCACTACCAATGTACCACCAGCGCTCCGCTAGCATGCGGCTCTCTGTGGTCATATATAGATGAGGACGCTAGGGTGAGCCGCACCATAATACTGACCATGACACCGTCCTCTCCACCTGCCCACTGTGCTGAGCCTCCAGCCCAAGACTCTGGAGGTCAAGGACGCTTCCACTGCGCCACCCTCAGACTGCTCGCTGCATGTACATATTATATATAGCACATGTGTATATATTATATATAGCACATGTATATATTATATCACATGTATATATTGTATATATTATAGCACATGTATATATGATGCAACATAATGTTTCCACCTGAGCTGGGACTTGAACCTACACACTTGGGCATGCAGGGTCAGGACTCTAACCACTGAGCCACCAGCACAGTGATCTTCAAATTGGAAAGAAGGATTAAAGCAATAAATAAATAACAAAAAAACATACAAATATACCTATTATTGTGAGTGTTGTGCATATGAAATTCAGAACAGTGAAAGATCACCGCACACTGGTGGACTTATTTTGCTGGTTTATTTTCAGTGAACGACGCGTTTCACCAATGCTTCATCAGGTCCACTCCGGTGTGTTACGAACTAACCATCAGTTTCTTGAGAACTTTTACTTTTGCTCAAAAAGCTTCCTTTGAGTCTACACTTGCATGCTCCCCCCCCCCTCTCACGGATCTTAAACCCGGCCACAGCGTCCAAATTCTCTCATCATTTTAATTTGGCTCACCAGTCAAGTCTAACTGTCTCTTTCTCCACCTGTTCAAACACTGATGACTTAGCCGCTCTTTTTAACTTAGCCTGCACTGACACTTTGAATCAGGTTGCACCTCTGACACCTAGAAAAGCCAAGGCAGCTCTACCCTGGCTAAATGACACCACCCGTGCTCTAGAAAAGCCAAGGCAGCTCTACCCTGGCTAAATGACACCACCCGTGCTCTAGAAAAGCCAAGGCAGCTCTACCCTGGCTAAATGACACCACCCGTGCTAAATGACACCACCCGTGCTAAATGGCACCACCCGTGCTCTTCGGCGTGTCTGCAGACAAGCTGAACGCAGATGGAAGAAGGATAAGCTCCAAATCTCATATGATCTTCTGCGTGAAGCCTAAACAGCTATCAACTTGCTGTTAAAAAGTCAAAAGCTGATTACTACGCTGAGATAATTAATAAGCATGCCCACAGACCAAAAGTGCTTTTTAAAACAATTATCTTAAACCCTGCTGCCCACACTATTGAAAGCTCCACTGAAGCTTGTGAAATTTTTTAAATCTATTTTATTCAAAAAATTGACTTAATAAGAGCCAATATCCTTTGTTCTACTCTTGACCCTGCAGAGCCTCAACCCCCCATTAGCAGCCATCTCCAGCACTTTGTACCAGTTTCTTCCTCTGAGCTGTCTCAGGTTGTCTCACGAATGAAGCCCACTCATTGCCCCTCAGATGTCATTCCTTCTCAGCTCTTCAGAGATATCTTTTCAATTATCTGTCCTTTCATTCTGGCAATAGTAAACAGTTCACTAGCCACTGGTGTTGTCCCATCCTCTTTTAAGCATGCTACTGTGCAACCTCTCCTAAAAAAGCCTTCCCTTGACTCTAGTGATTTGAAAAATTACAGACCTATTTCTAAATTGCCTTTTATCTCCAAAATTTTAGAAAAAGTGGTTTTCCTGCACCTCACAGAATATTTAAACAGTTTTAATTTATTAGATAAATTCCAATCTGGTTTTAGAGCTATCCACAGCACTGAATCTGCCCTACTGAAAGTTTACAATGACATTCTGATCTGTACTGATTCTGGTTCCTGTGCCATCTTAGTTTTATTAGATCTCAGTGCTGCATTTGATACCATTGACCATGGTATCTTGCCGCGCAGGCTGGAGCACAGAGTTGGTCACAGACACAGTTGTCGACGTTACAGAGTTGGTCTGCAGGGCACTGTACTCACCTGGTTCACCTCATACCTCAAAGATAGGACTTTTTCTGTCAAATTGGGAAATCATTCATCTTCAACTGCTACCATGAAATGTGGGGTCCCCCAAGGTTCAATCCTTGGCCCCCTCCTCTTCTCTCTATACATGCTGCCCCTCAGTTCCATTTTTGATAAATATGGCATCCAATACCACTGCTACGCTGATGATACCCAGATCTATCTCCCAGTTGCTCCTCAGACCCCATGTTTATTAAATAAACTACATAGCTGCCTCAATGACATTAAATCTTGGATGGCCTGCAATTTCCTACAACTCAACGACAGCAAAACTGAAATAATCATATTTGGTCCACCCTCCTCTGTCACCAGCCTCAGCAGTACTCTTGGTCCACTCGCAAACAATGTGCACTCCGTGGTTAGAAATCTTGGTGTCATGCTGGATAGCTCTCTAAATTTTAATAAACAAATCAATAGTGTGGTCCGAAGTGGCTTTTATCAACTCAGAGTCATAGCTAATCTCAAGTCCTTTTTATCACAGAACAACCTTGAAACCCTTATACATGCTTTTATTACCTCCAGACTCGATTATTGCAATATTTTATACACAGGACTGACCCAATCCAACATTCATAATTTACAGATGGTCCAGAATGCAGGAGCCAGATTGCTTACTGGTACTAAAAAGAGAGAGCACATCACACCAGTCCTGGCTCAGCTGCACTGGCTTCCTGTTCAATTTAGAATTGATTTTAAGATTTACCTTTTTGTTTTTAAAGCTCTTAATGGCCTAGCACCCCCCTACATTGCTGAAATCCTTTCTCCACACTCTACCTCTAGGTCGACCCGGTCATCTTCAAGACAACTCTTATCTGTCCCCCGCACACAGTACCCAGCTAGTTAAAAACCCGCTAAAAGGGTCATGACCTACCTGATCACCAGCTTTACACAGTGCAGTATCATTTTGGGCATTGACAGACTTCACTGATGTCAGAGACTTCACCCTCTGCATTACACTGCATGCCGTTATTTGAAGGTAAGAGAGCTGCATTGGGTTGCTTTACGCCCACATTCTGTGGCTCTCAGTAGGTTTGGTGGTTTGGGTTGCTTTACGCCCACATTCTGTGGCTCAAGTTGCTGCAGTCAACAGCCAGGGATGGGCAGCGTTTCTGATACAAAATATGCTTTGTCATTTGTATTTAGATAGATAGATAGATAGATAGATAGATAGATAGATACTTTATTGATTTTATTTTGTTGAAGAAAATGGCTTTGTCTATTGTATCAAAATACCTTATAGGTGTCTAGTTTTGTAGTTTAAAAATGCTGGCAAATATTTATGTTAAAACCAATAGCCTACTTTTGGTGATGTGATGACATCAGATGAGATTCAGGAAGATGATCCAGTGCAAGATGAGTAACTTGAAGGCTGCTCACACACACACACACACACACACAATACACTCCCTCTCATACCAGCCTCAAGTTTCTTGAGAACTTTAATCATCCAATCAGACGACATGGACCTGGTTATGTGGTTGCCATGCAACACTGCTCCATCTGGGCATGCAATGACCATGTCTCCACTTGCAGTTGTGACCTTTTGAGTGCATCTCAGGTACAGTATTTATGGGTATGGGTATGGGTACACTTTTGTCTGAAGCGACATACAAATACAAAACAATATAATACTTACATATAACAGGGAACAAATTAAAAGATTGGTCAGACTATAATAAGGAGAGTAGCAATAATAAACAACAATGTCAATTCAATCAATAGCCTAATGAAATAAACAATGAAAATGAGGGGAAAAGCAATAACAAACCATAATGTCCATTCAATCAATAATATAAAAACAATAACATGGTAAGACTACATTAGGGAGAATATCAATAATAAACAACAATATCAAATTAATCAACAGCCTAATGGAAATAAAACAATATTATACAAACCGTAACACGTAAGAAGCGCTTAATGAGCTACGTGAGTACTGTAGGGGATGACATGTACCAGGCAGGTCAGAGATCAGAGCAGAGTTGATCTGTTGCAGGTCAGAGATCAGAGCAGAGTTGATCTGTTGACCGTTTGCAGGTCAGCAGAGTTGATCTATTGACTGTTTGCAGGTCAGCATGTTGATCTGTTGACTGTTTGCAGGTCAGCAGAGTTGATCTGTTGACCGTTTGCAGGTCACATGGTTGATCTATTGACTGTTTGCAGTTTGTGCCATGTCTCATAGGGAGAGAAAAGCTGTTGCTCTCAAACACTGCCCACTTAATCAACAGTCAGTGTACTGATGAAGGAATAGATTACATTGATAGATATGGAAGGTTTGCAAAGTGATTTCACGCTCCATTTAAAGAGTATTGTTGGTACTTTCAAAATAAGTATAAGTATAAGTATATATACTCTTTTGATCACGTGAGGGAAATTTGGTCTCTGCATTTATCCCAACCGGTGAATTAGTGAAACACACTCAGCACACAGTGTACACACAGTGAGGTGAAGCACAAACTAATCCCGGTGCAGTGAGCTGCCTGCTACAACAACGGCGCTCAGGGAGCAGTGAGGGGTTAGGTGCCTTGCTCAAGGGCACTTCAGCCGTGCCTACTGGTCGGGGCTCGAACTGGCAACCCTCCGGATACAGGTCCGAAGTGCTAACCAGTAGGCCACGGCTGCACCCCATAAAAAAATCAGGGAACAGCGTGTGTAAGAGACAACGACTCTACTTCCTTCGTCAGCTAAGGAAATTCAAAGTTTCTACATCCATCATGAAGGCCTTCTACACTTCAGCGGTTGAGAGTGTTCTAACTGGTAGCATCATCACCTGGTATGGGAACTCCACAGTTAGAGATTGTAGTACTCTGCAGAGAGTAGTGCGCTCAGCTGAACGTACTATAAGAACTCAACTCCCTGCTCTACAAGATATCTATTCCAGAAGAGTACTCCTAAGAGCCCAAAAGATTCTGAAGGACTCTTCTCATCCTAACAATGGATTATTCCTACCACTGAAATCAAGAAGACGCCTATGTAGTCACAAAGCCAGAACTGAGAGACTTAGGAGAAGTTTTTATCCCCAGGCCATCCGAACTCTGAACTCACACTATATTGACTTTGCACACATTCACTCCTCAGCACTCTCAAACATTTCCCAACTCTGAACTCACACTATACTGACTTTGCACTCATTCACTACTCAGCACTCATGACCCCCCCCACCCCCCCACACACACACACACCTACAAGACTTTTAGCACTTTTACATCCCTCTCCCTATGCTACAGACCTTTTATTGATTTTATTTTATTTTACAAACACACACACACACACACACACACACATATCTGACTTTCTCCAACTTTTGCATATCTCCATAGAACTTTTTATTTATTATTTTTGATTTCTCCTCCATCTACCCATGTCCTTGATTGCCTAGCCTTCTGCCCCCCCACCCCACCCCCATCCCCAACACACACACTTACATCATCACTGTCATCACTTCACATACATACAGCACACTGCTTGCTACAGTAAGCCTCCTCTACATACTTGCTGCACACTGCCCCCCCCCCCCCACACACACACACACACCTACAAGACTTTTAGCACTTTTACATCCCTCTCCCTATGCTACAGACCTTTTATTTATTTTCTTATTTCATCACACGTCAAAACACACACACACACACACACACACACACACACACACACACACACACATAGGGTATTTGATGCTCTATTTAAAAATGCATTTTGATCCATCCCTGCCAACAAGTAGAGCAGTCAGACAGCTACAATGCTCCTCTCTGGGGGCATCTTAAAATCATGCCCCCCAGCGTGTAGTTAGCGCTTTAGCTGCCCCATGTTAATGCCCCCAGGGTGTAGTGCTGTAGCTGCCCCATGTTAATGCCGCTGCCCCATGTTAATGCCCCCAGGCTGTAGTGCTGTAGCTGCCCCATGTTAATTCCCCCCAGGGTGTAGTGCTGTAGCTGCCCCATGTTAATGCCCCCAGGGTGTAGTGCTGTAGCTGCCCCCAGGGTGTAGCGCTGTAACTGCTCCCCAGGGTGTAGTGCTGTAGCTGCCCCATGTTAATGCCCCCAGGGTGTAGCGCTGTAGCTGCCTTGCTGCTCTAGCTGTTGGCTGCAGCAAGTCGAGCTAGGTAGCAAACAGAGAAACAGAGATCTATGTGAAAAATGGCCAAAGTTTTCCTTTAAAGGGATATTCCACCATTTGGGGAATTACACTCATTTTCCACCTCCCCTTGAGTTAAACAATATATTTTTACCTTTCTCCAGTTCATCCAGCCGTTCTCTGAGTCTGGCGATGCCACTTTTAGCTCCAGCCTAGCATAGATCATTGAATCGGATTAGACCATTAGCATCTCACCAGCCTAGCATAGACCATTGAATCGGATTAGACCATTAGCATCTCACCAGCCTAGCATAGATCATTGAATCGGATTAGACCATTAGCATCTCACCAGCCTAGCATAGACCATTGAATCGGATTAGACCATTAGCATCTCACCTGCTACCATCACGTTTAAAAGTGACTAAGATTTCCGGTAATTTTCCTATTTAAAAAATTGTCTCCTCTCAAGTTAGAAAGTGTAATAAGACCAACGGAAAATGAAGCGTGGCGATTGACATGGAATACTCTCTCGTGTATGTGTGTGTGTGTGTACCTGCATGTATCTTTGTGTGTGTGTGTTCATGAGTGAGTGTGTGTACACATATATTAATTTATTATATGGCTTTTCAAAATGCTAGTAGAATGCTCCATTGACATTTATTTTACCGTAGAACGTTGGGAAATCCCATTCAAGTCAATGGAGCGTTCTACTAGCATTGTGAAGAGCCGTATAATAAAGTTACATAAAGTATAAACTAAGTGGTTAAAAATGCATGAATGAATAAATACTAGATAGATAAAGATAGATAGATAGATACTTTATTGATCCCCAAGGGGAAATTCAAGGTCTCAGTAGCATACAGACATCACACACAACATGCACTTACAGCAGAAAAAGTAATATAAGTATATAAATATAAAAAACTCCGCTGCACAATAGACAGAAGATAAAAAAAATACTAAAATACTAAATCCTTGAATTTCCCCTTGGGGATCAATAAAGTATCTATCTATCTATCTAAATACTAAATATACTAAATAAACTAAATCAAATATCCACATAGTGTGCTTAAAGCGGCAGTTGGCAAGATTTTTTTGATCATATTCACTGAAACCACTATGCTCCGACAGAACAACATAAATCAGTAAACAGTTTCTCCCCCTAGTTAAACACAATAAAGAAACACAATAAACAGCTCTCCCATTTGCAGATCTCTAAACATGGTGAAGCAGCTTTTAGCTGCTATGCGGCTCAGCTGTGGAACCAACTTTCGGATGACATAAAAAAGGCCCCAACTGTAGCCAGTTTTAAATCTAGACTTAAGACCAAACTGTTCTCAGATGCTTTCTGCTAACTGTGCCGAGTTACAAATTCGGAATCTGCCTTGATAATTATTGTAATTTATCTTTTATTACTTTTTTTACTACTTTTGCCTTAGTTTTTTGCTTACTAATTATCCTTTATTTTTAAATTATTTTACCTTGTGTTTTATGTTTTCTTTTTATTATGATCTTTACCTTTTAACTTTTGACTATATTGCCCTTCTATGCTTTTATTTGTTATTATTGTTTGGTTTTGTTTATGTAAAGCACATTGAATGACCTCTGTGTATGAAATGCGCTATATAAATAAACTTGACTGGACTCTCGGCCTCCTGCTGTCATTTCTTAATGTGATGACAAATAATAAGATAAAAGTAATTACTTTGGATTTTGTCACTTGTTCATATCATAGCAAATCTCTCTCTCTTTTATTCCATCTCTCCTCTCCTCTTTTTCTCTCTCTCCCTCTCTCTCTTTTATTCCATCTCTCCTCTCCTCTTTTTCTCCCTCTCTCTCTTTTATTCCATCTCTCCTCTCCTCTTTTTCTCTCTCTCCCTCTCTCTCTTTTATTCCATCTCTCCTCTCCTCTTTTTCTCTCTCTCCCTCTCTCTCTTTTATTCCATCTCTCCTCTCCTCTTTTTCTCTCTCTCCCTCTCTTTTTTATTCCATCTCTCCTCTCCCTCTCTTTTTCTGTTGATTTGTGTGACCACCCCCCCTCTCTCCTCCTTTCTCTCTCTCCTCTTTTTTCTCTCTCTCTTTCCTCTTTTCTCTCTCTCTCTCTCTCTCTCTCCTCTTTTCTCTCTCTCTCCTCTTTTTTTCTCTCTCTCTCTCTCCTCTTTTCTCTCTCTCTCCTCTTTCTCTCTCTCTCTCCTCTCTTTTTGGTCATGTGTGTGACTCCCATGTGATGAACATTCCATAACACCAGTGAGGTGAATACTGTAAACACAAGCCACACACACACACACACACACAGATACACACTTACAGACACACACACACACACACTCACAGACGTTAATACGCATGCATGCTGACTTTAACACAGACATACACAAACACACACACAGTCATGCACACACATACACAAACACACACACAGTCATGCACACACACACACACACAAACACACACACAGTCATGCACACACACACACAACACACACACAGCCATGCACACACACACACAACACACACACAGTCATGCACACACACACACAAACACACACACAGTCATGCACACACACACACAAACACACACACAGTCATGCACACACAGACACAACACACACACAGTCATGCACACACACACACAAACACACACACAGTCATACACACACACACACAAACACACACACAGTCATGCACACACACACACAAACACACACACACACACACACACACACACACAAACACACACACAGTCATGCACACACACACACACACACACACACACACACAGTCATGCACACACACACACAAACACACACACAGTCATGCACACACACACACAAACACACACACAGTCATGCACACACACACACAAACACACACACACACACACACACACACACAGTCATGCACACACACAAACACACACACACACACACACACACACACACACACACACAGTCATGCACACACACACACACACACACACACACACACACACAGTCATGCACACACACACACACACAGTCATGCACACACACACACACAAACACACACACACATATAATCCTTCTCAGACGTCCATACTCTTTCTAAGGTGTGAGGTCACAGTCTTAAAGCAGGCCTGTATGTTAAGCATGTGTGTGTGTGTGTGTGTGTGTGTGTGTGTGTGTGTGTGTGTATGTATGTGTGTGTGTGTGTGCGTGTGGGTGGCTGGGTGTCTTGCGGCATGTCAGGAGCTATCGCTTATGTAAATGTGTGTGTGTTTGACTAATTGTGTCTGGGTATATGTAGATGGCATGTTTAGTGTGTGTGTGTGTGTGTGTGGGCGGGTGTGTGTGTTAAGCTTGAGTCACATGTATGCTTGCTGGCTGTGAGTATGGGAGGCCGTATAGTGCAATAACATTGGAATAGTGGCACTACACACTGAACGTACTTGCACTACACACTGAAACACTGACACATACGCACTGGGCACTAGTACCACACTGGAACTCAAACAGCAACACACTGAATTTCCTGCATCACACACTGAATCTGCTTGCACTCACACTGAAATCACTTGCTCAACACACTGGATTTACTTGTAACACACACTGAAACTGCTTGCACTACACACTGAAACAGTTTGCACTACACTGAAAATACTTACACACACTGAAGCTCCTTACACTAGCCTACACACTGAATTAACTTCCACAACACATTGAAATTTCTTGCTCAACTCACTGAAACATCACATGCACTACACACTGAACTCACTTGTACACACACTGAAGCCGCTTACACTACACACTGAATTAACTTCCGCTACACACTGAACTCACTTGTACACACACTGAAGTCGCTTACACTACACACTGAATTAACTTCCACTACACACTGAACTCACTTGCACACAAACTGAGGAGACATGAGGTGTCTATTCTATTGTAATACCAGCTCTTTTTGTCTGGCGAAGTCATATTTTAGTGAACTGGGTCCTGAAAGATTGCTGCCATTTCAGTTAGCTAGTTAGTTAGCATTAAGCCAGAAGCAGCAACGGCATTGCTGGTAGATTGTTTTGGTAACCTAGCAACAATAAACACTTGACCCGAAGCACTCTGAAAGGGGCGCTGTCAGAGCAAAAAATGCAATGTGGATACAGGTTCACGAGTCACTGGCAACAGCAGGCAAGGTTAACAAAAACATCTGCCAGCCAGACTGTAATGCACGTCCTTTTTGGAATGTTGTTGGGAGTGCTAACTAACTAGCTAACTAGCTAACTGAAATGGCAGCAATCTTTCAGGACTCAGAAAATGTGGAAGTGTAGGCCTATATGGTTTGCGGCTAATTCCTCATAAAACATTGCAGTCGAGTTTGCCTGTATGGCTTCAAGACAGCGCAAGGTGCTCAAGAATATATTAATAAAATCTTCAGGGTTTGCCTAAACAAGTAAGGTTTGGTTGAAGAAGGACATAGATACCACAAACCATATAAATCTCCACATTTTCTCTCTTCAAATCTTAATCAATGGCTGGTAATCTGAGAGTGGAACTTCCTGTTACATTATACCAACTTCCAGGCGCACTGAAAAAGCGAGTGAGTTCAGTGAGTGGAAGCAGGTTCAGTGTAGTGCATCGGATGTTTCAGTGTGTTGAGAAAGTTAATTCAGTGTGTGTACAAGTGAGTTCAATGTGTAGCGGAAGTTAGTTCAGTGTGTAGCGGAAGTTAATTCAGTGTGTAGTGTAAGCGGCTTCAGTGTGTGTACAAGTGAGTTCAGTGTGTAGTGCATGTGATGTTTCAGTGAGTTGAGCAAGAAATTTCAATGTGTTGTGGAAGTTAATTCAGTGTGTAGGCTAGTGTAAGGAGCTTCAGTGTGTGTAAGTATTTTCAGTGTAGTGCAAACTGTTTCAGTGTGTAGTGCAAGCAGTTTCAGTGTGTGTTACAAGTAAATCCAGTGTGTTGAGCAAGTGATTTCAGTGTGAGTGCAAGCAGATTCAGTGTGTGATGCAGGAAATTCAGTGTGTTGCTGTTTGAGTTCCAGTGTGGTACTAGTGCCCAGTGCGTATGTGTCAGTGTTTCAGTGTGTAGTGCAAGTACGTTCAGTGTGTAGTGCCACTATTCCAATGTTATTGCACTATACGGCCTCCCATATGTGAGAGAGCAAAAGTGCACTATAGTCCTTTCTTTCTACAGGAACTCAAGAAAACACACACACACACACACACATGAGAAGATTTCATTTCTCTCAGTCTCTTTCTCTCTCACACACACACACACACACACCTATACACACTCAAGGATTCCATTTCTCACATACATTTTTTTTCACATACATATACAACCACATGGGAAGCCTCTCTCTCACCCATCAGATGCGTGTTCGTCCTCAACACACACACACACGCACACTCACTTGAATCTTCTCTCTCTCTCACACACACACACTGAAAGCTTCTTACACACACAGACACACTGGAAGCTTCTCACACACACACACAAACTGAACGTTTCTCTCTGTCTCTCACACACACACACTGAACGCTTCTCCTCTCTCTCACACACACACTGAAAGCTTCTTACACACACACACACACTGAACGCTTCTCTCTCTCTCACACACACACACACACTGGAAGCTTCTCTCTCTCACACACACACACACACTGGAAGCTTCTCTCTCTCACACACACCGGACGCGTCTTGGTCTCAGAGAGAGTGAGTGGGACGGACACTCAAGGTCACGTGGCATCCATCCCTGTCCCTCAGTATCCATGGCAACAGACTGAGTGATTGCTCTGTGTGTCTTATTTTTAGAGAACCTCAATCTCAGTCCACACACACACACACACAGATTTCTTTCCCTCCACATCTTGTTACTCACCCTATGTGTGTATTTGTGTTTTTAAAATCCTGAATCACAGCCACCTGCCTGTTTTATTCCTTGTTCTGTCTCCACACACACACACACACATAACACACACACATAACACACACACACACACACAGGCATTCCAGGCCTGCTAAGTGGGGGGGGGAAAGGTGGTTGTCATGGTTACTCTCCATTCTGGCAGCTCCTTACTGGCTCTGACAGACTGTGCTCTCTGTCAGAGAGAAAAAAACTCTCTCTTTTACTCACACACACACTCTTTCTGCCGCTGCAGTCACAGATGAAAACTTTAATGGATTACGTCCACTGTAGCAGACAGGCACACGTGTGTTTATGGTGTTTTAGCCATTTTGTGCTGACTACTAGTGTCCGAATGTTACTGCTTAGTGTGTGTGTGTGTGTGTGCGGTGTAACACTGAGGAACAGACACACACTCACATACACACACTTCCTGTACATTTACAGTATAAAAAACCCTCCCATTCCACTGAGAGAGTGTGTGTGTGTGTGAGAGTGTGTGTGTGAGTGTGAGTGTGTGTCTCAACACTCTCACGGAATAACTGGTCCCTGCTGAAAAAAACAGCCTGACCAGCTAAAGGTGGTTTGCTGGTTGACCAGCTTGTTAACCAGTTTGTTTGACCACCCTATGATGGTTGACCTGCTAGACCAGCAAAACTCTTGCGAAAACATACCTTGTTGCTTGTCGTACCACCTCAAGCTGGTCATTTTAGCTGGTGTTGCTGGTCTACACTGCTGGTTTAACTGGCCATGCCAGCTTATGTTGGTCATTCTAGCAAACCAGCATGACCAGCTTGACATGCTGGTCACCAGCATGACCATCTTGCACCAGCTGTATCCCACACGACAGGCTGGTCAAACCAGCATGACCAGCTTCCTCAGATGGTCACGCCAGCATATCCAGCTGGTGGCCCAACCAGCTACACCAGCAAAGACCAGCAAGAGCTGGAAGAAAACCAGCAAAGACCAGCTAAAACCAGCTACCAGCATAAGCTGGTTTCTAGCTGTTTTTTTCAGCAGGGGTGTGAACACATCACAGGTTGCTGGATACTTGCTCTGTGTGAGTTTGATCAGGCGCTACGAACATGGTCTGCACCCACAGGCAGATTACATTACACAGAGCCATACACGGCTCTGACATTACACTGCCTATGCTGCCACCTAGTGGTTAAATGCAGAACTACTGCTGCTGAGCTGAGGAATGTCTGTGTAAATGTCATACATTATTGCTGTGGTTGAATATGTATGGTTTATGAATGATTGTTTAGCTTTAGGTGAACTCGATATGGCACTGTGTAAATGTAATGTGTTGTTGCTGTGGTTGAATATGTATGCATGGTTTGTGAATGATTGTTTAGCTTTACGTAAACTCGATAAGGCACTATGGGGCAAATTCTCCCATGTGTGTTGGGGTGTCAACTCAGGTGCCATGTGTGTTGGGGTGTCAACTCAGGTGCCATGTGTGTTGGGGTGTCAACTCAGGTGCCAAACTAAGCGCTTATCAGCCTGCGCACGTCTGCTAACGCCAAAGTCCCTCCACTCGGCGGCCATATTGCATCGCTTTTTGGGCACTCATCAGGCATCCTATTCAGCAGAAATGCGCGTGCGCAAGGCTTCACGACACCAACCGTGCTTCAGCGGCGAGTTCACAACACATGATTGGCACGATGTCTGCACAACACAGCACATAATTGGCTCAATGTATACACATGTTGACGTTTTTGCCGAGGAAGGGGTGGGATATGTGTAGACAACGGCCATATTGGCGTTCCAAACTAACCCCATGCATTTCTATGGAGGATTATTTGAGTGCTGTGTCTCCTCATTAGAAAGTCTCTGCTTACGCGCCATGAAGCCAGTTACGCTCTTTGGGAGGAGCTACTCTAAGATCTGGGCGTGTCTTACGTAATCAACTCTTGTGCGCAATCTGCCCTACACACACACACACACACACACACACTGACTTAAGCACCTTTCCAGCTGCGCGCTCCCGAAGCCTGTATTAAGGTCGAGCGCCACTACAAGGTGAAAGATCATAGGTTACTGTATGTCAGCAGTAGGCCTAGTTCTAAATACATGTAGGTTACACAGAACGTTACAAATTAACATTACAGTATCAAATTTGGTGCTTAATATGCTGAGATGGCTTCATGCCCCCCCCTCCATTACAGTGTCACACGGTGGCATATTTCCTGACATTACCTTATCCATGAGGCTACATTACCTTATCCATGAGGCTACATTACCTTATCCATGAGGCTACATTACTGTACCTTATCCATGAGGCTACATTACTGTACCTTATCCATGAGGCTACATTGTTAAATAGTGAAAACCCCGTTATAATCACCCGGTTTGGATATTGGAGCTTACAGACTGTGCATCTTCAGTTTTAACTTGACGTGAAGTCATAATCCCAGAGCCTACTGTACTTCATTCGAATCTGTCCATTTCTTTCCAACTTAATCGATGGTGACACATGAATTATGACAGAAAACCGGTAGGCGCAAGTGAAAGCTAACCAGCCTGTTTTTTTGTGAATGTTCTTGCCGCCCTCCTCACACACACACACACACACACACACACACACACTCTACTTGAGCGCCCTCCAAGAAGATACGGTTGGCCATTTAGCCCACATGACTGACACTCACATTTACATAGCAATAGAAGACATACTGCCATATATTGCCATACTTTTAATTATATTAAACATGTATTATATTAAATTAATATAATTAATATATAATTATACATTAATATAATTAATTAATAACAGAATTTACTGTGTACCACTCTGGCAGTATAATATGTATATGTGTGTGTATTTTTGCATCAAGTTTATTTATATAGCGCATTTCATACACAGAGGTCATTCAATGTGCTTTACATAAACAAAAGCAAAAAGGAATAGCTAATTAAATCATAGAAGGGCATTAGTCAAAGAATAGTTTAAACGAATACGAATAAAAAAAGAACATAAAATGTGCAAGGTAATAGTAAATAAAAGCATAAAACGGCAATAGTTTAGGTGTTTAAAAAGTAATCATTAAAAGACATAACACAACATAGAATGATTACTCAGTGATAATGATCCCAGTCAAACACCCAGTGGACAGCAGCACTGTGGAGATTCTTGAAGCAGTCCCAAACATCTCACTCAAGGAGTGTGTGTGTGTTGTCCACCAGACTCACTTGTGAGTGTCCAGAGAGAGCAGCTGTGCTCCTGGGTCCTGCTGGGCTTTGTCTCTGAGGTGCAGCTCTGCAGCATCTGAGGAGTGGGAGCTGCTAGTGGAGGCTGCTGCTGCTGCTGCTGCTGGACTCTCCTTTCTGAAGGTACGCACATTACCCACTCTAGAAGACGATTCATATTAATGTGTTAACACGCATTAGTTTCTCCAGTGGGCACACTATAAAATGCACACACTTACACATTTTCATTTTTTGGGAAAGTAAAAAACAAAAGGTCAAAGAATTGTGGTGCCTGTTGAGTGCAAAATATTTACTTTGCACTAGCTTTATATGCTCGTGTTGCACTAGCTATAAGTATTGTCATGTTGCACTAGCTTTAAGTGTGTGTTGCACTAGCTTTAAGTGTGTGTTGCACTAGCTTTAAGTATGTTCATGTTGCACAACTGTAGCTTTAAGTATGCTCATGTTACACTAGCTTTAAGTATGCTCATGCTGCACTAGCTTTAAGTGTGCTCATGTTGCACTAGCTATAAGTATGCTCATGTTACACTAGCTTTAAGTGTGCTCATGTTGCACTAGCTATAAGTATGCTCATGTTGCACTAGCTTTAAGTATGCTCATGTTGCACTTTAAGTATGCTCATGTTGCACTAGCTTTAAGTATGCTCATGTTGCACTAGCTTTAAGTACAGCGGGGAAAATAAGTATTGAACACGTCAACATTTTTTTCAGTAAGTATACTTCCAATGAGGCTATTTGCATGACATTTTCACAAGACATTAGTATTAACTCAGATAAGCCACCCATATAAAAAATCCAAACATTAAAGTCCATAGGTAGAGTTATGTGTAATAAAGTGGAATGACACAGGAAAAAAGTATTGAACACGCCTGCTGAAATTTCTTAAATACTTTGTGGAAAAGCCTTTATTCGTAATGACAGCTTTAAGGCATTTCCTGTATGATGAAACTAATCAGTCACAGTATTCTGGTGTGAGTTTGGCCCATTCTTTTAAACAGATAGTCCTTTAATATTAAAGATTTCAATGGTCCCTGTTGTGAATCCTGATCTTTAGTTAACTTCCAAAACTGTTAAATTGAATTAAAGTCAGGGCCTTGATTTCCTTTCTCTGAAACCAATTGAGAGTTTCCTTTGCTGAATGGTTTGAATCATTGTCCTGCTGGAAGGTCTAGCCATGTCTCATCCAGTGATGCCAGTAACGCTTTACTTAGTAACGCGTTAGTCTATTTTGACCACTTTTTTCGGTAACGAGTAATCTAACGCGCTACTATTTACAAACCAGTAATCAGATTAAAGTTACTTATCTAAGTTACTGTGCGTTACTATTTTTGTCATTTTCCTTAGTAAAAATATATATTCCTTGCTTTCTTCTTGTCTTGGGGATTAATGTCATGTAGGCTATGCTCACGTTTTCAGCATGAGGACAATTCACGTGTAAAACCACGCAGCGACACAAACGTAAACCACAATGAAGGGAGAGAGAGAGATGCACATTTCATCAGTCATTACTTTGAGTTTGTCAGCTAAACATGACAACATTAAGGTACATTGTACATTCTGTGCTGGCGACAAAGTGCTATCTAGCTAGACGTCCCAAGTCTCCCGACGTTTTGGGAGTCTCCCACATATTGATAGCGGCTTCCTGACGCCCGCAAATTACATAAAATCTCCCGGAACCTAAAGCGAACAAGAGCACGCAAGCCAGACCGGACTTCAAATCGCGTGTGCATATGAGTTTAACGCGCACACAACGGAGAGGGAGAGAGAGAGGAGTGGTGCGTTTGTGCCTGAAGCGCATCCAAGACAGAGAGCATCCTGGTCTGTTTTGCTAAATCAACCAATCAGTTTTCAGTGTAAGTGTGCTTATATCTCTTTTCTCCCAAACTTAATTAATCAGTTCAGTCAGTGTATCGTCAGTGCCCCTCAAAAAGGAAGATTTAAGACCCATTTCACATCAGACTACACAAAAGTGTACCCTATTGTCTCATAAAATTAAAACATAATGATAGTCTTGCATACTGCACTGTTTGTAACAGCGACTTTAGCATTGCTCACAGCGGGTTAAATGATTGCAAAAGACTTGTTGAGGTGAGTTTAACAATGTAATTTCATTTGCATATTACTCAGGCCTATACAAGTTGGCTAGTTGCCAAGGCTACATGAAAAAAAAAATCTACATAGGCTATTTTACTATAACAATTTCTATCAATAGGCCTTCCTTATTTTGGTGTTAGTATTATTGAACAAACATCTGAATTTCAGTATCTAAGTAGGTTAGGTTGGGATGTCTGCTATACATTGCTGTTAAAATGCACTTCCAGTATATTGAGTATTGACAAAACCGTTATCATTTTTATGTTGAGGCGTTGGGGGTGTTGTCGGCAGCTGCTGAAAGTAACTAATAAAGGAACTTGTAATCTAACTTAGTTACTTTTAAAATCAAGTAATCAGTAAAGTAACTAAGTTACTTTTTAAAGGAGTAATCAGTAATCAGATTACTTTTTCAAGGTAACTGTGGCAACACTGGTCTCATCCTCATCATCCTGGTGGATGTAAAGATTCTTCCGGAACAAAATGACTCCATTCATTATTACTTCAACTGTATGAAGTCTGCTAGTACCATGAGATGAAAAACAGCCCACACCATGATGCCACCACCTCCAAACCTCACTGTTGGTAGGGTATTTTTAGGGTGATGCACAGTGCCATTTCTCCTCCAAATATGGTGTGTAGTATGACATCCGAAAAGTTAAATTTTTAACCAGAATACATTCTCTCAGTATTTCATAGGATTGTTCAAATGTTGTGTAGCAAACTTTCAACGAGCTTTGACATGTTTTTCTTCAGCAATAGAGTCATGCGGGGTGAGTGTGTATAGAGGCCATGGCGGTGGAGTGCATTACCTATGATTTTCTTTGTAACAATTGTACCTGCTGCCTTCAAATCTTTCTGGAGCTTTCTCAGAGTGGTCCTTGGCTCTTAGGCTACTCTTCTGACTATCCTTCTGACTTCCTGGTCAGAAATCTTGCAAGGAGATCCTGTGCATGGCCAGTTGATGATGTAGTGATGTTCCTTCCACTTGCAAATAATGGCTCCAATACTGCTTGCTGGATGATTCTGAAGTTTTGAAGTGCATCTGTAACCAGTTTCATTAATATGTTTTGCAACAATAAGGTTGCAAAGATTTTGGGAGAGCTCTTTGCTTTTACCCATCATGAAATGTTTCTTGTGTGACACCTTGCTAACAAAAACCTTTTTATAGCCCACCAGTATGTACCAACCCAGCTTATATCAATTTGTACAAATAGGAGGGATAATTTCTCTAACTACTTATAGATTCCAGTTTGTTCCATGCCTTTGTGTACTGCTTTTTCTTAGCGTGTTCAATACTTTTTCCCTGTGCCATTCCACTTTTTTACTCATAACTCTACTTTTAGACATTAATGTTTGGATTTTTATATATGTGTGGAAGTTAATACTAATGTCCGGTGAAAATTTAATGCGAATAGCCTCACTGGAAGAATACTTACTGAAAAAAATGTTGACGTGTTCAATACTTATTTTCCCCGCTGTATGCTCATGTTGCACTAGCTTTAAAGGAGAATTCCGATGTGATATTGACCTCGGAAGTCTACCAATGAAGTATGGAGCTACTTTGAGCCTCGTAATTGGTGTAAAACAGTGATTTATTTGCATGGCTAGGCCAGGGCTTGAAAACGAAATGATTCTTCAAACGTTCCGTTCCGAACGGTTCAGGTGGCCTATGTTTAACGTTTTCGTTCTTGCATGCGTTCCGCCACCAACATATCGGTCCTGAACCGGTTCGGAACGCAAAATATCGTTCGTTCTTAAAGTTCCTGCAGTGTTTATCCTATCCTGCAGCCTATCAAGTCTATTTTAGTGGACTTTACCTTAGAATAGACGTACTCATTATTTCCCCTTGATTTAGCCTATAGCCTACCGTAGCTATGCCCAAAAATAATAAATCACAGGCGGCATCCAAAAACATTCAGATGGGCTATCCATCCCATAGCCTACAGACTTACTGTAGGCCTAACCTATGCCTATAAATAATTTCTTATCAAAAATATTTCTGGATACGTGCTAAACTCCTTACCTGGTTGTAGCCTAAGTTTTATCCATATGGAGATCTTCAAAGGCTTGCGCTATAATTCCAACCCTGTTTATAAACGAACCTGTCTGTTGCTGACAAGGCCTATCTCAAATTTCCCGTTTAACTCTTCTACATAGAATAGGCTATAATTGCGCAAACATTTCAAATCCCGACTTTAAAACGACAAGGCGTGGACAGGCAAAATAGGCTATTACGCATAGGCTACAAACAATTTCCAAATCAGTTTCAGTAGCCTACGCTACGAGCTGGCCTAACATCCGAAGTGGCAGACAGATAGGTTACATTACAACAGCAAGACAAAATATACACATTTGGACCAAAAGTCCATTTAGTCGTTTTTTTTTTTTTTTCAAATTGCAGAAATCAAATTATTAGGCTGTTCGCCTACAATCAAACAAGTAGAACACTTGGGGTATGCTTTTGTGAAATTTTATAAAATATATAGAATGAAAAAAAAAACGTTATTAACCGGTTTTGTGGATTTCAGAATAACGTTTCTGTTCCGGAACAGTTGAAGACCATTTTTTTCGTTTCCGTTTCCGCTCCTCGTAAAATTCCGTAAAATTCCGTTCGTTTTCGGTTTTCGTTCCTTGAACCGGTTCGGAGCCCTGGGCTAGGCCGATGCCCGAGGCACCGCAACGAAAAACTGTTGGTAGCATTGGCTAACTAGCGCCAGATTTCTGAGTGCAGGGGACAAGCCGAGGTGAGCTATGAGACATACGTTCACACTCGGTATCATGTTTCAACACACTTTAGGTGAAAATCACACCGGAATTCTCCTTTAAGTATGCTCATGTTGCACTAGCTTTAAGTGTGTTCATGTTGCACTTTAAGTGTGTTCATGTTGCACTAGCTTTAAGTATGCTCATGTTGCACTAGCTGTAAGTGTGTTCATGTTACACTTTAAGTATGCTCATGTTGCACTAGCTATAAGTATTGTCATGTTGCACTAGCTATAAGTATGCTCATGTTGCACTAGCTTTAAGTATGCTCATGTTGCACTAGCTATAAGTATTGTCATGTTGCACTAGCTTTAAGTATGCTCATGTTGCACTAGATATAAGTATTGTCATGTTGCTCTAGCTTTAAGTATGCTCATGTTGCACAAGCTTTAACCCTTAGAACCCGATTGACGCGAAGTGCGCAAAAAACACACCCTTTCTTCTCTGTTACATTGCTCCGGAACGGTTCATCGCAGCGAGATGAAACCTTTATTGCACGACAGAGCAGAAGTGGGGCTTTCCAACGAGACTACACACTTGTCTGTACGATCAAGCATGAAATTAAATCAAATTGCATCATATTTACAGTCTATACTTCTCTGCGTTCACCTGCACACCCATTACTCTGGTTTGAATTACTCGCGAACCCGTGATCGCATCGATATGGCAAGCATATCAGATGAAAGAGGGGGCACAGGGCTATCCATTGGTACCATGTTTATCAATCCTTCTGGCTTATAAAACCAGACGAAGTGACTGCAAAATAATAACGTCATGTACACAAACCAATGCTGCACACTCATTACTCTCGTTTGAATTACTCGCGGACCCGTGATCGCATAGATATGCCACGCATGTCAGATGAAAGAGGAGACTCAGAGCTATCATTTGACACCAAGTACATCCTTCTGGGTTATAAAGCAGACGAAGTGACAGCAAAATAATAACTTCATATAGCTGGACTTACCCCACGTTTTTTCTGTTTTTGTGGCAAAGCATGTTTATAATCCAATGCTATCATGTGTTTCTCTATGGCAAAGCATGTTCATATTCCGGTTTTGAGATCCTAGCAAATTCCTGCATGGCATCCAATTCAAGGCTCACATTGCATCCCAATTTGTTCAACAAATAAACACCTTTTTTGCCTTTACTTTTTTCATGGCAATGCAGTAAAAAGTTGAGAATTATTATGACTGCATACACACAGGCACGCAGGCTAACACGCAACCTCGGGTCAAGTCAGGTCAGATCAGTTGGTGTCACAGATATGGAGCGCAGAAAGGTAATTTTTCATCACTAAATAAAAAATGGCATTTATTTCCGTAAATCACACAGCACATATTTCTGTAAATTGCTCAGCCCCAGAGTATCCCTCCAACATGGCAATTATATTGCCCGATTCAGGACAGTCTGCCCTACACACACATGAAATGCATGCAGAGCTGTGAGCTTGCTGTGGTGAGATACATGTCGAAATATAAGAATTTTTATAATACACTTTTCTTTAAATTAAATTTTCTTTAATTCTTTAAAAATCAAAATAAAATCAATGCTAGTATTAATACATGAAATGATCTGAATAGCCTAGACTCTCCTGAAAAAAACAATATATAATATATGTGTGTGGCACTTACAATGACCAGAATAAATCCTTATGAATAAAGGTAGTGAAAATGCCCTAAAAACAGCTTAGGGTTCTAAGGGTTAAGTGTGCTCATGTTACACTTTAAGTATGCTCATGTTGCACTAGCTTTACGTATGCTCATGTTGCACTAGCTATAAGTATTGTCATGTTGCACTAGCTATAAGTATGCTCATGTTGCACTAGCTTTAAGTATGCTCATGTTGCACTAGCTATAAGTATTGTCATGTTGCACTAGCTTTAAGTATGCTCATGTTGCACTAGATATAAGTATTGTCATGTTGCACTAGCTTTAAGTATACTCATGTTGCACTAGCTATAAGTATGCTCATGTTGAACTAGCTTTAAGTGTATCATACAATATAAAGTTCGTACCCTTGGCAGCAATAGTGCTGACTTGCGAAGATAAGACCGAACAACGATCCTTTCATAATGCCACCTGTGGGTTCGAAGTTTCCAAATGTTGTGTCAGCATCTAAGGAGGGGTATAAATGTTGGTGTTCAACAATTGTTCGGGAGTGCGATCGTGCGATCTACTCTGGCTTTGCGCTATGTAGTCATTAAAGGAATTTTGCACGGAACTCTGCCGGACTTTTGCGCCTTCTTTTTGGGATACGTTTTTATAATGATGTATTTTTGTTACGTTGTAGACAAGATATTTGGACTTAATTTCTGGCCCGAGTCTGAATATCTGCTACGACAGAAATAAATTTGAATATGCACATGGCTCCACACTTATTGAATAGTAAAGCTTTTAACAAAGGACTCAAACAATGGCTAAAGTCTAAACAACAGGGCTCACATGAATAGTCCCTTAACCGATTGACTGCTTGCTCAGATTGCCTTTGCTCTGTATCCTATTTATGTTCCTTACATTGAAAATTGCTTGTATTCTTTGATTTCTTTTTTCCTTTCTGTTTTTTTCTATCTTTGTCTGTTTTTTCCTCTTTCCTTTCTTGATATTTTAATTGCTCTATCTTTTCAAAAGCCGCCTAAGTGTTGCGAATTAGCACCTGTGCTAAAACACTCAAACAATGCATCTGGTTTGTCCAATGTAATTGCTATGTCCATATCAAATAAACATTAATAATAATAATAATAATAATAATAATAATAAGTCCTAATTTGCATAGGCAGAAACACCATTCATAAGTATGACAAATACATAGGCCCAATCTTCATCCAATCATCCTACTGCCAATGGGTGATGGCAATGCTGCTTTTAGACTGGCTTCTAACCTGAAAACTGCCTGGCTTGGTAGTACCTGCCAGGGGTATAACCCCTGCCGGTATCCAGGGTTACTGAGGCACACACACAAGCCTCCCCACCACGACAAGGTAGCAACAACAGGGGAGTTTTCTTTTTTTTTTTTTTTTTAGTTTTTCTTTTTAAAAGTTTTTTTTAAATGTTTTTCTTTTAAAAATTCCAGCCTGGATCCTGGACCCCTTCTCTGTGGCTCTTGGTTCTGGCACCCCCCCAGTTCCTGGTTTGTTCTTTGCTTAGTCAAGTCAAGTCATGTTTATTTATATAGCGCATTTCATACACAGAGGTCATTCAATGTGCTTTACATAAACAAAACCAAACAATAATAACAAATAAAAGCATAGAAGGACACTATAGTCAAAGAATAGTTCAAAAGGTAAAGATCATAATAAAAAGAAAACATAAAACACAAGGTAAAATCATTTAAAAATAAAGAATAATTAGTAAGCAAAAACAAAGGCAAAAGTAGCAAAAAAATTAATAAAAGACCAGGTAGAATAATTATCAAGGCAGATTCAGAATTTGTAACTCGGCACAGTTAGCAGAAAGCATCTGAGAACATCCGGGGCCTTTTTGATGTCATCCGAAAGTTGGTTCCAGAGCTGAGCCGCATAGCAGCTAAAAGCTGCTTCACCATGTTTAGTTCTAACTGTAGGTTTTACTAACAGGTTTTTCACCTGGGACCTGAGAGGACGAGAAGGTGTGTACTGCTGAAGCATGTCCGATAGGTATTTAGGTCCTGCTCCATTTGTAAGTGTCTGAGAGAGAGCGCTCCATCCTCCTCTTGCTCATATTTAAGTTGATCTGAGAGAGCACTCCATCCTCCTCTTGCAGTTGTCATCTAGAAGGGGCTCCTTAAGGTTGAGTTCATCTGAAAAGACATTTCTGCAGTTTAAACCTCATGTTCATGAACTCCCAGAGCTATAGCACTATAGGACTACTACAAGTCACAAAGATAATAATGCCCTATCTCTATACATTGAGATAATAATGCCATATATCTATACATTGAGATAATAATGCCGTGTCTATACATTGAGATAATAATGCCGTATCTATACATTGAGATAATAATGCCGTATCTATACATTGAGATAATAATGCCGTATCTATACATTGTGAGGCTGTAAACTGTCTGTACTGTGAAAAATTGTGATCAGCTGAGTGATCACCTCCCTGTCTGACACAACCACAATGTTTGTGGGAGCTTCTAATACCTTGTGCAGATCCTTCAGTTTGAGTTTTGATCTGGTAGAGTTGTTGAACAGGGATTGATACATGAGGCCCTGTTTGCTTACAACCTGCACAGATGTGCAAAGGCCAATGAATAAAGTGTCGCTTAATCAAATATGACGTAAGTGAAACCAAATCTGTGACTGCTAGGATGTTGCAAAGCTTGTCAGGTACATCAACAATTCTCAACCGGCTCGGATGTTGATGAACACTCTGGCAGGACATCAACTCAAGTTATATCAGAGTTCTAAGTTCTGTTGTGTGTTACAGTGTTCTCACCAGGACCGCAAATTAGCCTTACGTGAGAATACCATGCTCAATCAAACACAATGTTTAGTAAACACATTATTTACCCGTCCGTGTTGATTTATAACTTTAAGTGATAAGTTAACTCACCGATTACCCGTCTGTGTTGATTTATAACTTTATGTGACAAGTTAACTCACCGATTACCCGTCTGTGTTGACTGCTGAGGATGGTTGCACTTCACAGACAGAAAGGGAGATGAGCAGAATAAAAGAAATGTCACGTCACAGGCAACAACTGCTGCTGTGAATTTGAACTTATTCATTTGACATCAATGTGTTATATGTGTGGTCAGTTATGTAGAATGTACTTATATGAGTGTGTTAATATTCCGCAATCATTCATTCATTTGTAAATATATATATATATATTGATGTAATATCATTAATTACATTTAAAAAACAACAACAAATTATGTTCTCACCGTGAATATGAGTTGTGATGTTCACGTCTCTCTGGACTTGGTTATGGGACACTGAAGGAGCCACCACAGTCTGACTGCTGCTCTGACCTGAAACATTTACATTCAATAAATTAATACAATCACCAGTCTATTACAGTCACACACACAATCATCAGTCTATTACAATCACACACACACACACACACCAGTCTATTACAGTCACACACACACACACACACGATCACCAGTCTATTACAGCCACACACACACAATCACCAGTCTATTACAATCACACACACACCAGTCTATTACAGTCACACACACGATCACCAATCTATTACAGCCACACACACACACAATCACCAGTCTATTACAATCACACACACACACACACACACAATCACCAGTCTATTACAATCACACACACACAATCATCAGTCTATTACAATCACACACACACACACACACACACACACACACCAGTCTATTACAGTCACACACACAGTCACCATCACCAGTGTTTCTGTGTGTGTGAGTACGCTTTTGTGTGTGTATCATTTGTGTGTGTGCGTATGAGTAATGTTTGTGTGTGTGTGTGTGCATGCGAGTACTGTGTCTGTGTATGTATGTATAAGAGTACGGCCTGTGTGTGTATTGTGTGCGCGCGTGTGAATATTGTGTGTGTGCATGTGTGCTTATCATCTGTGTTGGTACTTTCAGTGGGAGTACTGTGTGTGTGTGTGTGTGTGTAATAAGGATGCAGTGGTACAGTGTGCCCACAGTTCGGTATGCATCACGGTTTTGGGCCATGAAAACGATACAGGTTGTTGTTGACTAGCAACAGTGAGAGACTGGCTTGTGTTCTGGACGCTCATTGCTGCACTAGGCTACTAGCAATGGATACACTGACAGCAAATAAGCGGCATCATGTTAGAAGTGTCCGCTCCAGTTGACGGCATTAGCAAAGTAATGCATGTGGGCTAGTGTTGCTTGGTGTATCGATACTAGAAAGGTATCACGATGGCTTCACGCAAAAAATGATACGATTTCCGACGTTTTTAGAATCGATACTTTATTAAAATAATAACGTTCAGTGTCTGTGTGGACTGCTCCCACTCTCCATGCTCCTTGCACGCATCTAGGCAAGTGGGCGTGTCAAGCAGGCAGCACTGAGTGAGTGAGTGCGCAGCCAACGTCAACAACATAGTTATTTGCCGACAGTCCTCGGCTTGTGGATAAAACAAAAGGTGAAGTGAATTCCGGAACTCAGGAAGTCATTCAAGAGCAGTAGGCTACGCATTAAGGGTGTCACGATTTCGATTTTATTTCGAAATCGATCGAAATTACATCTCAATCGCGAACTTCGAACTTAAAAGTAGAATCGACGATGCAACCACACCCCCAATGTCACGTCCAGCATGTATGCCAAGACGCACAAACACACATGCACGTGCTGAACTGCAGCGTCAACACTCCGATCGCTGCAGCCAGTTAAAATATAGGCCTACACATCAACCTACCGAAATCAAAGCCCCTCTTGCTACTTTGAAATCACCGGTGTGGAAGTATTCGTTCATTCACGTCAATTAAAACTAACTTAGCCTACTCAACTTAGCAAGTGAAAAGATGGTCTAATTACAGTCCAAAGTTACTTTAAGGCTTAAAATGCACATTTACATATTCCATGAACACTAACCTTGGGTCTCTTCTGAGTGTGCTGAAACAATCAAATTAACATTCTGTGTTGTTTCATTTCAATATGTTCACGTCTCTGTTTTAGCCTAATGTTAGTTCTGTTTACATTACAACCTCGGTTGGAACGGTTTTAAAGCGGTTTCAAAATAAAAGCCCCCTGAAAAAGAAAAAGAAAAGGCCAAAAAGAGTAAATAACATATAAGGAGCATTAATAGTAATATTTGAAAAAGATCGAAAATCGAATCGAATCGTGACTTTAAAATCGAAAATTACATCGAATCGAGGATTTGGAGAATCGTGACACCCCTACTACGCATATATCTTGCAGACATATCCCAACATTTTTAAAGAGTTCAAAGAATGACAGGTTAACGAATAGGCTATAGAAAACACCACTACAGTGGGTCCCAGTTAAAAATTGACACTTCATTCACGATCAAGGTGATTCACGCAGCTGGGTGAAATGTACAGTGGGTCCCCGTTAAAAATTGACACTTCATTCACGATCATGGTGAATGGTGAAATGTAAGTACAACTGCAGCCGCTTGGGGGCAGCATAGTCCGCTGTGGAGTTCCACGGTCGAACCAGACGGCGCATTCGACAGCAAGGGCTGTGATTGGCCGAGTTTTCAGTGCGTTTCTCTGTGTTTTTAGCAGCCCCTGCAACATGCTAGTCCACTGTAGCCTAAGCCTTGTACATAATGTTAAACATAGTTTTGGATTCAGTGGCAAGATTTCTTGATTGTACAGTGTCTGTCTCTCAGTAATGTTTTAAAATGAGAGCTTCGTCAGCTGGCAGTAGGCTACTTTGTCGGTAGTCATGAGAAGTTCGCTTGCTAACAGAACATAAAAATGCTGCCCAGAAACCTTGTGAATAGTTCTGACACTAACGAGGTTGAAATATAGCTTTTGCCTACAGCATCTCCTTAACAGTAGCCTAATGTTAAAGGAACACGCCACCCAATGTCAGTAGTAATATATGTTCTTACCTTAACTTTCACGAGTTGAGTCATACCTCTCCCGTGTCCGTACGTGCACTCAAACGCTCTGGTGCGCGGCTGGACTGTGTTAGCATGTTGCTATGCTAGCGGGCTTTGACGGCAACTAAGCGTAGAAGTAATCAAAAACATCCACGTTTTACCGACTTAAATACAGTTGCACGAGTAGTTGATAGAAATGCTACGGCCACGCAACGTGAAACGTGGCGATTTTCCAAGCGAATAAACCGGAGAACTACAATGTGTGGCGCAATAGCACTTGGGAGTACTTCGACCTAGCGTAGTAGTATTGTTAACACCTAATTGTAGATCCTATCCACCACAGAGTTTAGAATCCATGCTGGATCGACCCTCAGCCTCTCCCTCCCCTCTGAGCGAGAGAGAGGCACACACACTAGAGATGCGCTGATCGGCTATTATTTCAACCATAACTGCATAGCAAAACTTATCATCCATCAGCCATCCATCAACACCAAAGTTTTTTGACCAATTTTCGAAACGGCACCCGCCCACCATCCGCTGGTTGTTTTAATGTAGGGGAGAACTGTACAATTGTAACAGCGGTACAAATGTAACAGTGTTTTATTCTCAAGATATGGTGTAGCTACGGAAACGTAAACAGACACATATCATGTAATTATGTATAATCTTACAGCCATCCAAATATGAATGGTCTACTATAAATACGACCAGAGATATTAAGCAAAAAGGTGCAAAATTCAAGCATCGCGATTTTTTATTTATTTTTAACCGCAACTGTTTGTTTAAGTTTGCTTTGTGAAATTTGAGCGTGTGGACTTCAATCACATGTCATTCATATCTTCAGTCCCTCTGTTTCAAGTTAACATGAGTCCTATTTGATTTATGTAGTCACAGCACATGCAATTAAATGAAAATAAAAACATGACCTGTGCGGGTCAGTTGTAACACCAGTCTCTATGGCAAGATGAACTGATTTTATCGCGAATGCACGAACATTCTCATTGCGAGTTATGGATTATGATTTTTGTGCCGCCATCACCCAATTAAAGTTAACACAGCAACTTGAAATATCACTGTTGGACCAAATGCTTCAGACATGTAAGAAATAAGCAGTTTATCAACTATATTTACTGGTTTTATCAAGTGGATATGGCCAAAATAAGCATATATAAAGGTTATTGTGAGCTAGCATAACACCGTAATATGGTCTGCAATGGCTAATCAATAATGCAATAAATTAGCTTTAACAGTCATACATTTGGACTTTTTTTCTTGATTTTATATGAAAACAGATGCTCTTTGTTTAACACAGCACTGTTTTGTGTTAAAATATGTTATAGGATTTTAGTGTTACATTCATGACGCTGTTACAACTGTACCGCACTTTTTTATGGCTGTTAAGTTAAATTATTGACAAACTATAACATATTTTTTAAATTCTGTTTCAACTTTCATGGAGTAGACATGTACGACTCTGTTCTGGTCAAATTTCACAACTCTCAAGTCTATCGTCTTTGTGTAAATCGAGTTTGAATTGGAAAAATAAAAAAGTGTTACAATTGTGCCGGTTCTCCCCTAGGCTATATGGGTGATGCAGCGCTGCTGACGTGAGGCTAGAAAGCCCTTGCCTGTTCTAGGAAGACTGATCCAATGCAGCAAATATATTAAAAGGCTAAAGTCGTACATTGGCTATGTTGTAGCCTATCCCCAGAATATCAGCAGCAAACTCAGTCTCTGTCTCGCAAAACAGTCTCCAAATAAAACGCACATCGGCCTGTTGCCTTTTCTGCCAGCTTGTGAAAATATATCGTCCAAAATGCTTGATTGCATTGCATTCTCCACATTTTTAGCTACATTTTCATGTACCACATCAGCATTTTTGTTCAGTGAATCTTTTGTAAATTGCTTTACAATTACCGTCGGGCCTATAGGCCTATTGCCTGGCTTGCCTCAGCTTCGGTCACGTCCTTTTACAATTTTATCATTGTAATAAAAAACGCAATTTGCCACATAATTTCAACATGCTCCTGGCCTACTAATTAATGCCTATTGTACTTTATTTTTTGCAAAAAGAAAGAAATCCTTGATAAAATAACAAGTCATTCACATTATAGGCTACTTTACACACTGTTATGTCAGGGTGACTGAAAGCCTGTTCTGAAGACTCCCATTCATTTTGACTGCACGAGCGCGTCTTTTTCAGACAGACAGCGCAATTCATTTTAAAGCAATTTACAAAAGATTCACTGAACAAAAATGCTGATGTGGTACATGAAAATGTAGCTAAAAATGTGGAGAATGCAATGCAATCAAGCATTTTGGACGATATATTTTCACAAGCTGGCAGAAAAGGCAACAGGCCGATGTGCGTTTCATTTGGAGACTGTTTTGCGAGACAGAGACTGAGTTTGCTGCTGATATTCTGGGGATAGGCTACAACATAGCCAATGTACGACTTTAGCCTTTTAATATATTTGCTGCATTGGATCAGTCTTCCTAGAACAGGCAAGGGCTTTCTAGCCTCACGTCAGCAGCGCTGCATCACCCCCTACATTAAAACAACCAGCGGATGGTGGGCGGGTGCCGTTTCGAAGATTGATCAAAAAACTTTGGTGTTGATGGATGGCTGATGGATGATAAGTTTTGCTATGCAGTTATGGTTGAAATAATAGCCCATCAGCGCATCTCTAGTGTGTGTGCCTCTCTCTCGCTCAGGAGGGAGAGGCTGAGGGTCGATCCAGCATGGATTCTAAACTCTGTGGTGGATAGGATCTACAATTAGGTGTTAACAATACTACTACGCTAGGTCGAAGTACTCCCAAGTGCTATTGCGCCACACATTGTAGTTCTCCGGTTTATTCGCTTGGAAAATCGCCACGTTTCATGTTGCGTGGCCGTAGCATTTCTATCAACTACTCGTGCAACTGTATTTAAGTCGGTAAAACGTGGATGTTTTTGATTACTTCTACGCTTAGTTGCCGTCAAAGCCCGCTAGCATAGCAACATGCTAACACAGTCCAGCCGCGCACCAGAGCGTTTGAGTGCACGTACGGACACGGGAGAGGTATGACTCAACTCGTGAAAGTTAAGGTAAGAACATATATTACTACTGACATTGGGTGGCGTGTTCCTTTAACAAAATGACAGCATTCATATGACAAAGGAAAACGAATCCGGTCACTCAAGACTGTGCCGCAGCTGTGGGGCAGAAGACGCTTGGTGGCCGTCCACAACGTTAGAAACTTAACCTAAATAGTCGGCTGCTGTAAGCTACAATAGGATTTTATTATATACCCCTGTTGTCTCAATGATAATAACATCTCATTTCCGACTATATTTCAAAGTGTGCCGTTCATTTGCATTATTAACATAACATCGTATTTTGTCATTTTTGGCGAAGACATGCATTCCGTTAGGGATATTGAACATATTTAACATTCTCAAACCATCGTGATTTCGAATTGGTGCAGTTGTCAGCACAAAAACTCATTTTATTCTTTTGCTCTTTTGCATTGCTCTATGCTGTTCTATGGTGCTTTCTGCCTCTTGGTTGCGTACAGCATGTTTTCGTGACGTTTCATAGAAATCCATGTATAACTAGACTGCATTTCCGGCAGGAACTGCAAAAGTGTGCTTGCCCTGGTCCGGTCACCAACATGAGCAGACAGTGGCATACGCTATGCTGAACCTGGCTTGATCCAAGCATTCTAACAGTGCCTTTCAGTGTTGGAGCAGTGGCAATACCGCAAAAGCTCTAGGAGAGTGCTATTCAACTATTGACTTGCGGGGTGAATGCGGCTCGTTGGATTTTACCTGTGGCCTGCCTTTGAATTTAGCTTCTATGACTAAGATCAAATCAATAAAATAAAACAACAGCAGTGATTGGCTGCAAAAATAAATAATGTCACGTGTCTTGCACCTCTCAAACTGGGCTATCAGGTAACCTAGAAGAATTGAAATGATGAAATATGACTAAGGAATTCAAATGCTGCTTGTTTGTCAGGATACTTTTTCACTGATTTATTTAAAAAATATGAGCTATGAGTGTGAATGTTATATATTCCATCCCCTAATTATGTTTTACTGGTTTATTTGAAAAATAATCTATATGGATTTGCTCTATAAAGACCTTATGTCTGTTTAGGATTGTTTTGAGAGCCTATTGATGTATCTCAGAATAAAGTAATGTCCACAACATTATTGATGTTTTTTTTTTTTGTGTGAATGTATTTTACTTAACTCATTAAATGTAGCTGAATACTCATGAACGCATGTCTCTAATAGCCACAATAGGAGTAATTTTAGCAACACCGTATTTTGTGTGGCCCATAACAACCCAGTGGATCATGAAAACGTGCCAAAATTCACATTCCTTGCTTGATGTTGGTACATTAATCCCATTCAGATTGCCACTTATCTGTGATGTAAGTGTTCAGTATAGGTTTAAGGTCTGGGGCACGGATTTGACATTCTGTGACTTCTTCATTGAGGACTTGCTTAGCAGCACTGTCCGCTTTCTCATTTCCCCTCAGACCAACATGGCCTGGGACCCAGCAAAAAATACACTGAAGTTCTGGTTCTTTAGACGCTCTAGTTGATCAAGCTCAGCTTTGGTTGTACTTTTTGCGTGACATTAAAGCCTACTGAAAAGATTTGTAATTGCAATTTAATTTAATGCAATTTACTTTTACGATTAAATAAAACTAATTTATCCCTCTCACCCATAGTTTTCTATTTATTTACAAATGTACATAGGCCTACTGTAATTACATTTATACATAGTTATTCTACTGATCTTTATACTATTCATCCTGCACATAGACTTATTCTTACTACTCTTATAATGTTGTTTCTGCACTACAATGACACTGTTTCCACACTGCACATAGCTGTATGTTATGTACATATCTGTTATATATTTGTCATATTGAATATCCATATTTATTTTGTTTTATTATATTCTGTTAATACACTGCATCTATATTATTATTTCTATACATACATTATTCTACTTATTGTTTGAGATAACTGCTAATACACTGCACAAGTGCACATATTTATATTTAATTCATATTACTCTAAACCACCTTCTGTAAATCAACTGTATACTACTGTCTACATTGCACTATATTTCTTGACCTGTCTCTGTATATTTCATCACCTTTCTATACTTTGCATCACATTGTATGCATACTGTAGCTACATGAATCACAGCTAAGATCCTTGGTTGCTATGAAGGCCAGTCGTTCTAAATGGATGGTTGTTATGGCCAAAGGCCAGTTATCTCTGCCGTTCTCAAGCGGGCATAGTGCTATCCTAACTTTATCTTATTTTAAACATCTCTATTTTACTTAGCCTACTTCCATACAGTGACTCCTATTAAGAAGTGGCCACTTCATTCGCGCTTACCGTGATTCACTCAGCAACATTATTAAATTAATCTGTCACCATATGCCTATGCCAACGTTTGCAAAGAGGAGAATATTTTAATTTGATTCACAATGAAACGTTACATTTAATGTACATGTAAACAATGAGTAGGCTAGTTTTGGTTGTTGTTGGTGGTGTTACTGCATCCCTTAGTTATGCCTACAATGCAAAATTGTTCCCTCGTGATTGTTAGACGCATTTCAAAACATCGCGACGTGAAATGCCACCACAAAACATTGTTTCTGAATCGGTCTTATTAGGAGTCCTTGCTTAAGCTGTCACAGACTCAGGGCTACTTTTAGGGCTAAAATGCTTCCTGAATTACTCTTAGTAAAAAAAATAGGAGTCCTAAAGTTACGAGTGACGAAGTTACGAGTACAAGCATATCAAGCAACATAAATCTCATAACGTTAACGTTACAGCAACATCTCCTCCCTGACCTAGCTAGCTAGCTTCTAGCCACACAAGAAATGAATGATGTTAAAATCTCCGCTTAGCATTCTAATAACAGAAGGGGCACATTTATGTGGACCACTACAACATGACTCATTATGTCTGTAACGTTAACTGTATAAAACACTTACTTTCATAAAGGAAGCACACCATCCAGCACATACACATGGAATTTCCCCTTTTTTACATTGCTTTTTTTATTAGGCTATTGATTGAATTGATATTATTGTGTACTACAACTATTCTCCTTACTATATTTGACCTAGATTTTAATCTGTTCCCTGTTCATTTTTAAATATTATTATGTTGTTTTGTATTTATATGTCGCTTTGGACAAAGGCGTCTGCTAAATCCATAACCATAACCATAACCATGGAAACCGATATTTTATGTAGCCTACTTGGCCACGAACTCAAAACGTGTCTCTCTGAAGCTCTGTTCTAGAATCTTTGCTCTGAAGTCTGTCCCCGTTGCTAAGCAACATCAAATAAACGAAATGACAGTCTTCCAGTATTAAATGTATGATTACGAATGGATGTGTGTGGTTTGCAATTAGAATAAACAAGAAATAACATTTCCAATAATTTCCCATGATAAATTACATAATATTTGCACCTTCCTTCCTTGTGAAGTTCACACTAATGCCACCGCATTTAGTGAAATGTAATACAACGTTGCCACCTAGCGTTATAGGCTATTTAAGATTAACGTGGCATTTCCTGCTTATTCTTTTGTCAACACCATGCTTTTAGGAAAACAATCTTTTTATCATAGTTCCCTCTTCAATGAGCGATTACCAGCTCGTTTTTGTAACAGAGATAGCTGTTTATTGTCCCTAGGTTTACAGAAACACCTATTCATATTAATACGTAGCCTATGGAGTGCTGTCGACCACTGTTCATTACGGCCCAGAATGCCTTGCATGTCTTTACAAAAAAACAACCCAGTAAAACCTAATTTACCGTAAACATATGAATTTGCATACTTGTAACATTTTTAATAATACTCTCCCGTCATGATATTTAACAATAATGAACAATTTTATTTGAATACCGTCAATGTGAAAACAACTCTATTATATAAGCTATATATAGCTACTGTTCTCCTTGTTATTTCAGTTCGTAAGTCCATACTATCCCATGGCAGAGCAAGGATTTCATGATTGGGCAAGGTTGCCCCGAGACATTGTGGCTGCCCAGAGACATTGAGCATACTTGGAAGGCATTGTGATAGAAGGTGAATGGTGCAAAGGTGAATGGTGAGAGTTACAAAATACCTGTGGGTGGTTTGCGAAATGATGGAAACTTTTGGAATATGTCTTTTTTTTTTTAGTTTATGCACCCTCACACTGGAGTCCCCAGTTCATATACAAAATTTGGTATCGATATGTGACAGTGTTCCTGAGATATGGACGACTTCCTGTTTCGGAGCTTCGCCGCCGATTTCGTTTGGCTGTGACGGGCAAACGCTTTCGAAAATCAAAAATCCTTCCGCTAACATTTGTGAGGCTTGGTCCAAGGATAATGTACGTCAAGTTTCGTGGCGTTCGGACCAAATTTGTGACCTGTGAAAATTTAGTTTCGCTTTCTGTTCAATCCAATATGGCGGACGAACGACACGCCCACCTGACGTCATCTTCGCGACCAACTTACACAGGTACTGACCGGACGTTTTAAAGTTGGAACGGTGTCTCTGTCTCAAAGGGCCTAGGCGCTAGAGCTGACAAAAAATTAGGGAGACGGGAAAAATAATAATAATAATAACTAGAATTGCGGTTCCGAGGAACTGCAAGAGTGGGTTTGATCAGGGGCATGGAACTCGGCCTTATCCAAGGATTCCAACGGTACCTCATTTATGAAAATCGGACATACGGGTCAAAAGTTACATGCACACACCTTCATATACACAGACAGCCCAGCCCAGCCCATTATAGCTCTGCCAGGTGGCTTAGAACTCTTCCAGGTGCAAGCTTAAGCAATTAGAGCTGTGATGTCACAATCGAAATTTGAATTCTGAACATTCCGCCATTCATTTCAATGGGCCCAAAAAACGCAGAAAAACGGGAATACCGCGAAAACGACAAGGGCCAGCGACACGAAATCAACAAGCAAGTTACACCGGTTCGGGCCTGAATTTTTGCTGGATCAAACCCTCTAATAATAATAAAACTTAAGAAGAACAATAAGTGTGCTGCTTTGCAGCAAGCACACTTAATGAGCGCATAAAACGACTTGTTTTGGGACATTAATCTAGGCTACGTTAAGCTTTAAGGATTGTATGTCCTTAATTTATTTATATAGGCCTATTTAGGCTAGGCTACTTGCGCAAACCCTGGATAGACTTTTATTGCCACACAACAATATTGGTGGTATTTGTTACATTAGCTTCAAAAGGCACCGCTTCAGAAAGCTGCACTGCTTGTGAAAGAAGGGGGTGGGGGAGGGGAGCTTGCAGCCAAGTGTCGGAAAAATGCATAGCCTACAACACAGAACCCGCTTCTCGCATTAATCACTGACAGTAGACACGCTTCCAGCCTAATGACTTTCACACATTTTGAATGATTTACAGTATGCCTAGACACATTAGCGCTCCACGTGTAGAAACTGTGCAGAATACAATGTGTGAATGATGCTCAATGATTTGCCAATAGCCTATAATAGTCTTCTGCTGGGTTGCATGTACTGTAGGCTATAGCCTACAGTTTTACTGTAGGCTACATGTTTTCAGCCTTTATTGGTTAAATGAGCATTTTTATTACGAAAATATTTCTTAACTTCAAAAACTCAGTGTCTAAAACTTGGTGTCATTCAGACTCAACCCTCTTGACGTTTGGTGATTAATTGACAGCTGTTTTGGGACACGTTAAACTTTCTTTATAATGAGCGCATAAAACGACTTGTTGTTTTGGGACATTAAGCTACGTTAAGCTTTTTCACGTTAAGGATTGTATGTCCTTAATTTATTTATATATTTAGGCTACTTGCGCAAACCCTGGATACTTTTATTGCCACACAACAATATTGGTGGTATTTGTTACATTAGCTTCAAAAGGCACCGCTCCAGAAAGCTGCACTGCTTGTGAAAGAAGGGGGTGGGGGAGGGGAGCTTGCAGCCAAGTGTCGGAAAAATGCATAGCCTACAACACAAAGTGGGCAGATACGGATGCCTGCTCTTCAGGTCCATCGTCACAGAGGAACACTATAAAGCCTGGAGCAAAACCACCAACTGGGATGGAGCGAAGGGCAAGCGAGCATTGCCGCAGAATGTGAAAAACTTTGTGGTCTCAACACTGCAACGAAAGTTCCCTGCTATGGGGAGGAGTGAACTGAAGGACTGCATCAATAAGATCAACGAATTCCTCCGCACAACACGCAGATCTTCCCAGGGATTCAACATGCTTTAAATTTAGACTGTAGAATGTAGAATGTAGACTGTTCATTATTTCAATAAATACGTTTTCTCTGAAGCACTTTCCTGACTTCGTCTTTCTATAGGCTAAGCATATCATGGAGATAGAGTAGAAAACTGGATTTAACTAAACAAATCTAACTAAGTAAACTGATTGTTTACTCTACAGTAGGCTATGTTCCCCCTCTCAGGCTGTACAGTAGGCCTATTGAAAGTAGACTAATGAGCTTAGACACATTAGCGCTTCCAGCCTAATGACTTTCACACATGAATGATTTACAGTAGACACATTAGCGCTCCACGCAGTGGCGTAACTATAGTAGGTGCAGCAAGTGCAGTCGCACCAGGGCCTGTGACCTCCCGGGGCCCGTCGCTACCCCCGCAATGCAATTGCTGGAAAATTCTATACCGGTCCTTTCTGACTACCTGCATGCCTTTGACCAGGCCAAGGCTACAGCGCAGACACTCGCAAATAAATGGGGGTTCAGAGTACATTTGAAAATGTTAGAGCACGGAGAGTGAAGCGTCACTTTGACGAACTATCGGAAGATGAACGCTTAACCGATGCAGAGAGATACTTCAAAGTGCAGGTATCTAATGCAACTCTGGACATCATAATCAGTCAGCTCTCCCAAAGATGTGCAAGCATGCGGGAAACTTATGTGTTTGAGTCTTTACGTCCTATGATCCTTCAACTCGCAGGTGATAATGAACTGCTTGAAAAGGCAGTACGTTTGTCAGACCATTATAGCAGGGACATTGCACCGACATTCCCAACACAACTCCTCTCATTCAGGTCTTGCTTTAAAGCAGAGATTTCACAGAAGTCATCTATTTTTCAACTTGCCAAAATGCTGGTGGTAGATTATGACAGTGTAACATCCACATTCGGGGAAGTGTGTACTGCTCTCATGTTGTTTCTGACATTGCCTGTGACTGTGGCAACAACTGAGCGATCTTTTTCCAAATGTTCAACAATTGCTGGTGTACAGGCTATAATCAATTAGCTAAATCATTTGTCCAGCTGTTTAAACATTTTTTCGTGTTACATTCAAACGCAAAAGGTGCTTTGATATCTTTTTTGTTTAAACGTCGGCAAGCAGGCATGTTGCGGTTGCAATGAATGAGGATAATTGGTTTTATCTGCGGTGTTATTTTTTGCATTTTGAATATGACTCGCTCCAGTCTCAACAGCACGTCTACTTTTTTGCACAGTGCTTTCTTAAAGGAGCTGCACCATCTTACAACAATTGCATCTACATTTTCATATTAGAATGTTTTGTCAAGTGTAAGCTTAAACTACCGTGATCAATTTAAGTTTCCGTGCCCCCGCTGAAAGTCTCTTATGCTCTTATGCGCTTATCGTTACACTATCTAATCTATAAGTAACTGTGACAAATAGGGTATAAGATATATAAACTCACGCTATTGTATTATCATATATGTTTGGTAATGGCTCAGCTTTCTCTGATTGTTCTACTGACTTGGAAACTGCATCATGGAAGCATTAACCCTTAGAACCCTAAGCTGTTTTTAGGGCATTTTCACTACCTTTATTCATAAGGATTTATTCTGGTCATTGTAAGTGCCACACACATATATTATATATTGTTTTTTTCAGGAGAGTTTAGGCTATTCAGATCTGTAAAAAAAGTGTATTATAAAAATTCTTATATTGTATCTCACCACAGCAAGCTCACAGCTCTACATGCATTTCATGTGTGTGTAGGGCAGACTGTTCTGAATCGGGCAATATAATTGCCATGTTGGAGGGATACTCTGGGGCTGAGCAATTTACAGAAATATTTGCTGTGTGATTTACGGAAATAAATGCTATTTTTTATTTAGTGATGAAAAATGACCTTTCTGCGCTCCATATCTGTGACACGAACTGATCTGACCTGACTTGACCCGAGGTTGCGTGTTAGCCTGCGTGCCTGTGTGTATGCAGTCATAATAATTCTCAACTCTTTACTGCATTGCCATGAACAAAGTAAAGGCAAAAAAGGTGTTTATTTGTTGAACAAATTGGGATGCAATGTGAGCCTTGAATTGGATGCCATGCAGGAATTTGCTAGGATCAAAAAACCGGAATATGAACATGCTTTGCCATAGAGAAACACATGATAGCATTGGATTATAAACATGCTTTGCCACAAGAACAGACAAAAACGTGGGGTAAGTCCAGTTATATGAAGTTATTATTTTGCTGTCACTTCGTCTGTTTTATAACCCAGAAGGATGTACTTGGTATCAAATGATAGCTCTGAGTCTCCTCTTTCATCTGACATGCGTGGCATATCTATGCGATCACGGGTCCGCGAGTAATTCAAACGAGAGTAATGAGTATGCAGCGTTGGTTTGTGTACATGACGTTATTATTTTGCAGTCACTTCGACTGGTTTTATAAGCCAGAAGGATCGATAAACATGGTACCAATGGATAGCCCTGTGCCCCCTCTTTCATCTGATATGCTTGCCATATCGATGTGATCATGGGTTCGCGAGTAATTCAAACTAGAGTAATGTGTGTGCAGGTGAACGCAGAGAAGTATAGACTGTAAATATGATGCAATTTGATTTAATTTCATGATTTTTTTTAATTTTCATACTTGATCGTACAGACAAGTGTGTAGTCTCGTTGGAAAGCCCCACTTCTGCTCTGTCGTGCAATAAAGGTTTCATCTCGCTGCGATGAACCATTCCGGAGCAATGTAACAGAGAAGAAAGGGTGTGTTTTTTGACGCACTTTGCGTCAATCGGGTTCTAAGAGTTAAGTCAAGTCGCATCAAAAATAGTAGTGGCACCAAAGTGACACCTTGTGGTTGTTTGTGTCAACTGCAGTTTGTGCCATTTCTGCCGAGAAAATGGGGATCGTGATTCCTGAAGGAACCCGTCCAAACTTAACAGGGACCCACTGTAAGTACAACTGCAGTCGCTTAGGGGCAGCATAGTCCGCTGTGGCGTTCCACGGTCGAACCAGACGGCGCATTCGACAGCAAGGGCTGTGATTGGCCGAGTTTTCAGTGCGTTTCTCTGTGTTTTTAGCAGCCCCTGCAACATGCTAGTCCACTGTAGCCTAAGCGTTGTACATAATGTTAAACATAGTTTTGGATTCAGTGGCAAGATTTCTTGATTGTACAGTGCCTGTCTCTCAGTAATGTTTTAAAATGAGAGCTTCGTCAGCTGGCAGTAGGCTACTTTGTCGGTAGTCATGAGAAGTTCGCTTGCTAACAGAACATAAATATGCTGCCCAGAAACCTTGTGAATAGTTCTGATTTTTTTTACTACACTAACGAGGTTGAAATATAACCTTTGCCTACAGCATCTCCTTAACAGTAATGTTAACAAAATGACAGCATTCATATGACAAAGAAAAACGAATTCGGTCACTCAAGACTGTGCCACAGCAACCAGTGTAGGCTACAGTCCTATCCAATAGGCCTACTCGAAGCAGATAGTGTTGTCTGACGGTCGAGTGGGTTAATGCACGTATTTCCAGAACAGGTCTGCAACTTTCAGGCAGTTCTGAGTTCGAATCTAGGCAGGAGCAGAGCCATATGAAGGCCTAGGCCTATTGTTATCATTTTTTGCAAGGTGTTGCTCCTGGCATTACTTGTTTATAAGACGTTTGGTGATTAATTGATAGCTGTTTTGGGGACACGTTAAACGTTCTTTATAATGAGCGCATACGGGAAGTAAAACGACTGTTACGCGCTGTTACTGTAGGCTACAATGATTGCAATACAAAAACATGTGACTAGTGAAACTCAAATGATTTTAGAAATATTTAGCCAAAGCCAATAAGTGTTAGAGAGAAGGAGAGACGCCGGTGCAGCTCAGATGTCTTCTTAATTTTCTTTATTCTTTAGTAAAAGTTTAATAATGTTCTGCACCTTTTACTAAAGAATAAAGAAAATTAAGACATCTGAGCTGCACCGGCGTCTCTCCTTCTCTCTAAAACAGGGGTGTCAAACATACGGCCCGCGGGCCATGTACGGCCTGCACGATGATTTTGAACGTCAGTCCCTCAACAACGAGAGAAAACTTCCCTTGTGTGTGTGTAATGTGTATCACACCAAATTGGCTCACCATACTTCCCAACTATGCACAGTATCCCATTAGCTGCATGCCATCAGGCTATTTACAATTTTCTATCGCGTAAAGTTAGTGAACACGTTATCAAAATTAACACGCACACATTTAGTTTGAGCAGGAGACAGAATACGCACGCAGGCACAACTAGGCTACTTGTTGTTTTCTTTTACTCGGCTATCTATATATGGTTATCAGCACACAATGTTGGGCTAATTCACTAGTTGTGGATATCACAAGTTTAAACAATGAAAACAGAAAGGATGGAGGCAGCAAAGCTAGAGGATTCCAGATGGGCAAGAACAAGGTAGGCAATTGGTGTGCTTGTCAGAACGTTAGATTACAGCTGTTTAAAGCCAGACGTCACGGTACGCTAGAACAAAACTAAAGGTAACTAGCTATAGGGCTGTATTAATTTGTCCAAATGAATAATAGGTCATCGTAGACGTTGTTGTTGTATTATTGCATGTGGATATTGTTATGCTATGTAGGCTACTTTTTTTGCAATGCACGGACCTAAAACCGGGAAACGGACAAATATTGTACACGCGTGAATTTGTTTTTGCGGGGGTGGGGGTGGGTGGGTGTACGTACCATAGCTCTCTCTCACACACACACACACACACACACACAGTACCTTTCTTAGCCACAGTTAATTTTAGTGGTGATATGTGTTATGGACATTGTTATGCACATTATTGACTGCAGTTTATTCTCATCAATGTCAGTCCATGAATGCATATTGATCAGTTGTTAACTAATACTGTAGGCCTAGAAGTTGCATTTGAAAATGTTACTGTTGTAGGCTGTTTGTTTTTTATTTCAGCCACACTGTTTTAAAGTGGTTAGGACCATTACACACCAATTTTGAATAAGCCATACTGCAATACCGATTTCATGGTTGCACCATGCACATGTTCGCCGATTATGTGGCCCTCAGTAACCTATAAATTCAATGATGTGGCCCTCTATGAAAATGAGTTTGACACCCCTGCTCTAAAATATCTGTCTTGGCCTGGTTGCAACAGATTGTGGCCAAACGACAGAAGCGCGGAGAACCCTCCTTTGTCTACCAAAAAGTGTTACTTTGTGCCCCGCACTCCCCCACTGCTTGTGAAAGAAGGGGTTGGGGAGGGGGGCTTAACGTGAAAAAGCTTAATGTCCCAAAACGGCAACAAGTCATAATGGTAGGCTACAGGAAGTGGGGGGAGGGTATGGGATGACCAGAGCCGTCTTCACTGTGCTATTCAGAAAGCATCTTCTATTGTCTTTCCAGGCGCACACAGCTCGTTATAGCTTATCGACTGCCTTAACAGATAGGCTCTGCTCTTGGGTTTGGCCTCACAGCGAACTCAACCCTCTTGTTGCTTGCAGTTTGCTCAATAAAGCGATGCAGATTACATTATTTATTTCTGATTAATTGCGTCTTTTGATGTCTTTTGCAACATCTGCTTGTTAGGCTGGGCTACTGTCCTGTACAGGTAAATGTTCAACAATTGCTGGTGTAGGCCTACAGGCTATAATCAATTAGGGACTGTTCATTATTTATTTAAGGGGCTACCGGAGGAGTTTTGGGAGCGTTAGTCAAAAAAAGATGTGACCCTCCCTCGCCAGCAAGACATTTTTCTATGACCCTCCAAAGTGATTGAGAAAAAACGCATGACCCTCCCCAGTCCCAACAATTTAGGCTATTGATGCCTTCTGTAGGCTACTGGGTCAATTTGGGAGCTTGCGTGCTACGACTCCTTCCTTGAAATGCTTTGAAAAGGATGTCGTTTGCACAATTTCACAAATAATCACCGGGACCGAAACAAACCTGTGAACTTTTCCCGGGTTTATCGCGTATTTTAACTTTTTCCTCGCTGCCTTAGGAGGAGCTGCAGGGCCGTCGCAAGGGGGTGCGAGACCCTGTGCGAACTTGACAGATGCATGAACTTACGTGCATGAAATCATGCGATAGCCAAGGCTACCGTCGGTGCATTTTAATAGTAGCCTAGTCTAATAAGCTACACCAGCTTGTCTTTAAGAGGGGAAATTGTATAGCCTATAACATTAGTAACATTAGCTGAGTCACATATTTGGCCATATGGTGTTTAGAAACCAAATAGTGTAACAAAGGCGAACACTTTAACAGGGGAAATTAATTGGGCATGAATCATTGTGCTGAACGGTATTTGTCAATGAGCAGAAACACACACGACATTCAAACTGTTGATAAGATGTGCACTATGGAAACTGGTCTGTAGGCTAACACGGACAAATAAATGACACTGACTCGCCATATCTTGCTTTGTCGCAAACTCAGCAATGAAATCATAGGCCAGTTTGCAGGTAGCAAAACGTCTTTTTCAATTCATAGAAGGGAGAGCCCAGTCTCTCCTGTGACATTGAGGTGCGCAAATAGTTTTTAATAGCCTGTTCAACTTCGAAAAGCTTCGTTCACCCGATGCCAGTCACTGATCGCAATTTCAAATTTCGGGAAGCTTCGTTCAATCTTTTTAAGTTTTAAGTGCAGTAAGCCCCTATCTGCCCCCTTTTGAATTATATCTCGAGCCTATTATAAGGTCCAGTGCGTTATGTCCTGGGATTCAGATGTGCTCAAAAAGAAAAGAAAAAACACTTTTTTATAGACGGTTATGAGGAGCAATATGAGTCTGAACTCCGTGTCATTCAGACTCAACCCTCTTGTTGCTTTGATATCTTTTTCGTTGTCGTTTGAACGTCGGCAAGCAGGCATGTTGCGGTTGCAATTTAAGTGAAATTTCTACAGTAGGCCTACAACATGCAACCAGCTTGTAGGCAGGGCTACTGTCAATGTACTTGTACAGGTAAATGTTCAACAATTGCTGGTGTACAGGCTATAATCAATTAGCTAAATCATTTGTCTTGCTGTTAAAAAAAAATCGTGCTACATTCAGACGCAAAAGGTGCTTTGATATCTTTTTCATTGAACGTCGGCAAGCTGCGAATGAGGATAATTGGTTTAATCTGCGGATTTATTTTTAGCATTATTTTGAATATGACTCCTCCAGTCTCAACAGCACGTCTACTTTTTCCACACGCATCTAAGTTCTAACACACATATCCCTTCAATCAGCAATCAGCTTTCTCTGATTGTTCTACTGACTTGGAAACTGCACCATGGAAGCAGTAAGTCAAGTCGCATCAAAAATAGTAGTGGCAGAACTCCAAAGTGACACCTTGTGGTTGTTTGTGTCAACTGCAGTTTGTGCCATTTCTGCTGAGAAAATGGGGTGCGTGATTCCTGAAGGAACCCGTCCAAACTTAACTGGGACCCACTGTACATGATAAGTGGCAAGTTCATCTCATCAGTTTTAGTCTAGCTTAAGTGAAATGAGTATGGTTTTCTAGGATAAAGCGAACCTTTCTTCATCAGTGAATTTTGACGAGACATAACGACTGATCATAGTGTGCTAACACGATGAAAACGCAATGTTCACGCTAGTATAACATTACCATAACTTGCAAATTATCTATTTAATATTCGGTCAGTACTACTGGTAATCTTTGTCATATGGCATGTAGCAATGTTGTTCAATAATTATTGCCCAGATGTAGGATAGGCGACGACCTGCCGCCACTGTTAAAAAAAAATCTAGTGGAAACACTGTAATCCATATATGAGTGGGGAAAAAATCTGATGAATTTGTGTCACATACTTTTTGAATGAGAAGCCCTCAAAGGTGATGGTGTCTTTTCACATAATGAATTTATAGCCATTTTCAGAGCTTTGCAGAGAGGAGAAGTACCGTATTTTCCGGACTATACTGTAAGTCACACTTTTTTTCATAGTTTGGCTCTATCCCATTAAAATAACACGACTTATAGTCTTATATGAAAAAATATATAATTGAACATGTTTTTAAATGTTAATTCATATTATTACACGGCTCTTCATAATGCTGAAGAATGCTCCATTCACTTGAATGGGCCTTCCCAACGTTCGGCGGTCTGCTAATTCTCAATAACAGACCGTTGCTAAGTATAACAGACGGCTGTCAAAGAAAATGGGCTTTGTGCTTCTAAGTCAATTCTTTCATACTACGCAAGGATTGGAACTTCATTCAAAAGTGAAAGCAGACGGTTGATCAGCTGTGTTCTAAAGAATGTTTGATTCAAGTTCAGTGTGTGTTGTTGCGAACTATTTGTTTCTCAGCAAAAGCCATGATGAAACGGTAACAAATAGGCTATAGCCTAGGCTATGTAGGCTAAAGAGTCATATTGTGAAGAGTTTATTGTGTCGTTTTGGTAAGTAGCCGTAGCCTAGAAATCTAGACGCACCCTAGCGGCAACAAATTACATTTGCTTCCAGGGCTAGTTTAGCAACTCTCCGTTGGCTTGTGAGCTCGAAAAATTAAACTTCTATCAGGCCTATCAAATCCTGTATAAGTCCCCACGATGGGGCCCTTACACAAAGGGAGGTGTGTTGATCCAGTATCTTCCACACCTCCCATAACAATCTGCTGCATCCTCCTTACCATGTCCCTCTTATAGTTGTACAGAGTATATGGAGAGCTACCCATCCCTTCTACATTGTGTCTTTTGTGTAGTTCACACACAATTGTTGTTCAAACTTTGGAAACTGAAATGTTTTTATTTTTTTGGAAACCTAAATGAGTGTCAGACCTCCATTTTATGTTACAGTGTCACCATACTTTCCTCTCAGTCTTTTTTGCATTTGTTCCTGTTGTTTTAAACACACATTGAAAACTTAATAAAAAATCTATTGAACATGTATCAGTCATCCTTTTCAGGCTGTAGTCTCACCAGCCGGCTGAAATATAAGTTATAAGTATTTTATTGAAACAGTTGATTGCTTATTGAGCTACAAGTGTGTTATTGAAACAGTGGGTATTGATCAAACTTTTCACGTTTAAGTTGTTATTGATTCTTATTTAGCCTATGTGTTTTTGACATATGGCATTTGACATATGGCTTAGTCTTAAAATGTTTCCAAGGCTGTGTGGTATGCTATTTCTCCAAAAGAACTGAACAGATTTAATGCATTGATCAAACTTTTAAAATTTAAGCTGTTAGGCTACTGATTGCTATTTATATATTTGATAGACGTTTATTGCTAATCATTAAATGTAAACAATGTAAACAATGATCAAATTTGTGTGGTAGATTGGGGGGGGGGGCACCATCTTCATCTCACCAAACAAACTGAAAAGGACACTAGGATCTGAAAAGGATCTAATGACCACACACAAAAAAGATACAAAATGCATAGCCTACGTTTTGACAATGCAAGTGAAGTATATGTAGCGTGATATAGGCAAATGTAGGAATCCAATAACAGCTTAATGTCCAGCAAGGACACAAATGTTCAATGTTAGAACTACCAAATAACATATTTTAGATCGATGTTGCAGGCCAATTATACTCGCAATATGTAATTGACACTATAAGCATGTTAACACGTATTATCACCCGGAGAGAAGAAATACTCTTTTCTGATTGGCTGGCGGGGTGGCCTTTAATAGAGTCCCGAAGCCATGACGTAGCGTTGCCAAGGCAGCAATTTCACTGGATCTAAACAAATCAATCTAACCATTGAAATCGCCATAGCGGTGGCTTTCTTAATCTATTTCAATAATTTTACAACGTTTCTAAGACGTTAGTATATTTTTTTACACTGTAGGAATCACATACTACAACATATATTCATACCAACACGATCTAATTCGTGAATACAGAGTTTTATTTTAGCATGGGTTTCCTCCGTAAAAAAGACCTGCATGTAACTTCACAGCATGCAGTTAAAATCCTTAAATTCACGGACGTGTTTTGGCTTTATTTTTTTGGCAAAAAACGTTGCTCTTAACAGCTGCCAGTCTTTGAGAAGACGTGAAATATCCACTGGAATTTTGTTTCTTTCTATTACACCTGCCAGGGAATCTGTGTTATGTGGCTAAGCTGCTGCCTAGCAGGTAAAACACGTTTAAATGGATATATTTATTTTTATTAGCTAGAAATGATGCCACATGTCTACATTCAATGCTATTTATGCCACCTCGAAAGTTTGTTTAGATCCAGTGATTCTGCTGTCATGGAAACGCTACGTCACACTTCGGGACTCTATTCTGAATAACAGGACACCGTTCCATATCAATGCTTATGAATGGTAACTATAACAACCATAGTAGGACGATGGTTGCAGCGCTCTAGAATCTTTGGTTGCAGGCTTCCCAACAATGGAATCAACTGTAAACAAGCTAACTGTCCACGCTAAAGTTGTACAACAAGCTAAACTAGTGAGCTTCTTTTTAAACAGAACCGCGTGTTTCCTTTGCTTTACAGTGGCAACCGGGTGATAAGCGGGATAACGGCCTTCGAGGTGTGTCCAGTTATACGGAATTAATGGACTCGGGCGGAGGCAACTCCCCTCCACTGCGCGTCGGGGATCTTTTTGCCATCGCCCTCGTCCATTAATTCCGTATAACAGGACACCTCGGCGGCCGTTATCCCTTACATAATACTCGTTTTTGGTTTGTTGCAATGTTTCCCGCTCAATAACGCATTCGCTGCTGTCTATCCCATTAAAATAACACGACACGCACAGAGCTGTTTGGAACTTGAAGCGTATGTGAACCACGTGGCGGCGACTTCAAAGAGTGTTGCAACTCTCTTTTTCTATGGCTCTGGCATCAACCTATGGACGCTTTGCTACATTAGCATCAACCTACGGACGCTTTGCTACATTAGCATTAACCTACGGACGCTTTGCTACATTAGCATTAACCTACGGGCGCTTTGCTACATTAGCATCAACCTACAGGCGCTTTGCTACATTAGCATCAACCTACGGACGCTTTGCTACATTAGCATCAACCTACGGCCGCTTTGCTACATTAGCATCAACCTACGGGCGCTTTGCTACAGTAGCATCAGAGCCCGTCTACCGACAGCCTCCCCACTCTCTATTAATCCCATACAAACCGAATTTGGCTGCAGTTCACCAGAGTTCACCTAGATGGCGATCGCGGGCGAGTCCAAAATACATGGGGTCCTATGGAGCTACATGGCTATATGTATTGTTTTCACCTATTTAACGACTGAAACCCTCAGATTTTATTTTATTTTTCGCAAAATGAATATGGATTGTCAATCAAAAGTGAAATAATCCGGGAGTCATGTCCTTTCGTTTTCTTACAGGTTGGGTCGTTGTTGCCCATAACACGCTAGCATTGATGCTATGCTATGCTATGATCATGCTAATGAAAGACGTCATTGACACGTTTGAAAGGCTTTTTAGAACAAATAAGTGACTTTAAAAAATATAATACTCAACCAAGTGTATTTTCTTTGCCTCCCCTTTCGAATACAATATTCAAATTCAAATTATTAAAAAAAAATTATACCCTGAGAAAAGTGGATTTTGAGGGGTACAGCTCCATAGACCTCCATGCATTCTGCACTGACCTGCGAGCGCCCTCATGTGGAACCACAGCAGGAACTGCTACCAGTTCAGACACCGGAAGTTTTCCGAGAGTGGAAGTTCTCCCCTTATTAGACATTCTCTGGTAACATCAACCTACTGGCGCTTTGCTTTATTATAAATGACAGATGTATTGTGGTTCACATCTGCGTATTGAACCACAGGGGACGTATTGTTCGGTTCAATAATGTTCTGTGTACCGTTGTACCCCTAGAGTGTAAGTGTTTGTACCTTCACTGGGAGTACTGTGTGTGTACAGTATATGTGCATGTGTTTGTATATGTGTATGTGTGTGTATGTGTGTGTGTGTGTGTGTGTGTGTGTGTGTATGTGTAAGTGTGTGTATGTGTGTGTGTGTATGTGTGTATGTGTAAGTGTGTGTATGTGGTCTGTACCTTCAGTGGGAGTACTGTGTGTGTATATGTGTGTGTGTATGTGTGTGTGTGTGTGTGTGTAAGTGTGTGTGTGTGTTCTGTACCTTCAGTGGGAGTGATCCTGGTCATTTCCTGAGTCTCTGCTCTGTCGTCACTGGACTGAAACTTTGCTCTCCACAGACACTGCCCCCTGCTGTCTGCAGAGCTGAACAGCTCCATGTGGAAGGAGGCAGCAGCTTCATAAACCTCAAAGAAGTTGGGGGTGGTGGCACTGTACCTCAGCATCAGCTCCTCTGGGTAGATCTCAGAGGAAGAGTCAGTCCTCAGGCTGTAGAAGCCGTCCATCTGAAGGGCCCTGACTGGCTGAGGTTTTGACCTCCAAACGCCCCCTAATTTCTCCTCATCTCTCTCCACCAGCTCCTTCAGATGGGCATCCTCAGGCAGGAGGTAGGTGCGGAAAACGGGCATCGTGCTGCTCTGGTAGACCAGCACTTTGGAGTGGACCCTCATGGGAGACAGCAGAGATTTGAAGAGGTTGTAAATAACTCCAAGAGGAGGTTTGGGTGGAGAAGTCTGGCATGGTGTCGGGTCAGCTCACACTCCTCCACACACACTCCGCTGTCCCGCCCATGCAGGACCCTCACAGCATCACGCACAGACGCCTCACAACCCCCCAAACAGAGGAAATGTGGCAGATGGATCTCCTCCAGCTCTCCTGACATGAGCCTGATGTCCATCAGAGGACCAGCTGGTCTGGACTGCATGTGGGCCAGCTCTGCAGCAAAGGCATGCCAGTCCATGAAGCAGTACTGCAGGGTGACTGGACCAGCACACGTCCAGCGCAGACCAGACTCTGGGCACTCGTAGCTCCCTGCAGGAGAGCTCAGGCTGTAGGTGGAGACGCTCTTCTCTGTGGAGACTTCAGGCTTCATCAGGACCCAGTGGCTGGAGTCTGGAACTTCAGCACAGGATTCACAGCTCCTCTGTGGGGCATCACTGTGGTGCTCCTCCCTTTAACACACACACACACACACACACAGACACACACACACACACGCACACACATACACACAAACACACACACACACACACACACACAGATAGAGTTACATGTGTGATATCTGTTGCTTTGTGTATCTGTTTCAGGTACCTGATTCTCACCTGTAATCATCTTTGATTACCTGCGGGTGTCAGACCCCTTTACGACCTGGCCACACCACACCTGTCCTCACCTTAATGACCTGGCCACACCACACCTGTCCTCCTCACTTTTACGACCTGGACACACCACACCTGTATTCCTCACCTTAATGACCTGGCCACACCACACCTGTCCTCACCTTAATGACCTGGCCACACCACACCTGTCCTCCCCACCTTAATGACCTGGCCACACCACACCTGTCCTCCCCACCTTAATGACCTGGCCACACCACACCTGTCCTCCTCACCTTAATGACCTGTCAACACCACACCTGTCCTGCTCACCTTAATGACCTGGCCACACCACACCTGTCCTCCTCACCTTAATGACCTGGCCACACCATACCTGTCCTCCTCACCTTAATGACCTGGTGTATGTGCTCTGACTAAGTTGGTGTGGCATATAAAGCACAATTTGTGTTGATACAAGTACCAATGTTCGTGTAGAAACATTTTAATCACATACAAATGTTCTTATTGATACATCACCTCACCTGTGGTCTTTAAGCTGCAAGCAGTAAGAGACATGGCATTTTCCAAAATCCAACATCTATTTTCAAATGTCCACATTCCACAGAAGATTCTACATGAAATGGACAGTACAACTGTACAGGTGGTGAGGAAACGGCTCTCCCTTAACACACACACACCTCTCCCTTAACACACACACCTCTCCCTTAACACACACACACCTCTCCCTTAACACACACACACACTTCTCTACTGCTGGACAATCTCATGTTGAACAGCGATGATCCATGTGTGAGACAAATGGCCAGAGCATCTCTACTGCTGGACTTTCTGGGATTTAAAGGAAAACTGGATGTACGTTCACAGGGGTTTGGTGTGTCATCAGACTGGCCAGATCTAAATGACCTCTGCAGGAGAACAGGAACAGAACTGAAGTGGACCTCCCACTCACAACCTGCAGAGGTCTCTGATGCAGTGGTGGAGGACCCATCAGTCACTGTTGAGGCAACTCTGCACCACAACAACACCACCCAACTGCTCCAGCCGAGATAAGCAAGGCAGACGCTTCTGGAGATTCAGAGAGCCCAGAACATGGAGCACTGGTCCAGTCTAAAGCTCCAGGGGAAGTGGGCAAAACTGCCCTGTGCGGACCACTCTGTGTCACACACCATCTACAGTAATGCCACCATCGGAGAGGAGATCCTACCTTCTGTGTAAAATCCTTCAGATGCTCCTCACAAAGTACAACCTAGCACTGTGGTTTCCCTCCATCCATTCACCCCTCTGCATGCTGCATGAACCCCCCCAACATCTGGAGTCAGTAGCCCACATCATGAACAGCTGTAGCTCTCTTAAAGGGCTGTATACCGCCAGACCTAACAGACTTGTGGACCTCATAGCTGCTCAGATCCCACGCACAGAGGAAGAGCAGATCTATAAACACACCACTGTCCACTCTGAATGGCAGACCTATAAACACACACACACACACACACACACACACACACACACACACACGGGATCAAAAAAGTATATATACACTATACTATACTATACTATACACTCTCTCACACTCACACGCACCACATACCAGTGATGGGCAGTAACGCGTTAGAAGTAACGCGTTACTGTAATCCAATTACTTTTTTCAAGTAACGAGTAAAGTAAGGGATTACAATTGCAAAAACAGTAATTAGATTACTTTTACTTTCCTGCAAGCAGCCTGCGTTACTGCGTTACTAAACCGTGATTTTGCCATAGACAGTAAAATAATTTGGGATTTTGCCATATGGATTTTGTGAGACTAACTCGTGACAATGATGTGCAACACATGGAGTGTGGGAGAGAGTGCGAACATGGAGCATTTAATTCATTGCAGTTCAGACATTACGAAAAAAACATTAACGCTGTACACTCTTCATGGGAAGAAAAATGTTTTCCAAACTCATTGAGACACCCCCAGATCCCGACATGACAGCTGCAGCAACAGGTGAAAATAGAGGACGTCGCCGGTTCCCTGTAGCCTACTGGCCCGTTATAACAGAAGCCAGGGCATTATAATATTCTGGCTGCATTCACTGTGATTTGGAAAATGGGCAAAAATATAATGTGGTCTTTGCCTTTTTGTAATGGGGCTGGTTAGTGTTGAAGTCTTCAATAATTCGTTTCCCTTAAACCAGCGTTTCTCTACTGGGTCGCGGAGACATGCCAGGTGGGGCGCGAAAAACAGGATTTTTTTTTAATTTTTTTTTTTATCTGTAGCCTAGGCCCAGGTAGCACCCGATGCGCAATGGACGCACTGTGTTATTCATAGGGAAGCGCTCGTGTCAAGGCAGCGTGAGCGCATGTTTGAATCTGCAAGCACGTTCACTAATGAACATTTCTTGAAGCTGGCCTATCTAAGCGATATATTTGGAAAGCTCAATGAGTTAAATCTCCAGTTACAAGGCAAAGACAACCTACCTCACCTAGCAGATAAGATTACTGCACCAAAAAACTTCAGGTATGGGAAAGGCGCCTCGATCGCAATTACAGTATGCCTTTGAGAATCTGAGTGAAATCGCTGAAACGTCTGCTTCGGGAGCCACTCTTGTGATCCCATGTATTAAACAGTAGGCCTACATCACATCCCTGCAAAGTTTATTTCAAAAATATTTCCCAACCAGCAGTGCTCAGTATGACTGGATTATGGATCCATTTAATGCAGCATGTTGGTATTTCATTGAATATATTGTACACTGCTTTAAAATATTGCCCTATGCTTCCTAATATGTCGCTGGAAAACAGAAATATGTGTGTTTAATTTACAATGGCACATTATGTATTTATTTATTATTATATCTGCAGCACCAGCTGATTTTAACTCTGCTGAAGAGGATATATTTAGAACTTGTCATTATTTCAATACATTTGACAATTTTAAGCTTGACCTACCACTTTCTTAGAGCGATGAGGGACAGGTGGGGCTCGAAAAGGCCCCCTTGATCAAAGTGGGGAATGAAAGAAAAAGTTTGAGAACCACTGCCTTAAACTAAGCATTTACATGAAGCACAGTAGCCTATGCCGATTGAAACACATTCCACTCAGATAGGTGCTACCAGGCTCATATAGGCTATCACTTTTAATTGTCTAGCTAGCTGTTTATACCAACTTAATATCATGACTATTGCTAATATAGTACCAAATGTGGAGTTTGTGGACTAGCCATAGGCTTATATTTGAATGGAGCTGATCATTATGAGAGTTGTGTAGATGCTCTTAAAGCGCACCATTTATAAATGAGTTAAACTGCATCAAATTAGTAGTATTTCTTAAGAAATATTTTAAACTAACAGTTCTGCTTTGGGCACCAAAATAGCCAGCAGCGGCACTGCACACACACAGTTCAAACACATACTCTTCTTGACATTAGAACAGCCTAAATGTGGCATGCAACAGCATTTTCTGTTTTGGGAAATGCATTACTCCTCTCTGCACTGCAACTGTTAAAAGATGTAAATTAGGGCTGCACGATATTAGGAAAACATGCGATATGCGATAACATTATTGAGTACTGCGATAACGATATAATTTGCGATATTTAAATATACTGCTCAAAAAAGGTTTTCCACACATTTTTGAAACCTTCCACCCTTTCCCCCATTCTCAAACTACATTCACAGAATGTCTGACAGTTCTCGCCTCAAAAGTTTTACTTGTGCTCAGAACCAAACAGTGTCAGAGTACTGATCCAGTGTATAATTGAAGTGTTCCCTTAATTTTTTTGAGCAGTATATTTAATGTTTTTTTCCCCCATTCTGCTTGGGGGGGGGGGGTAAATGTATAATTACAGAAATAAATGTATAATTTTCTACATAAACAATATAAAATATCATGTAGCCTAGGCTATATATGGCCTGATGGACAGCTAAGAGACCTGATAGGCTATCGAAGTTGTGTGGAAGATCTGCTCCTAATCCTCATAAAAGACGGATGGACAGCCAATCTGAACACTTGTGCACCAACCAGCGGAATATTCCACATTGCCAGCCTTCGATGGGCCTAGCAAAGAAGCTACTTAGTACAGTACGCTGTGTTTGGAAAATAGGGTCCCGCTGGATTTTCATGTAAAAATTGTTTTTTTTGCATATTTTGCTAATATAGAGTCTAAGGAACAAGATTTTTTTTGTCTTCAAATTTTCACGATCCATCTTTAGTGTTTTTTCCTGTATGTTTTAAAATAAGCGATTATATCTAGTCCGAAAAGTGATTTTCACATTTTCTTCTAATTTTTTGACAATTAATTCCACTTTTTGCACACAAAACCCCCAGATAATGTAGAAAGGTTGTTGGTTCTAAAACAATATCCATAGTTTTCAAACTTTGAGTGTCTGAAAAGTGTAAAAACACCTCCACCCTTGTTGCCCATGTCAAAAAACGATTTCTTAATCTTTGCTTTTCTTGATGCTTTCCTTGACCTGCCATGTCATTCTATTGTCTACCTTAAGAGAAATTTGTCTTGGAAATAATCTATAATAGTACAAATAGGCAACACAGTACACCACTAGGGGTCATAGGCATGGGTAGTTGAGTAACAGTAGGCAAAATTAAGAAACAAAAGAATATAAGGTACAAACAAACAGACAAACCACGGATGGCCCTCTCACAGCCTGAACTAATACAAAAAACAAATAACTCAAGGGAAACATTGCTCAGACACTAAACCATGTGCATTTGCTCTCTTTAAAAGCAACGGGTTATCCACAGCCAACAGGCCGGGCGTTTGAGAGAAGCAATGAAGTCTTAGAATTAAGAATAAAGCCATGTTCTTCCAACAACAACAACCACAAACACCCATGCGGCAAAAATATCAAATGACCGGCTGTGTTCTCCCAGAGAGGAAGCTACGTATATGATCACCACCCACGGGTGGGCGTGTGCGCCAGCGCTGCAGGTCAGCCTTTCTGCATACACACCTGGCTTTAAAGTTCACCATCCTTGTAGCATACCTATCTGCCAAGGCCTGAAGGGGACGGGGAGAATATTTACTTCTGCTAAATACTCATGTGAAACAGACTGTGGGAGGTGGAAGGGGATTGAATGCGGTCCGGCAGTATTATGAGTGGAACGTCTTAAGGGGGCCCTTTTCCCCATACAGCCTGATCTTATAGTGTGTGCCAATTCCATCAAGACACTCCACAATTTAATACTTGGTAGACACCCATGTATCCTGGATTTTGTGGCGACCGTGAAAATGGTTCTTGCAAAAGAGTTTACATGTACATTATATTTAGCAGACACTACTTGACCAAAGTCACTTACATACTGTATGTCAGCTATATTACAAGGGATCACATTGTCCCCGGAGCAACTTGGGGTTAAGTGCCTTGCTCAAGGGCACAACAGTGAAAGCCGGGAATTGAACAGACAACTTTCAGGCTACTGCACGCTAGCCTAGCTCCTTAACCACTACACTACCACTGCCCACTTGAAAGACTAGAGTGCCAGGTGGTAATATGGGTACAGTGTCAGGACCGCACACTGCAATCTCCCAGAAGAACTACATTTATTGAGCTAAAAACATAACGCAACATTTCGACCCACCAGGGTCTTTATCAGGCCTGATGATGACCCTGGTGGGTCGAAACGAGCTGAGGGAGCAACTGGGGCCATTTACACTTCTTTTCAGGGGGTAAGGTCCTGACCAAGTCATGAAGTGTCCTGTTGAAACGTTCACATTGACCATTCCCCTCTGGAGGATAAGTGGCGGTTCTAGTCTTTGTTATGATGTAGGTGTCACACAGGTGCTTCAACAGCTCCCCCTCAAAGCTGCGCCCCTGATCAGAGTGGATTCTCCTTGGCACGCCATACACATAGAACCATCTCTCAGTTAGAATCTTAGATACGGTGGAAGCTCTCTGATAAGGGGTGGGAAAGGCCTGGGTAAGCTTTGAGAAAACATTTGTGATAACCAGAACATTCTCTTGTCCTATGCTCAATCCAAGAGAGTAAAGTCAATGGAGATTATCTACAAAGGCTTAGTGGCTAACATATTTCCCAAGAAATGGGTTGTCTTGCTTTAGCAAGCACAGTGCTCACACTCAGAACACCACTTTTGCACCTCATGCCACATCTGGGGCCAGTAGCACCTCTGTCATATCAAATCTGTGGTCCTGTCCACCCCCAGATGGCCGTGGTTGTTGTGTAGGCTAGTGAGCACTTCGACTCGCAACACCTTTGGCAGTAAAAGCTGCAGCACTGGATCCCTAGAAGGAGGAGCCTAGATCGCTCGGTACAAGGTCCCACCCACTTCCTGTATCTGGGACCACTGCTTTATCAACTGCGGACTTCCCTTGGTTCACTCCACTTGTCTTAACGGGTATGTGGTCGTCCCGGTCACCAAAACCACAGGTATCTGGAAATACAGGGATCAGTCCCTTGCAGGACTTTCAGGTCTCTTTTGGTTCGACCAGGGATGGTGTCCACCATACAAGATTCTGTCATCCAAGAGTCTTGGATAGGTGCACTCGAGGCTTGCATGTTGGCTATGGCAAGCGGCAGGGGAACGTCCAGGCCGTGTGACACAGATCGCAAAGTGTTAGTGGGGCTTCTGGGAAGCCTAGAAAGGGTATCGCCATTGCAATTAGCTGTCCCAGGATGATATTTGATGAAATAAAGAGGGCAAGCTGAGAAACCCAGCAATAATCCAGAGTGCCCAGTTTCGCTGACTGCAGGTATTGGAGGGGATTGTTGTCAGTGTACATGGTGAACGTGTTGCCCAGGAGATACTTGCCATTTTTTTCTGTGATTGCCCACTTGACTGCAAGGAGTTTGAGTTTCATGGCACTATAATTTGACATGTTCCTCTCACTTGGCCGCAAGCCCCGGCTAGCAAAGGCTATTGGTCGCTGTAACCCATCCTTCTCCTGTGACAGAACTGCCTCCAATCCATGCATCCGTCTCTAAGATAAAGGGACGACTGAAATCGGCATAACCTAGGACTGAACAAGCCATTCTTTTCAGGCTCTGAATCCAGAAAAAGTTCTGAAGGCAAACCTGAACGTCACTTCATTCAATGTTAACTATCCAATATTCAGATGTCTGTAATTGAAATGTATGCAAATTAGCGCATAATTAATGATATATTGTTAAATTACATGCATAAACATATATTTTCAGAAAACTTGTAATGCAAAAAAATATTGTCTCTACATAAATAATCAACTAGTAAAGTTTCATAAGAATATCAAAGAGTTACATTTTTTACCCTATTCACCCATTCTATGTTGCCTATGGAGGCCAGTTTTAGGCCGCAAATGCTAATTAGCAGGTTTAAAACTAAAAAATCAGCTAAGTAAATATGATATTCAGAATCAGCACCCAAAAATTAGGCAGAATACCCTCTTTGCCAGTGTTTTCTCACATTTGACCCCCAAGTGATAGTAGTCCCAGTCTTAATTATGCATTATATAAATGATGATGTCATCTAAGTGTGAAAATGGATCGTGAAAATTTGAAGACAAAAAAAATCTTGTTCCTTAGACTCTATACTAGCAAAATATGCAAAAAAATCAATTTTTACAAGAAAATCCAGCGGAATTACACAAGACACCGTACTATACTTGCTATATCGCGGCAGTCATCTCAGTCTGTAACCTCATAGGCTGTGCATCCCACGTTATTAGGCTACCGGCATGCCGACTACGAGGGCAGCGGAAAGTGAAAGTAATTGGGCTGCAATCGCACAGTCCAGGCTAAGAAGTAGGTTAAACAACTTTTACAAATAACGAATCCTGATTACCTCTGTGCTGCTGTCTGAGGCTTTTGCTAAATGCAAATCATGAAATACAAGCCTTACAGACAGTGAAAGACAGATATCTTCTGATATAACGATAACGAAAGAAATTGTTTATTTTAACACGGTGGAGAAGGACGCATTTGCGCTGTGTTTGTAACACGGCATCCTTCATAAAACCAAAATATTCCCATAACAGACGTGCTTTTCCTTTTAGTCACTAATTCCTCTTCACCTAAGTGTAGCCTACCTCACTCGACTCACTATCTTCAGCCATCACGACTTAGCTCCCGCTTCCAACACCTAAAACACCACACACCTAAACTGGTAGGGGACGGGCTTCTTGGGCAGCATGACAGCATCGGTTTGGTAAAATATATTGACATTCAGAATGTGAATACACCAGACTGTATGGAATGCGCACGGCACAGAAAATGTATCGAAATGTATTGAAAATTACGTAATCTTTGCGGTATGTCCATCGCAAGCATTGATATCGCGATAACGATAGATTTTAGATATATCGTGCAGCCCTAATGTAAATGTTAATAGAGACTTTGGTTTTAATTCAATTTTTGCTGTATTTTATTTACATCTATTCGAATGAAGGAGTATACACACCAAAAAGTTAAGATTGAAACTAATAAAACAAAGTTTTAAAAAAGCGTATTCAGGTTGTGTATAGCTAGTGTGTTTTTGTAAAGTAACTAAGTAAAGTAATTAGTAAAGTAACTAATAACTTTTGAAAATAAGTAATCAGTAAAGTAACTAGATTACTTTCTTGGATAAGTAATCAGTAATCAGTAACTAATTACTTTTTCCAAGTAACTTGACCAACACTGCCACATACACACACACTCCAATGTACATATACACAAAAAACCTCTCCCCACACTCCCTCTCACTCATACACATCTCCACCACACACACACACACAACCTCTTCCCACACTCCCTCTCACCCATACATATACATCCCCACCACACACACACACACACACATACACACACACACAAACTCACCTACACACACACACACACAAACTCACCTACACACACACACACACCAACTCACCTACACGCAAACTCACTTACACACACGCAAACTCACCTACACACACACACACAAACTCACCTACACACACACACACACACTCACTTACACACACACACACACAAACTCACCTACACAAACACACACACAAACTCACTTACACACACAAACACACACACAAACTCACTTACACACACAAACACAACCTCTCCCCACACTTTCACTCACTCACTCTACACATTTTCTATCACACACATACACATTCTTTCCCACATAGAAACACACACACTCCTACATACACACTTCTTCGCTGTCCATCGTGTCCGATGATGACGCTTGTTCCAGGGGATTGGGGGGGGGGGGGGGATTGGTCAACGTTGTTGCCGTTGATGCCACCTCACGTGGCTATAGAGGCCGATTTTGGAGCCGCACACTCTTCCACAGACGGTGCAGGTGCCCCAGCCAGTTGCGCCACAGCTGGGGCCCAGTTTGCAGTTTTGATGAGAAAGAGTCTAAAGACGCTTCCATTTTCAACGCGAAATATAGGCCAATCCACAAACAACTAACAGGCATTAGGACGAACGTAAAGAGGGCGCTTGAAGACGCAAGCCAGCAATATTTCTGATGATTTATTGGCGTGAAGTTTCGTGCACAATGACAAACAGAAGTGCAACATTCTCGAAAACCAGTAAGCCGAGTGGACTGCCATTACATCAGTGACATGGCTGCAGGCTTCAACGTAGCTGTGTCTGTGTTTACGATTAGAAATGTCAAACAAATTTCGCCTACGTAGAACTCGATTGCACAGTTTGCGTAGCCTACCGCTTTGTTCTTCTCCATAGTTTGATATATCAAAAATCCGAAGTACTTCCACATCGAACTCCTCAAGTTATTAGGGCCTATCACTCGTCTCTCTACATGTCGCACAGGTTGATCGCGTTGTCCTCCATTTTTTGGCAAAACACGAGCAGCACAGCAGCTGATTGAAACAGCTGTTCCCGGTGCGTAAAATTAGTGGGAATTTTCTTTTTAGCTTTCGCAATGCTTACTGCACTTCGGAATTCTTTTATATTCTTATATTCTTGTTTGTGAATTTTGTTACATCTATCTTTTTTATTTGTTTATTTCGTTTAAAATTAATAGTGTAAATATTTGGTTAAAATCGATTCCCCATTTTAGTTTTCGAAACTTGTGTTGTTTGGTCCAATCGATTGTGCAATCGATTTTCGAACGTAAAGTGACAGCCCTAACACACACACACACACTCTCCTACATACACACACATAATCACTCACATACAATCACTACATGAAATGGTGCTTACCGTAGTTCCTCCAGTTTGCAGTTTTGATGAGAAAGAGCAGAACATAAATGTTCCACTCCTGAGTCCTGCAGGTCATTCCTACTCAGGTCCAGCAGTCTTGAGGAGAGTGATGTGAGAGCAGAGGCCAGATAGGAACAGCTCTTCTCTGTCAGCTTACAGCCCTGCAGCCTGGAAACACATCATGTACTCACATCAAGACAATCATCTACTCACACACACACACACACTAACACTCTCTCTGTCTCCACCACACACACGCACACTAACACTCTCTGTCTCCACCACACACACGCACACTAACACTCTCTCTGTCTCCACCACACACACACACACTCCAATGTACATATACACCCACAATATCTCCCCACACTCATACACATCTCTACAACACACACACACTCCCTCTCACCCATACACATATCCACCACAAACACACATACACACACACCCTCTCACCCATACACATCTCCACCACACACACACACACACACTCCCTCTCACCCATACACATCTCCACCACACACACACACACTCCCTCTCACCCATACACATCTCCACCACACACACACACACACACACCCTCTCACCCATACACATCTCCAACACACACACACACACTCTCTCTCTCTCCCTCTCTCTTCTCTCTCTCTCTCTCTCCCCCCCTCTCTCTCTCTCCCTCTCTTCTCTCTCTCCCTCTCTTTATCTTCTCTCTCTCTCCCCCCTCTCTTTCTCCCTCTCTTCTTTCTCTCCCTCTATCTTCTCTCTCTCCCTCTATCTTCTCTCTCTCTCCCTCTATCTTCTCTCTCTCTCTTCTCTCTCTCTCCCCCCTCTCTCTCTCCCTCTCTTCTCTCTCTCCCTCTATCTTCTCTCTCTCCCTCTCTTCTCTCTCCCTCTCTTCTCTCTCTCCCTCTCTTCTCTCTCCCTCTCCCCCCTCTCTCTCTCCCTCTCTTCTCTCTCTCCATCTATCTTCTCCCTCTCTCCCTCTCTCTTCTCTCTCTCTCCCTTACACATTTTGTCTTTATTTTTTTACTTTCTCTCATGTCTTACCTTTTCATTTGAAAAAACAAACTAGAATTCATGAACTTTTAATCTTGTGTAGGCTATTTAACTTGAGAACAACATTTGTTGACAACTACTTAACCCTCTAGGCGCCACAGTCGACTAGATGCGGCACTGAATAAAACGGCCGATTTTGTCAAATAGGGTGTCATAATTCGTTCAAACTCCACTCCACTAGATGGCAGACATGTCATACGTCATCACCGAGTCAAAAAAACGTCATGCTTCTATACAAAATCTTCCCGCTAGAGCGCATTGAATCAGTGCGAGAAATACCGGAGCTAGTGTGCGTGTGTGCCATTTTTATCAGAGTGGTATTGTCAACGTCAGAGAGTGTTTGCATTACATTATCGTGTAATGGCATCAGAAAAGTTTACCCGCAATGAAGTGTTTTCTATTCGCTGACCCTGATTCTGAAGGAGAATATCTGCCTTTAGAAAATGACGGTGATTCGTTTACTCACCACGCTTCAGATGCGTCCCTGCCTTGCAATGGTGCAGCTGGACAAAGTTTACACCTACACCAAGCACAAATGAATCCTTTGCCCAATGTAGATGGTCCTTTGCCCAATGTCAGTGCTGGGAACAATGTTTCACGGGGTCGTAGTGTTCATCGGGAAGTTAGCAGGCGTGTTAGTGGTGTGGGAAACGAGGCTGGAAGTTATGTGGGGGTCCAGTCTTTTTACAGCGCTAGCCAGCTAGCTTCTTTGTCTTCTGACCGTGTGCCTCTCCGCAATCGCGGCGACAGTAACGTGGTGGAGCATTTGTCTAATGCCACTGGGGATGTTAGACGAGGTCGGAGTGTTCATAGGACAGTTAGGGGGCAACGTGGAGGCAGGGGGAGTCGCAATGAGAATGACAGTAGGCCTAGTTGGAGCTGTGCAACTTCTCTCCACTTGGCGCGCGCGTGAGGCAGATCAGGCCGTGCTGGTCGCAGCAGGAGCAGAGGCGGTGTGACACGGGGCAGAGGAGCCATGCATAGTTTAGTGCAAGATGATGGCTTTGAGTACTTGGCCAATGAGGAGCAGTACCAAAGTTGGATCACGCCCTTTGATCAGCCAATTGGTTATCTGGGGGAAAGAGAACTCTCCAATGCCAATTCGCCCCTAGATTTTTTATCACTCTCTCTGATGAGTTCTGGAATTTACTTGTCATTGAGACAAATCGCTATGCCCATCAGTTTTTAGCCTCCCATCAACTCCAGCCACACTCCAGATTTCATCAATGGTCTGACGTAACTGTCAGTGAAATGAAAGCCTTCTTTTCTCTGCATTTGAGTATGGGTCTGGTAGAGAAGTCAGAGTTGGAGGATTATTGGGCTGAATATTGGCCAACAGCAACACCTGGATTTGGGAAGGTGATGTCCAGGAATAGATTTGAGATGATTTTGTCTTTCCTTCATTTCAGCAATAATGAGGAGTATGTTGACAGGGGTCAGCCAGGCTATGACAGGCTATTCAAAATCCGCCCAATTATTAATTTGGTCATCCCCCGGTTTTCAGCAGTGTATGGCCCATCTAAGCAGCTGTCACTGGATGAAATGACCATTGCATTCAAAGGGAAATCAACCCTAAAAATGTATAACCCAAACAAACCAGACAAATATGGTTACAAAGTATTTGTTCTGAGTGAAGCAAAGTCAGGCTATGTGCTACAGTGGTCCATGTACACCGGACAAAATAGGCCTAATGCCAATGCTGATTTCGGTGCCACACACCTTGTTGTCCGTGAGCTGATGGCCCCGTACACAGGGAAAGGGCATGAGGTGTACATGGACAGCTATTACACCTCACCAGCCATAGCAGATGAGCTGGCAAGTAATGATTCGGGTTTGTGTGGGACTGTCAGCAGTAACAGGAAGGGGATGCCAAAGGGCCTCACCCGTGAACAGCTGCCATTGAGCAAGGGAGATGACCCAGTCTTCATGAGGAAGGGGAAGTTGCTAGCTTGTGCGTGGCATGATACAAAGCGCCTCACAATGCTCTCTTCACTGCATTCCAACACATGTGTCAGAAAGCGCATCAGGACCAAACACACTGATAGTGGCTATAGGGAGATAAATAGGCCTGTTTGTGTTGATGACTACAATTCTTTCATGGGGGGTGTTGACACAGCAGACCAGAGAATGAAGACCTACCTCTTTCCCCATAGATGAAGGAAATGGTACAATAGGATTTCCAATGGCATTCTCAGTGTAAGCATGGTGAATGCCCACATCACTTCCTGCCGCTGCACTGCTGCCCCTCACAAGCCCCTGAAAGTCTTCGTGCAGGATGTCATCACTGCTTTACTGGAAGGCTTCTCCAGGAAAGAGAGCAACAAAGGCCGAAAGTCATCCTCACTGGGAGACATGCCACAGAGACTCACTGAAAGCCACTTTATGTGCCAGGCTGATAGTAAGCCAGATTGTGTCGTTTGTTCTGATCGGACCCGCCCTAAAGGCCGCCGTCAGACAAAATACATGTGTAGGCAGTGTGGGGTGGGTCTTTGTGTTGTGCCTTGCAATGAGAGGTACCACACCCTGAAACACTACAAGAAATGTCACCTGGATGGATAGGGAGTCATTATCTCTACAGCAAAAGGCCTGCTACATAAATTCTTTTTTTTGTCTGCCATTTATTAGTAATGATTTAGACTGTTGATTTACTATCTATTTCCCTGACCATTTAGTAGTGTACACTATGTGTTCTTTTTTTTGTGTGTTCATGTCCTTGTGATGTATGTGTCTTTGTCAGCTAAAAAAAAACAACCAAAAAAACATCAACAAAAACAACAAAAAGAAAAAAAAATACTAACATTGTCTCTCGTCTTGTCTTGTCATCTCACTCTTGATCTGTGCCTTGCCGTGGCGAGTGAGCTTTTGAACTAAACAGGTCTTGTCTACTTGTGTTTGTGTGTCATATGAATAATATATTTGTGCCCCATACATGGCTTCAGAGTGCCTACTGTATGTACTAAATGGAAAATCTCTACAGCAAAAGGCCAACCTACCGCTACATTCATTCGGTTTGTTACTGTTTACTGTTTACTGTTACTATTTATTAGTAATGATTTACACAGTTTGTTTACTACTTACTATTTACCTGAGCATTCAGTATTGTGCAATATAGCACACAGAAGGTGAGGGACATTTTGGGGGGAAAGAAGTGCTGAATTTTATCATTCAAACATGCGACTTTTCATGAAAATTCTATAATCCAAGATGGCCGCCACGTCATATGACGTCATATGATTGTCATAATATGCAAATTAGATGGGGGAATTGAAACCCCACATAAACTTTGGGTCATCCTTAATATTTCTCTAATTTACAGAAAGTCTCTATCTATTATCACTTTTAAGATATAGCCTTTTGAAATTAAGATGTCAAAATCAAACGTTTTGAAAAAAACCCTCTGGCGCCTAAAGGGTTAACTTGACAACAACATTTGTACAGTAACATCGGCTGGTAAAAGGCACAGGGCCATACATTTTGTAAGATTTGCCATAAGAAGATTCTGGTCTCACGTTCAAATACGTCTAACCTGAGGTGGCATCTAAGAATCAATCATCCGGCAACATTTGCTGCCCTTGGCACAATTGGCAGCACCAGCACTTCGCCTGAAGATCGGCCTTCAACACACTCTCATTCCCCAACTGAACATACACATGCACACACACACTCCTGCATTCACATCTCCACCACACACACACACACACACACACACCCCAATGTATATATACACCCGACACCTCTCCCCACACTTCCTCACACACATTCCCTCTCTCTCTGTTAGGTCCCCCAGCTCTGGTGTCCGTCCCCGTTTGGCGCCCCCTGTTGGGTGCTGAGCCTTTTGCCTAACTACAGGTGAGCTCCACCTGAGCGAGGCCTACCTGTGCGTATAAAAGGATTGTGGGAGCGCTCCTGAAGGGGCGCACACAGAAGCTGAGAATCGTGAGAGGAAGCATAGCCGTGCTTTCTGTCTTTGTTGAGAGACTTCCGTGCCTAGCTGTCCACCCGCCACTAGAATTTGTTCTGCTTCATATTTCTTGTTCAGCTGAACTGTGATTTGATACCCATTCTGTTAAATACACAGACCCCTATTTTGTTACTATGAGCCAAACTGTGTGTGTTTCCCCTTTATGTTAAGGGTGGTGTCCAACTGCCCGCAAGACTCTCCCACACACAAACTCTCACACACACAAATACACACTCCAATCTACACCCACACTCTTCCCACACACACACACACTCTCTCTCAAACACACACACACACAAATACACACTCCAATCTACACCCACACTCTTCCAACACTCTCTCTCTCACACACACACACACCCACTGATCCCTGCCATCCACAGACCCACAATTTCAAACACAAACACACTCACAAGCACTCCTCACACACTCTCCATCTCTATCACACACACCATCTCTCCCACACACACACACGCACACACACACACATACACACACACACACTCCAGTCTACACACACAGCCAGAACCTCCCCTTGGTGGCCAGGATGATCTAAGCATAAACACTGACCCAACAAGCCTCAATGGGGGCATCTCATACTTCAACAGAAAGCACAATGCAGTGTTTGTCATTTCTTATTTATAGTACCTTGTCAATGAAACTATTAGTGCAGGTAAAAACGTGTAAAAGCATTTAAAGCGTTCAATAATAATCGCCCAGTCCTACACACACACACACATATTCCTGCACACACACAGCCGCCCCCTCTCTTTATCACATAAACAAACACACACACACACACACACAGACTCTCTCATACAGTATATGCATTCACAGTCTCTCTTTAACACACACACACACACACACACACGTTAGCACAGCGGTAGCATCATGGTCCTGCACCATACATGGGTTCAGTACCCACAGGGACCCATGTTTGAGTCCAGCGTGAGGTCATTTCCTGAACCCACTCCCCAACTCTCTCCCACTAGAGAAGCACATGGACATCCAGTACGGTCAGTCCATAAAGGCTAGAGAAGCACATGGACATCCAGTACGGTCAGTCAATGACAGAATCACACAAAACTCATGAACATCATCATAGAACACCTGGGGAGAATGTTCATGCACAATCAATAGTGACCTATCATTGGAATTGGAAATGGATTTATTTAAAACAGGGACAATGCACAAATAAACATTAATCTTGTGATACAAGAGAATACGTGTTTGGCCAGCAAAAATTATAGCAGTTATAGCAACAATTGCTAAGTTCCACCTGTAGTCCCTGTAATCATGTTCTAAACATCACGATCACATCATTTCCTCTTTAGATAAAGCAGAGTCTATGGGCTGCACTCAGTGAAAACAAACCCACGTGAATAAAGCTAGATAGAAGGGCAAAAGTGTAAAGTTGATGACAGCTGGATTGAGTGACTTCAGTTGTCATAGATGGATGAATGTTTGTTTTCACTGAGTTGTTCCAAACCGGAAATGGCCACAATGTCGAGAAGTCTCCTTCATTAGAAAAGACTAAAGTTCATTACATTATAATGTGGTCATTTGTAGTCATTTTCTCCCATTACATTATAATGTGGTCATTTGTAGTCATTTGTAGTCATTTGTAGTCATTTGTAGTCATTTCCTCCCATGGACACACTGTAACCTACTGGTTAGGGCTTCGGACTTGAAACCGGAAGGTTACTGTAGCTAGACACACAAGTATTCAGTATTCCCAGAGAAACTCCACACAAGGTGTTCTTTGTGTTTTGGGGGACACTTGTTTCCAGTTTATGGAGCCTGGGCTGCCTACAGAGAGCGTTTTTTTACAGAGTATTCACGGAATGGGCAGCGAGCGGATCGCGAGGAGATGATTGCTGAACGTGAAGAAAAAATTGTATGGGCTTGAAATCGCGTACAATCACTGACTGCACATTACTGACACAGCAGGGTTCCCTTACATCAACAGAATAAATAACATCATTACTACAGGAACAAATAATCCACAGTTCTGATATGGCGTTACAGAAGAGGGACCTAGAGGGACAGAAGGTTTCTAACATCAAATCCAAACTGACCGCTGCAGAGATGGTTTCTAAAGGATTGTGCTGACGCTTGACAGATTATCATCCATAATCTCACCTGTGTTCTGAGGCAGAGTCCTTCTCTTGTCTGGTCTTGTCTGTCCTCTTGGACTGTGTGCCTGACGCCCCCTGCTGGACACTGTTAACACAACATGACTCCAGTGAGTGTTTTCACATCTCCCTCTGAAGGACCACATCTCCTCTCTCTCTCTCTCTCTCTCTCACACACACACACACTTACACAAATTAGAAACAACACACTACACACCACTACATCAATCCAAAACGTTAAGATATTAGTGAAAACACAAAAGGTTACGTTTAAGTAAAAAATGGTAATTCCACCGAGCTTCTGATTAACTGGCGCTTCACATGGGAGGACTGATCATGCAGTGAGATCACGGGAGCACACAGATGCTGAAGTTGCTTGTTTTCTTCATTTCTGTATTGTAAACACTCTCAGGTGCATGAAAGGGGCCACACCGTGTATATTGTAGTTTTATACCACATATTTGCTTTTTTACAAGCTGATCTCATGAACACGCTTTTAAAGTTGGGTCCTCCTAGTTTACAGTCAGGCAGTATAGCGCCCCCTTATGGCTGATGATCTGCATGAGAGTAGGCCCAGGGATGACATGGGCTAATTGAAGGTACGGCCCCCTTTACGCATCTGAGCGTGTTTCTCAGTTGAAGCAGCGCCTCTATCTCCCATGGACTCTGATGAAGATGGAACCTAAATTGAAACGTTAGCCTTTTGCTGCACCGTTCAGAAATAACACATGAGCAACTTCAACATCTATGTGCTCCGGTGATCTCACCCTTTTCACCTCATAAGGTTTAGTTGCACAGGCTATAAACACACTACACACACTCTGCAGATATGTGAAATGTTAAGATATTGGCTAAAACACAAAAAAAGGATTAGTTTGTCAGCCGGTTTCACAGATTTGCTTACGTAAGAACGATAAGGCAAGTCTTTAAAAGTCTTTAAACTGGTTTTTAAAAGAGATTTCCCTTAAAAAAACATTTTTTTAACATTTTACAGCAACCATGTATTTGGGCTATCAATTTTCTTCCATAACCTAATTCGAATTTAATTTATTATTATTTTTAATAATCCAATTATATTCAAATATTTAATGCTCAAATTTTGCCTATTATTAATATTTACAATGCATCTCTCTATACACTGTATAAACGGGCTTATGCATTGCCAATGCCACTATAAACGCGTGGTTGACTTTTTATATTGAACAAAAGCCCAGTCTACCAACGATATCTGTGCAACTTGAGTGGTTTCAATTTCCAGACGTGCACACTCACTGAATGAACGCCCATACCACTACCACTTTATTGAATGCCTCTATGTTTGATGACGCCAAATTAGCAAGTATTTCCTGATAGGGGAAAAGCTTGCTTTCTTTTTTTCTATCGGCCCGGGATTCCATGAACCAGAGAAGTGACAAAAGCGGAGGACATAGCGGAGGACATAGCCTAGAGGAGAACATAGAGGACATAGCCTAGAGGACATAGCCTAGAGGAGGACATAGAGGACATAGCCTAGAGGAGGACATAGAGGACATAGCCTAGAGAAGGACATAGAGGACATAGCCTAGAGGACATAGCCTAGAGGAGGACATAGAGGACATAGCCTAGAGGACATAGCCTAGAGGAGGACATAGAGGACATAGCCTAGAGAAGGGAGGCAAAAACCTAATTATTGCCTGCTTTGGCTGCGTGGTTCCTCATCCTTGGACTGTTCACCTACCTAGCTTCTCAGGGTGTAGCGTTATCAGATGTGCACTCGGGCTGCTCGCTGATTACGACATAGGCTAATTGTTATTTTTCTGAAAACGTTCCACACATCGCTGAAGAGTGGTGATCTCCGTGGGTGCATCGCTTCTGCCATATTTAGATTGTGCATTAGACGTGACAAAAGCATTTCGTTTTCACATATTCGCTAAAGTTAGCCAACACATAAAAAAACTGCCCAAAACACCACATTCGAATAGTAATTTCCAAATTTGAATGATTTTTTAAATATTCGATTTATATTCGACTTTAGAAAATCGTTCCAACAGCCCTACCATGTATGTCCAAAAGACAATTTCTCTGCACACTAATGCCTTTAACACAGTACAAGCCGGGTTAGGAGTTTAAAATGAGTCAGACAGAAGACTCGGCCCTCGCCAGCCAATCAGCTTTAACTAGACCCTAAGCACAGCCAATCAGCTTTAACTAGACCCTGAGCACAGCCAATCAGCTTTAACTACACCCTGAGCACAGCATATCAGCTTTAACTAGACCCTAAGCACAACCAATCAGCTTTAACTACACCCTAAGCACAGCCAATCAGCTTTAACTACACCCTGAGCACAGCAAATCAGCTTTAACTAGACCCTGAGCACAGCCAATCAGCTTTAACTAGACCCTAAGCACAGCACACAGGCGCTTAGTAGGGCTGTAACGATATACGATTCGAAACCCGAAATCGCGACATTCATATCCACGATACTGTGTCGCGGTGTGAAAAGGCAGAATCGCGACACACCCTTTCTAGTGTTTCACGCACTGCTTTTGCAGCTTACGCGGCCGCAAAAGCAACCCACATCTCCCGCTTTACTTATCGGTAGCCTACGTTGTCCAAAAACAAATAAATAAATAATAATTTCATACCTCTCCTTGCTTTCATTGTAGACTATGTGTGCAACTTTACCAAACAGTATAGAAGTAAACCCCCTCTCCTTGCCCCGCTCTCTCTCGCGCTCCCTCCCTCTCACTCTCCCTCCCTCTCCTGCTCAATTAACAGGCGCGACTTAAATAAAACATTCACAATCGTGAAAGCAAGGACGCATAGAAGACGACTAGCTAAATTACTATTAAATCCGCTTAGCATCATTAGCATGCTGCACATATTTGTTTAAAACTCTTGCATTGAAGTTGATTGATCATCTCAATACCAACGTTTCCCAAAAGGGCCTATCCCAAGGAGAACAAGTATTATCTTGAAACTTAAACACACATGGGGAAACTGAACAGTCCAATCAGTAGACTATGATAGGCTAAGCTAGCCAACTATGCTACTTTGTTTACAACATTTCCAGGCTTTAGCCAGACAGCTGAATTAGAGGTAGAGTTGTAATAAAAAATAGTAGGCCTAGGCTATAGGCTAATCTGCATAAAGTGTGCTGTCATAAATATCAGTCATTCAGAAAAATATAAAGGATATAAAATAAAAGATATATTGTAATCTTCTGGTGTTCTAAGGGAGGCTATTAAAATGTTATTTAATAAAATGTCTAGGCCCCCCCCCCAAAAAAAAAAAAAAAAAATCGAGATTCGTATCGAACCGTGGGTCAAAAATCGTGATACAAACCGAATTGTGAGGTTGGTATATCGTTACAGCCCTAGCGCTTAGACCCTGCTCCTTTCAGACAGCCACAGGTGCAAATAGAAACACATTCTTTATGATTTATTACTCTTCAGTTATCCATCTTTCTGTCTGTTACACAAATACAAAACCAGGACAACTCCAAAATGTTGCATTGATTTGATTTGCATTGATTTGACAAACAAAAAAAGCATTTTCAGAAAATGTAATCCACTTTTCAATTTCATGGTTTTCCTTTTTCAAATTGAAAATTGAACTAATTAGCCTTACACAGTAGCCTGGAGAAAGATTTAGAAAGGTCTGGCCATAAATAATGTACTATAATGGCCCAACTCGAGGGGTGGCACCAAGCATGCATTTGAAAATCTCACTGCACGCAATTGGATAACACCATACGACCAATGTTTACTGACTGATTCCGGACTTCAACGCAATTGGATAACACTACGACTATCATCTGTTTAGCTCGTCTCTGGCCCGCCTATATCAGATACACCGATGTGATTGGTGCCCCACGATACAAGGGACATAAGTAATGAGCATCATTGCCAGAGTGATGCGCTGAGCAAATTCAAATTGTGCTCCCACGAGAACTATTATGTCTATTATGAACTAATTATGTCTAATATACACATTTGTTTTTTTTAAATGTGTGACGAAAGGAAAGCTTTTCCATGTGACTGTCAACATTTCACACGTTACAGTAGCTTGTACTTTAATGGTTCCAGGATGACAAATGCCTTATATTGTCCACACGCTAAATATATTCAGTTTATGGTCATAGAGCAGCAATTAAAGCAGAAAATATTCCAGTTGAAGAAGCTGGAGTATTTTGAGTTTTTTTTTATTACTTTAATTAATTGACTCGCAAAATGGTTGGTGATTAATTAAACAGCTGTTAACTGTTATAGTTGTAGCCCTACAAACAACACAAAGACACAAACACACACACCATGAAAACATTATCTCATTGCTTCTGTCTGCTAATCATACACTCGTACTCACACACAAACACGTATCATAACTATTTGAGTTTGAGTCTTACTGTCCAGCAGAAGAATCTCCTCCTGTGAAGGTTTTTGCTTGACCCATAAACTCCTCACTCTTCGCGGTGGGTGTGTGGGAGTGAGAGCTCCTTTTAGAGCCATCTTCCTCCTTCCTAGAGAACAAGAAAATAACTTGCTTTCACTGCTCTTGTCTGATTGTTTTTAACATTAGATTCAACTTTGTCATTGTGCAGAGTACAAGTACAAAGGAAACTAAGTGCAATTTGTGTCTAACCACAAGTGCAAAAAAAGCAGAAAAGTGCAATGTGATATACAAAGTATCAGGTGGTGCATAGACAGGACAATAAATATAGTGCAGTGTAGACAGTAGTATGCAGTTGATTTACAGAAGGTGGTTTAGAGTAGTATAAAGTAAATATAAATATGTGCAGTGTATTAGCAGTTACCTTATAAGAGCAGAATAAATATGGCTATGTAATATGTATGAACAACAGATATGTGCAATGTAGTAGCAGTAACATTATAATAGTAGTAAGAATAATATAGATATATTCAGTGTATTAACAGAAAATAATATAAATAAAAAACAGAATAAAAATGGATATTCAGTATGAACCATATAAACAGATATGTACAGTATGTACAGCTATGTGCAGTGTGGTATCATTGTAGTGCACAAACAGTAACACTATAGTGAGAATAAGTATATGTGCAGGATGAATAGTATGAAGAGCAGTAGAATATGGCTAAGTATAAGTGTAATTACAGTATGTACATTTAAATAAATATAACACTATGGGTGGGATAGGCTAGTGCAGTAGAACACTATGTATGGGATAGGCTAGTGCAGTAGAACACTATGGGTGGGATAGGCTAGTGCAGTAGAACACTATGGGTGGGATAGGGTAGTGCAATAGAACACTATGGGTGGGATAGGCTAGTGCAGTAGAACACTATGGGTGGGATAGGGTAGTGCAATAGAACACTATGGGTGGGATAGGCTAGTTCAGTAGAACACTATGGGTGGGATAGGGTGCAATAGAACACTATGGGTGGGATAGGGTAGTGCAATAGAACACTATGGATGGGATAGGGTAGTGCAATAGAACACTATGGGTGGGATAGGGTGCAATAGAACACTATGGATGGGATAGGGTAGTGCAATAGAACACTATGGATGGGATAGGGTGCAATAGAACACTATGGCTGGGATAGGGTAGTGCAATAGAACACTATGGGTGGGATAGGGTAGTGCAATAGAACACTATGGATGGGATAGGGTAGTGCAATAGAACACTATGGATGGGATAGGGTGCAATAGAACACTATGGATGGGTTAGGGTAGTGCAGTAGAACACTATGGGTGGGATAGGGTAGTGCAGTAGAACACTATGGATGGGATAGGGTAGTGCAGTAGAACACTATGGGTGGGATAGGGTGCAATAGAACACTATGGGTGGGATAGGGTGCAATAGAACACTGTGGATGGGATAGGGTAGTGCAGTAGAACACTATGGATGGGATAGGGTAGTGCAGTAGAACACTATGGGTGGGATAGGGTGCAATAGAACACTATGGGTGGGATAGGGTGCAATAGAACACTGTGGATGGGATAGGGTAGTGCAGTAGAACACTATGGATGGGATAGGGTAGTGCAGTAGAACACTATGGGTGGGATAGGGTGCAATAGAACACTATAGGGTTCGACCGATATGGATTTTTTAGTGCCGATACCGATACCGATTTTTTTCCCTCAGCCTTAGCCGATAACCGATACAGGCTGCCGATTTTCTTGAGCCGATATTTGGAGCCGATACTGCTTTTATTTTGCTCCCTCAATTTACATCATAAAAATGACACATAATTACACAAATTATGATAACAAATGTTATAAGTCTCAATTTAAAAAAGGAACATTTATTGAACTTATGGATGGGTGCACTGGATATGGTTAACTGTGCAAAATGCTTTCATCAACATCTTACAGCCTTGATGATGCATTGCTTGCTGACTATAAGACATAATTCAGGTCATCACAAAATGTCCTTTGTCAACACATTTAAATACTTTAAGAAAACAATAAGCCTGAAAAGCTATTGAAATAAAGTGCTTGATTTGTAATTTAAGACTGCATGGTTTCATTTTTTCTATGTCTATATTTTTCTAAAAAAGGTGCAAGATTTGTCAATCACAGAACATAAATCAGCCGAAGAAAATAATGTGGTGTCAGATGTTTCTGTTCTAAACGGCATCAACGTCAAAAGGTATAAAACATATCTCTCAAAGTTTTAAAATCTCTTCTTCCGGTAGCGCAGCACTCTCATATCGCTGTGATGCGTGTGTCTCACAGATGCACACACAAACGTCTGTTTTAGCTGACGAACAACTATTGAACTGGATTGATAATGATAACGTTAGCAAACGGCTCTAAACAAGTAAGGCATACACGGTATGTCTGGTACATGGTAAACGTTAACACGAATTAATAGTTAACTACATATAACACGTCTCTCATTATTAAAGCTCTTATATATCACTGCGATGGCAACTCCGCCCGCTCGAAGGGAGAGGGGGAGGGAGACGCACACACCACACGCGTCCAAAACTCAGCCAGGTGGTCGCTGAATAAAACTACCACAAATATCACGGAACAACGTCGGCATTACTTAATCATATGATTGACCAGTGTTCGTAACAGCTACCGCTACCATACGGATAGCCTACAACTTAGCTATTTACAGCTCCCTAAATACAATGGCAAGCAGTTTTATAGAAGAGGCATTCAGGGAGGGAGACACACACACACACACACACACACCACACACGCGTCCAAAACTCAGCCAGGTGGTCGCTGAATAAAACTCCCACAAATACCACGGAACAACGTTGGCATTACTTAATGACCAGTGTTTGTAACAGCTACCGCTAGCCTAGCCTACAACTTAGCTATTTGCAGCTCCCTAAATACAATGGCAAGCAGTTCTATAAACGAGGCATTAAGCATTAAATAAAGTACCTATCTATCTATCATTCGTGTTTTCCATTTGGACCCACAAACTTGCTTCCACCTTCAAAGTGTATGGCAATATTTAGCTAAGTCAAACAGTTAAAAGATGCTTAGCTAAATATTGCCATACACTTTGAAGGTGGAAGCAAGTTTGTTAAAAGATGCTTTGAAAGTTTAAATTTTACTGTTGTCTTGAAGAGCAGGCTTTCAGCACTTGTGGGGGAGGGGCAGTCTGCACGTGAATTGCAGCTTCTCCAGCAACACAGAGCTGCCTGTGGACGCCTGTATGTAAATAATGCGGGGAAAAACTATCGGCGAACGCAGCCGCTTATCGGCCGATGCCTATACACGTAAAAAACGTAAATATCGGCCAGATATATCGGCCGGCCGAACACTATGGGTGGTATAGGGTGCCACGCAGGGTCATCCCCAACATGACCCTGCGTGGGCTCCATATCCTACTTTCCCTAAACAACTTGATGCTCTAATAATGCTAAAATTCCTAAAAACGGGTTCACTTTTCATACTGTGGCACTGCACACACTGGTGTGCTGGGGTAAGATCCAGGTGTGTTAACCATATTGGTTAAAGGTGTGCATTAGGGTTAGTATTATTTAGGATTATTTACATATAGTCCAGTCATTTTAAGCCAAAATAGGGGTCAACGTTGAACAGATTGCAACAGAAGAAAACTTAACTGATTGTATCCTCAACATGTCCTGAGTAGTAAAGGGAAAAAAAGCCCCGAAGAATCCCAATAGGGGAAAGTTTAGAAAAATACCCAATTATACCCTATTCATGCGCCTATACAGTATTTTTCTCACGCAAATAGGGGAAAAAATGTAACCTTCACACACACACACACACACACACACACATTCACAAACACAACACACACGCACACATAAAATAGGCCTACATATCAATAAACTCTGGGCTTATTTTGTTCCAACGGTAGACCTAATATGCAGAAACCTATAATGCCACAAGTCTTGGTGAATATGAACAAAATAATTGGCTAATTATTTGCGCATCGTTTTAGCAGCAAGGGCCAAATTATTATTTAACATTAAGGAAATCCCTTCATCAAACGTAAGGCTACTCTACAGACTATCGTTGCTGTTTAGGAATGCTATAAGTGCTTAATTTCGTGCTGGATTTTGAAACAACGACCGAGTGCGAGTTGTCACGTGCTTAAGTTGCAGTAGATGTATGAGTAATGAGGTCCTTTGACAACTTTGGGCAATGAATGTAGCCAAAAACGAACTGCATTACCCACAAAACCGGAAGTGGGATGAACGCGCTGCTTGGAACGTAAATGAGAGTCTGAGCGAGCAGAAAAGGTTGTAAACCGATTCGTAATAAGTAAATCGACCGGTTCATTTCATTTCATAAGTAAAACGACCGGTTCATTTCAGTTTTATTCCGATATGGGGCTTCACGTATCGATGTAGCCGTATCTTACAGGTTAAAAACGGATACCGATACGTATCGGTTAATCTTTACACCCCTAATAAACATACTGTGCCGTCTAATTACTGTTTTAGATAAAATTGTGCAAAGTAAAGGGGCATCATACAGGCCCCTCTGATTGGACAGACAGTCTATCAGTCAACCCCTGGGCAAGAGGTCAATTACTATAAGTCTTGGAAAATGATGGACTGATACTTTAGTGTGATATACTGTATATGATTCAGTGACCTCTAAATCAGATTAAACACCAAAAACACTTTCCTAGGCTGAATAATGCTTAACTATGTGTTTGTACAACTTTAACATTGTGGGATACTTACATGCAAAAACACACTGGCTCTATTTAAAGAGTCAACAACCATTTCCATTGATTCAAAGGGCCAAAATGTAAAAATAGAAAGTAAAAATGTGAAAATAAAAGAATGTTCCTCAACAATGCAAGATTCTAAAATTCCATGTTAAGTTAGATGGGGTCAGATATTCTTTAGAAAGTTTATTCTACAACATTCTAATTACAGTTTTGTCAGTATTTGCTGAAGGATAATGCATAAAACAACCCTCATTTTAACATATTTCCACCAACTGGATTTTCATTTACTTATACTATGGTGTTTAGATCACCAATTATAAAATAAATATAAAAATGTGAAAATAGATTATATTATAGTTTTGGGTCAGACCTTATTTTCCCTGGACTTTTAGCTCCGTTGAGGTGTTTATGCAAATTAGCGTAATTACATTGCCCTGTTTGCCCATGTTAACAAACACTTTATGTTTATGCAAATTAGCGTAATTACATTGCCCTGTTTGCCCATGTTAACAAACACTTTATGTTTATGCAAATTAGCTATGCGTAATTACATTGCCCTGTTTGCCCATGTTAACAAACACTTTATGTTTATGCAAATTAGCTATGCGTAATTACATTGCCCTGTTTGCCCATGTTAACAAACACTTTATGTTTATGCAAATTAGCTATGCGTAATTACATTGCCCTGTTTGCCCATGTTAACAAACACTTTATGTTTATGCAAATTAGCTATGCGTAATTACATTGCCCTGTTTGCCCATGTTAACAAACACTTTCACAAAACTTGTAATACATTTTTTATTTGTCTTGATGTAAGTAATCAACTCAGTAATTTTCATGGTGATATGCACTCTAAAAAATGCTGGGTTGAAAACAACCCAAACTGGGTTGTTTTCAACCCAGCCGCTGAGTAAAATGTGGTCCAACACAGCATTGGGTTATCTTAACCAAGCAAATTGGGTTACTAAATTTAACCCAACAACTGGGTTGAAATTTAACCAATATGTTGGGTTATGTTGACACAACTGTTTAGTTAAAGTTACGTAATGTTTGGGTTATGTAACCAAATCCCCCAAAAACTACTGGTTGATTTTTAAAATACTCTGCTTGTACAAACTTTTAATAACTCAAAGTTTGTATTTACTTACTTGAAAGTCACACCTTCTGTTAACAGCTTTGGGCCTGATATAGACAGTCTAGATATTAAATGGCCATCAAAAGCCATGCAATGAAATAAAACAGACATAATTATTTATTTGATAGTTTTCTTTATTTTTGAATAGTTTGCCTAGTATAAAATGCATGTGATACTTCCATGAAGGCAGGCAGATTCCAAAGTCCGTTTTGGGGGTCAAGTCCTGTCAATCAAAGAAAAAAAGAGTGCATTTTAATCACTGTTAGCCTACAAAACTTTATATCAAGACGTGCATGAACCATTACCAGTGAATGATGTTGACAGACATAAAAATCCACCAGGAGACAAATTATTAGTGCAACACACTCGGAAACTATGACCACCTAATTTGGAGTTGTTTTAAACATAATACCTGTAATATAAAACGTGCGTTTATGTCAGATGAGCTAACATTACCATTAGCCTAACATTAGGCTGACAGTCAGCAGTGCTAACGTTAGCCAGCTATGTTAACACATTCAGTTAGTGAATCCAAGTTAATGTTACCACCAAGAACCACCCAGTAAGTTACATGGCTATGAGGCTACCTTGAATGATTTAATAAGATGTTGTTTGGCATGATTATTATCGTAAGTTACGTGTGTTGTGAAGAGACTACTTCGACTGTGTTAGCTAGTTGACAAACGTTAGCCACGAAGCATATTTAATTAGCATAACGTTTCCAAGTCTGCTAACGTTACCTACCAGCTGTTGGTATGCTAATTGTAGTTCGTTGTAAAAGTTTGTTTTGTTTCTGTTCAGCAGTTCTTACCCAGTGAATACAGAACTATGTTTTTATGAGTCTGTCTTTGTGTAGATTTAACATTAACAGTAGCTAATATTAGCTGGAATGAATGACACCTGCTAACCTGCTTGAAGCTGAACGAAATGGCAGGCAGAATATTCCTTGATACCAGGAAGGGTATGTCTCTGGGTGGACTTTTAAAATCCGTCTGGATAAAAATAAATAAATAAAAGCAGATACATACCTTCCGAAATCACCTGATTTCCATTGCATGTTCACAGCTGCTGGACTGGACGGTTGAGAGAATATGCCTGCCTGCCTGCCGATTTTTTTTCTCTCAACCTTCAAATAACTATGCAGCTGTGTTGAAGTCACCCTGGTGCTGGGTAGTGTACTCCACCTCAGGTGGGGGACAGGAGGGAGCACAGCCCTAAACTATCAACCCAGCAGTGATAAACTATCAACCCAGCAAGCTGGGTTACAGAAATGACCCAATATGAGTAAAAACAACCAAACAAAATGACCCAACAGCCTCGACCCAGCGTTTGGGTTGAAAAAATAACCCAGCAATTTTTAGAGTGTGTGAAGGTAATTTTTTTCCCCTATTTGCGTGAGAAAAATACTGAATAGGCACAAGAATAGGGTATAATTGGGTCTTTTTCTAAATTTCCCCCTATTTTTTCCCCTTATTACTCAGGACATGTTGAGGATACAAAACCAGTTAAGTTTTCTTCTGTTGCAATCTGTTCAACCTTTTTTCATAAAATGACTGGACTAATAACTGGCATATTTTTTAAAGGTGTGCATTAGGGTTGGTATTATTTAGGATAATTTACATAGCTGCCATATTTGTTAAAGGTGTGCCTATGGGAATTCTTGCTTTAAAGTGCCTTCTCACAAAAGCAGAATCACTGAGCTCGATTTGCTAGCTAGATGAAGCGTGCTCCTTCAAAAACCTCTGAGCCTAGATGAGGTAGTCCCCTCAGTGGGGGCTGCTTATTGTTCAATAGTCTGATTTAAACACTTACAGTAATACACTTAAAACATTTGGGACTGAAGCTCTGACAAAATGGCCTGGCGATACCCATCCCCACCATTCTATTAGGAAGGAGACAATCCCAGTCTGTCACATGCAGCCTATGCTACCTCCTACCTCCTACCATGTGTCTAGTATGACAGCATGAAATGTCACGACTTTTCCAAAACTTTCAAGTCAAGTCAGATTTATTTGTATAGCGCATTTAACATGCACAGAGTGCAACCCAAAGCGCTCCACATATAAGACATTGTCATTGACACATACAGTAACAAAGACAATAGATGCCGGACGGAGCGGCGTAGTCGCCAGCGTACCCGTGACACCAAGACATACAACAAACAAATTAATAAATAAAATAAATACAAATTAAAAATAAAATTAGTCCAATTTCCAACCGGCTGAAAATGTCCAAGGGCAAAGATGACCCGCATGAAAACTGCGCACAGCTGTGTCTTCACGATGCAACACCAACAAAGTTCTTTATAACTGACCAACCCGGAGAATTCACTGGCAGTCTGGAGAGCACTGGAAGGACAAGACAGTCCGAATTTGTGATGGGCGACCCTGCTGATTATCAGCTCGGTGGTCCTAGACAGTGACCGTTTGTTGTTTGTTGTTTCATGGTTGACGCGGTCATCAGAGTTTCTTAGCACTCAATCCAGACTCCAGGCACCGGTAGATGCTAGCATGGCAGCTCGCATGTCAGTCGCAGCTCGGTGGTCGTGGCAGCTGCAGATCTCTTGCAGATTAACGTTAGGCACCCTTGCTGAGCAATCCCTCCGTCCAGACATTGGATGTGCAGCGTCACGGATGGATGAGGGACTTCAGAGAGGCAGGCTAGCCAAGGCGCTCATCAGCCCAATGGAAGCTAGTTAACGTTAACTTGACGTTGATGGTGTCAGCCGAGTTTGTTAATCAGAAAAAAGGACTAAGAATAACACAAAAACGATCGAAAATAACATAAATAAAGAGTGATTACATTTAACTAGAAAAAAAAATAAAAAAAATTAACAGAACATTACATAAAATTACGAACATTACATAAAAACAAACAAAAACATGATGCCAGACGGAGCGGCGTGTCTCGCCAGCGTCCCCGTAACCTAGCAACGTAGTGCCCTTGAGCAAGGCACCTGACCACCAAAGATTCTAGCGCTCTAGAATCTTTGCTGACCACTCACCAAAGATTCTAGATCTTTGCCCCTCACTGCTCCCCGAGCGCCACTGTAGCAAGTGAACACTAGTATGGCAAGCGATTTTATCATTTAACCACTAAGTTTGACTATCTGGAATTAACATTGTAGATATAAACAACGTCTTTCGGACTAGTCGCAATTACATTTTGGATAGTTGGAATTGTCATTCAAGATATCTGTAACATAATTGTGACTAGTCGAAACGTCAGATAGAGATATCTGTAATTTAGTTTTGACTAGGCAAAACTGAATTACAGATATATGTCATCACGTCATTGAAAACAACATTCAACTCGTCACACATCTTAAATGGCAATTGCAGATATCTTTAATTCAGTTTTGACTAGGCAGAATGAAAGGTGAAGATATCTCAAACGTCATTATGACTAGTGCAAATTATTGTGCAAGACGTGCTCTAGTTCCGTAGCAGAGCCCATATAGCTACTTATTAGACATTCTCTGTCAGCTAATTTCCCCTCCCCAACATAATCGAAGAAAAAGTGGGCTTATTTCCTTATTTCTATGAATGGAAGAAGAATAAGCAGGCTGTAATGTCTTGTTGACATCTAAAAAAACTAAAACTCAGGGACACCGTGCAGGTTTATTAGACTCTCATGTTATCAACTGGCTTGATCTCTGTTTCGTAGCCTACATAAATTAGTAGGCCTAGGCTACTAAATGCATCAGCACCATCTACAGGAAATTCCATTCATAATGGTGTTGGCTGTAATCGAAAAAATCAAAGCAACATTGAATCATCAATTCTTGGATACAAGGAAGTTTATTGTCACATGCATATAGTTACTGGAAGTAAGAAATGCAGTGAAATTAAGTATGGTGTCAGCCTATTTGTGCATTTATGGGGGGGGGGGGGTAAAAAGTGCAGTAGAAGAGGGGTTTAGTAGATTAAGTGGCAAGGGCTGCATAAGAAAGGTGGGGGAGGATTGCGATTGGGGGGGGGGGGGGGGGGGAAACCTTGGGCAGATCCATGGCTCAAGGGGCTAACCCAACTGCCAAGGGTCTTGGTGTGTGTGTTGGGGGGATGACAAGGGAGATGGGATAGTGTGCTGTGTATGTGGGGAGAGGGCAGTGTGCAATATGTGTGTTGGAGAAGCTTCCTCATGAGACAATGTGCTGTGTATTGGGGGGCGGGGCAGTGTGCTGTAAGTATGTTGGGGATGTGTGTTGGAGAAGCTTCCTGATGAAATAATGTGCTGTGTATGTAGGGGAGAGGGGGGGGGGGGGGGGGGGGCAGTGTACTGCAAGTATGATGTATGTGAGTGATGACAGTGAAGATGTGTGTGTGGGCGGGAGGGGAGTGGAGCAGTGACTGTGTGTGTGTGTGTGTATAGTGTGTGTGTGGGTAGGTGGGGGCAGTATGCTGTAAGTAAGTAGAGGATGTGTGTTGGAGAAGATCCTGAAGACAATGTGCTGTGTATGTAGGGGGGGGGGGGCAGTGTGCAGCAAGTATGTAGAGGAGGCTTACTGTAGCAAGCAGTGTGCTGTATGTATGTGAGGTGATGACAGTGATGATGTAAGAGTGTGTGTTTTTTTTTTGTGTGTGTGTTGGGGATGGGGGTGGGGGGTGGGGGGGACAGAAAGGCTAGGCAATCAAGGACATGGGTAGATAGATGGAGGAGAAATCAAAAATAATAAATAAAAAGTTCTATAGAGATGTGCAAAAGTTGGAGAAAGTCAGATATGTGTGTGTGTGTGTGTGTGTGTTTTGACGTGTGATGAATAAGAAAATAAATAAATGGTCTGCAGCATAGGGAGAGGGATGTAAAAGTGCTAAAAGTCATGTAGGTCATTAACAAGACGATTAAAAACTCCTTCGCCCTCAGGCTGCTCTGACATGGTGCTAATTACAAAGTTAACAGTTAACAGGTGCTATGTGATTTGATGATTTGAACAACACGCTCTTTTCCCGCCTAAAGTGGGATGCGGGCCTAATTTGCATAGCAATACAGATATCTCTAACGTCATTTCGCCTAGTCAAAACTCTAATTCAAGATATCTATAATTACATTTTGACTAGGCAGAATGAAAGTTATAGATATCTCCAATTTCAGATATCTCTAATCAAAACTCATTCAAGATATCTATAACTTGATAATAGATATCTACAATCAAATTATGACTATCCCTAACTCCAGTTTGAGATATCTACGTCATTTTGACTAGTCAAAATTCCATTTACAGATATCTACAATGTCAGTCATTTCGCCTAGTCAAAACTTAATTCAAGATATCTGAAAAGGAACATGTAGATATCTTGAATTGAAGTGAATTAAAGATATCTTCAACTGGAGTTATGACTAGTCAGAATCAAATTGTAGATATCTCTAACTGGAATTACAGATATCTACAATTCAATTGCAGATATCCGTAATTCACATAGTGGATATCTGCAACTGAATTGTAGATATCCGTAATGATAAACCCCATAGAAATGAATGGCAAATGTGGCGTCATTTGTCCTAGGAAGAATGTCTTTGTGGATATCTAAAATCACAATTATGGATAGGAAGAATTCAATTGCGGATATCTAAAATGTTCGTAAAAAGGGGTGTGGCAGCTGATGCCATTTTGAAGAATATGCTCAAGGGTGCCGGAGCGGCACCTGTCAGATTCTGAAAGGACACCCCCTTACCTATCGATTTATGCGAAAAAATTGCATTAGTACCTTATGTCACACTTAAGCCTAAATTCCACAAAGTTCTACCTGACTAATGAGCCAACGGAAGTCTTTACCTTGGATTGTAGTCACGGCTTATCATGACCACTAGATGGTAGTATGATGCACTGAATTAGCTGTATTACAGCCAGTGACATGTGGTTTTGACCTCCACAGAAATATGCTGCCTCATTAAATGTAACATAACATAACATAAAAGCTGCTGGCTTTGCCACACACACAAAACTTTTAAACAAAAAGTTTTATTTACAAATATAAATAATGCATTGTCCAGAGGCACATTTCTCTGGTAAGACAACAAAATAGCATTTCACTCACAGAGTCTGTATACACACACACACACACAGACAGACAGACAGACAGACAGACAGACAGACAGACAGACAGACAGACAGACAGACAGACAGAGAGACAGAGACAGAGACAGAGACAGAGAGAGAGAGAGAGAGAGAGAGAGAGACTACTGTGATCACTCTCTGATTACTCTGGTCTAGATCAGCAGGTAGATCACTCTGGTCTAGATCATCCACTGGTCCTGGTCCTGCTCCGCTGCCTCCATGTCCACCTGTATGAGCACACACACACACACACACACACACACACACACACACACACACACACGCACACGCGCACACACACACACGGTAGTTATACCAAAGAGGCCAAATCATGCAGAAACACACTTATAGGGAGCGAGAATACCAGAAGAGGGAAACTGTGTTTTTATTTCGCCTCTCAAACAGCGAGTACTTCCTTCACAATGAGAGTGGTGAAGGAACTACATCCCCCAGCATGCCTTGCAGTGCTGCTCTCACCTCATGGATCTCTCCATCATCGGGGGACTCGTTGTAGTCGTTCATCTCGTCCATGTCCTGCATGTCCTCTTCATCCTCCGAGTCCTCCTCACTGTCTTCCTCATCCTCATCATCATCCTCTTCCTCCTCATCAAATGTCTGACCACAACAAGACAAGGCATGATAAGAGCTAACACAACAACACAAGACAAGACATGATAAGAGCTAACACAACCAAGCTAACACAAGACACCTCAACATTAAAAATTCTACATATTACTGCACAACACACACACACACACACACACAACAACTCAGGACAACAGTCAGCAGAACATAGAAACAGAAACAAAATAAAAAAAGAGAAATGAGTTGGCACAACAACACAAGCATTTACACAACACCACAGCATAAATAATCAATAATGACAGCACAGTCACTTTAAAAACAACAGGCCATATACAAGCGTCAACAGAACACCCCAGTCAACACAACAATCAAACTGCAGGACACCACACCACAACACAACACAACACAACACAACACAACACAACACAACACAACACAACAAACAAACTGCAGGACACAACACAACACACCACACCACACCACACCACACCACACCACACCACACCACACCACACAACACAACACAACAAACAAACTGCAGGACACAACACAACACAACACAACACAACACAACACAACACAACAAACAAACTGCAGGACACAACACAACACAACACAACACAACAAACTAACTGCAGGACACAACACAACACAACACAACACAACACAACACACCACACCACACCACACAACACAACAAACAAACTGCAGGACACAACACAACACAACACAACACAACACAACACAACACAACAAACAAACTGCAGGACAGGACACAACACAACACAACACAACACAACACAACACAACACAACACAACACAGCACAACACAACAAACAAACTGCAGGACACAACACAACACAACACAACACACAGGCAGATAGACACGACAGGAAGCACAACACTCATACACACTTGCCTCAAAGATGGGCTTTCCGATGGGCATCAGGTTATTGTCTTTCTCAGCAATGCTCTGGAGCTGAGTGGCAAAGCAGTGGAGATTGGAGTCAGATCACAGACCAGACAGCAGGGAGAGAAGACGTGTTTGTGTGTTGGGCTACCCATGCCTAGGGTAGATGTGTATGTGTGTGTGTGTGTGTGTGTGTGTGTGGAGTTGGGCTACCCATGTCTGGGATATATGTGTGTGTGTCTGCGTGTGTCGTGTGTCTGTGGACAAATATGGAGTGAATGTTGTTTACTGATTTCATACCGTGTTGTTTACTGATTGTTGACATAATGACTGTGCTCTGTGTAGGACTGTGCTCTGTGTATGACTGTGCTCTGCGTATGACTGTAGGGGGACCTGAGAGCTATTTCACAAAACCTAGATAAGCGATTAAGCTGTACTGGGATGTTTAGGTTATACTGGATGAATTTATCCTTGACTTGGTTTCACAAAAGAGATGGCACATAAGTTACCATGGGGATTTATTCTCTGCACCTAGCCTGGTCCCGACCAGGCTAACAGCCAAGCTAAGTTCATTCTAATGGTAATTATGTTGTCTTATTGGCTCAGCTAGCTGTCATTCAAATCAGACCTCCGTGCTAATTTTTAAGGAGCTTTATTCCATTTATATACTATTCGCTAAATGCAATTCCTCGCAAAACAAAACAGATTGTCTGCCTACTACCATAGGCCTAGGTACTCGTTGTTTGCTTCTTTTGTTGATAGACGTTTGATGAATAGCCTACTGTAGTTGATTGGAAGTGGAGGGCAAGTTTTGGAAGGTATTTTCAACTATAATATTAAGGTATATCATACTATTTGCATCTTTGCAGTGGCAAGCGCTCTTAATGACGTTGCGTGCTGAGACAAGGAAGCAAGTGGGTTCATACGTACATTTGCATTCAGTTGGTCTACCACGCCTACTCCTGCTGTTTTACAGAAATAGCCATGATTCCCCATTCCAAAAAGGACAACTTTACTTCATTGTTAGTCTATATCAAAAGCGGTTGTTCACTTTGTGGGAATGACGCTATTTTCCCCGTCTTTTTTTATTCCAACCGTGGGCACTTTGGAGCAGAAACGAGAATGCGCACACATCCTGAATTACTTACACCTGGCTTGACATAGTCGCTCCTACTCATCCTGGATTGGCATTAGTGAAACGAGTTGAGCTAGGATGACCAGACAACGCTATGTCAAACCTCGCTTTATCACTTATCTTGGATGTCTTAATTCTGCCTTTGTGAAATATCCCTCTGGTGTTTTGCTTTTTGTTTTGATGAACTGAACACAGGTCTGCCATCATGTTATGGGGGATGCCTGCCTAATTCCCAATGACGCCATTATTGCGCTATATAAAAAGGGCAGTCTGACATGATGAAGGAGGCGTGGTGTAGGGCTGTGCAATTAATCGAATTAACCGTGATTATGACTTCCAATGATTATGAAAACAACATCATTGAAATATAATGATTATTTCGCTACATTCAGTTTTCATAACAATGCTCTCTTTTTGTCTGGAGTTGTCGTATGCATTATCTTTTTGCATATATTTTGTCAAAAGTGTTCCTACCCGAACAGCAACTTCCTAGGGCTGTTTCACAAGCGCTAAGACCTGCTCAGAGTGTGGCAGAAGTGCCGTTCACCCAGGAGTCCTGAAGCGTAATGTAATGTAGCCAATCACACTAGGAGTTCTGTAGCGCAACGTAATGTAGCCAATCACAGTAGGAGTCCAGAAGCGTAACAATGTAGCCAATCACAGTAGGAGTCCTGAAGCGTAACAATGTAGCCAATCACAGTAGGAGTCCTGAAGCGTAACAATGTAGCCAATCACAGTAGGAGTCCTGAAGCGTAACATAATGTAGCCAATCACACTAGGAGTTCTGTAGCGTAACATAGCCAATCACACTAGGAGTCCTGAAGCGTAACGTGATGTAGCCAATCACAGTAGTGATCGCGCTGTGTGTAACGCCGGCCACACAGGTGAGACGTGGCGGCGCGGACCCCCTGGGGATATAGTCCAAACTATTCAGGAAGTCGCTCTGTTACGTTCTGGGGATATAGTCCAAACTATTCAGGAAGTCGCTCTGTTACGTTCTGGGGATATAGTCCAAACTATTCAGGAAGTCGCTCTCTTACGTTCTGGGCCTGCTGCAGGGCTGGAGCAGTTATGTGTTCTTTAATGTGTTCATTCCAAAAAAGCAAGACAACCGACACAGACATTACATTACACCGGGGTTGTGGTAGTGTAGTGGTTAATAGTGGTGTCAACAATAATCGATTCGGCGATGCATTGCAATGGGGCATGCACGATTCAGCATCGATGCGGCAACGTGCCATAATCGATTATGTCACTGTTTATTTTCTGGCCTTGAGTGGATAATAAAGTTCTGAAGTTTCAATTACTTCTGGGGGCATTTCCGGAGCAACGTTGTAATGACATGCGCAGCCTGTAGCTAGATGCTAAGCGGCAGCACTAGCTAGCATAACAACAACACTAAAGAGTCAAGATGACCGCGATAGACGGGTAATTAAAAACGCACCCAAAGCTTGGAAAGCGGACATCTGGGCACATTTCAGATTCTACGAAGTTAATGGGAAACTAGACAAGACGTACGCGGTGTGTAAAACCTGACACACTAAAATCAAGCACGTTGGCAATACAACTAACTTCACGAACCATGTCGATCGTTGGCATCCTTAGTTGGCTTTGTTACTGTGTGTGCAGTATGTGCAGGGTAGGAATTTCACGACGGCCATGGCCATCGTTGCCCCTTGATGCCGTGAAGCCCCTTTGAAAATCAGAGGTTTACAGGCCACGGTGGCCTTGGTGCCCCCTTCTTTCAATTTTCTGTTTTGCGTCCGACTAATAACGATTTGTATTTAGCCTATGGCCTGTCAAAATAATCTAAGCATTCACAGTGGAGAAAGTGACAGCGCATGGCAAGAAAGAAAGTGCATCCAAATTCACCCATTCTTCTCAGTTGAACTACTCGCGAACGAGCCTACTCATCACACAGACATCACAAGTAGCCTATCACATCACATGAAAGAGCTTTTTCGATGTTAGCCGTTAATTGCTGTGGTGAACGGTTTGCGAGAAAAGTAAATAATATAATTCAATTTAATCATAAATTCTACTGAAGGTTTTGCGCCCATCTCCCTACCCATTCATCTCAGTGGAATACCTAATGAACCCTTCGTTCAACACATAACAAACCATATATCAGAATAAACAGCTGACCTTACCGAACAGAAAGGTGTAAAGCAGGCCCCTGTAGAGTTAGCCGTTCCAGAGTAATCCAGTTTTGAATTTGCAGCAAATTTCGACATGCATGGATGTCTCTAAATTTGGGCTTTAAGTTTTACAATGTGTTTAAATTATTCTACATTTCATAATGGGCCAAATACAAAATAAATGTTACAAATATCGCCTAGATATCGATAAATCAGAGGACAGCTGACTAAGAGTTTGTGAAAGTGGCCTTAATGATCACAAAATGGCGCTAAGCATGCATCTATGCTATTTGAGTTTCATAAAACTGAGCTGTGCTTAAATTATTCAATACATGATTTCATAACAGGCCAAATATAAAATAAATGTTAAATATAGCCTAGATATCTAAATATTAGATGATCAGATGATTTACAGTTCTATGTAATATGCCATGTTTCATTTTTTTATAATGTTTCATATAGGGGTGGGCGATATATATCGCCTGCGATAATATCGTTATTGTTGTTTTAACAATGTGCAAATTTACATTATCGAGTATTTAAATAACTTATGGGGAAAAACACTCGAAATCACGCATTGAAACCCCATAGCCTACATTAACTAAATCCAGGAGGTGTATGCAAGAGTAGCCCCGTTGCGGCAGAGCATGTGTCACGTGATCGCTAGTGGGTCCACATTGTCACAAACAGGCCTAATGTTTATTTTGTGTAGCGAGATCAAGACGAGCCTACTTGGGATTTTGGGCAGCTACTTCTGTTCACGTAGCACGTAGCGTGATGGGACGGTCACATTTTTTCCTACATGGTATTATATGAAGAGAAACCATTTGCCTTTGAGTATTTTAATAGTGAGTTATAAACAAATAACTCTTCTCATGTAACCCTTTTGTAAATGGACTGAAGTTCGCTCTAAATATCTACGTGTATCGATTATGCTAACCGTTAGCATCTCTATGGGATTTCTCATATACATTAGCCATAAGCTAACGCATTAGTTTCTATTCTGTAACTTGGAATGCTAGCCTACATGATTTCTCTTAAACAAAACATCGAAGGAAATAACTGAGATGTACTCTGTTGGTGTGCTTAGTTTTACAGTGAATCCTAAGTAAAGGTTTTTTAAAAGGAGCTTCAGACTTTCTCTTGGGAAACTGTTAGGCCTAGTCATCTTCTCTAATGTAGCTGGCTAAACCATGTCATTGCCACACACACAAGTGGGTGCAAAATTGGAAATGTGTCATAGAGTGCATACATTGTTGATTTGGTTAAAAAGTAACAGGTTATTGGTTATTATTGTATTGATGCTATTCATAAATAATGATCTGTAAAGTAACTCAGACTTTTACAATTTGTTTTAAAGGATATCGACTAATTATCATTATCGTGAAAATCACAAAAAATAGAGATATTATTTTTTGTCCATATCGCCCACCCCTAGTTTCATACAGTGATGCAGGTCTACTGCTGTGAATAGGCTAAATACAACTGATCATTTTTAGAGCCTACTGCTGTATAGTTAACTTTGGCCTTTGCCCCCTACCAAATATGCCCAACTGAAGGCCAAGTGGCCTTGCCCCTAAAATGGTTAAATTCCAAGCCTGGTGTGCACTAAATGTTTTTATTGCTGGGTGCCTGGGTGGTTGTTCAATAGTGTGACTGTATTTACTGATTAATGATTGCACAGGAGTTCAGGAAGTGCCCTGTCTCAGAGCTGCTATTTTACTGTGTGCACAATAACACTTATGGTCACTGCTGGAAAAAGTTGTCTGTTACTGCTCTATTTAATCTAAAGCAGAGAGAAGAGAAACATTTCTCATTAAAAGCACTGAAACCAGTGATTTATGTTTTCTTTTTCAGGTTTAAAATCAGCCAATAAAATCTGTTCAATATCTGACTGCTTGTATTGCCTCATGACCTCAAAATTTGCCTTGTTGTGTGCAGTAGAATTTTGATGCATTGCAATGCATCGCAATGAATCGTAGAATCGAATCGAATCGTTACCTGGTGAATCGTAATCGAATCGAATTGTGAGGGCAGTGCCAATGCACACCCCTAGTGGTTAAGGAGCTCGGCTAGCATGAAACAGCCAGAAAAGTTGTCAGTTCAATTCCCGGCTTCCACCGTTGTGCCCGTGAGCAAGGCACTTTACCCCGAGTTGCTCCAGGGACAAAGTCCCTTGTATATGTAAGTCGCTTTGGAAAAAAGTGTCTGCTAAATTAATAAATGTAAAGTACGTTCGGCAGAGACTTCTCGCCCTTTTAGCCTCAGACATCTAACCTCTGATCCCTTCACAAAGTTCACATACCGTCTCCGCATCTGATTCTTCAGCGCTGTCTCCATCAGAACGAGAAGGCCTTGGCTACTGATTCTGCATTGAGCTACCCTTTCCATTCTAGTGTGTGTGTGTGTGTGGAATCGGGATACCCATGCCTGTGTCTGGTGTGTGTGTGTGTGTGTGTGTGTGTGTGTGTGTGGACTCGAGATACCCATGTCTGGTGCTGCTGCTCCTGGTGTGTGTGTGTGTGTGTGGACTCGAGATACCCATGTCTGGTGCTGCTGCTCCTGGTGTGTGGGTGTGTGTGTGTGTGTGTGTGTGTGTGTGTGTGTGTGTGTGTGTGGACTCGACATACCCATGTCTGGTGCTGCTGCTCCTGCTGCTGTAGCTCCGTCTCGTCCACGCAGGGCCGGTCCAGGTTGAACCACAGCGACTCCGTCATCCGCGGGAAGAGTGAGGGGAAGAGAGTGGACATCTTCGGCGGAACTACAAGTGATCACAGTGCACACCGCGTTACAGTCAATCGCTACATTTCAGCTAGTCAAACACGCACTCACAGAGATACATACCCTACCTAACTCACTTATCTTACAACAGTAGGCAAGAACGCAAACCTAACGTGGCGAGCATCCATTTAGTCACCAACGTAGGCTACTTGCACTGGAACCGTAGGCTGGCAACGTTAACACTTCAAGACAACAAGGTAAACGTTGACATTACGTTCGGTTGCAGTACAGTAGCAAATTCCTGAACCCTTATAGGCTATGCCAACGCCCATAACCAAGCAGACAACTTTACTGTTAACTGCTGCACACTTCAGTAACGTTGACTAACGTTAGCCTAACTTGGCTGTGGTTCACAGATTTTTTTGGTACTGGTATTTTGGCACATAAATAATCTTAAGATTACAGAACAGATCGACACTTAACTTGTTCTAAGGCAGACAGTAAAATTACTTGCAATACGTTGTTAGTTTCGTTAAAAGGATGCAACACTTACAAAATGTCCCGCAAGACGTGTTTTTAAATTTACAAATTCAGCGGAAACCCGTGCCTAGTTATAAACATACCGTAGTGAATACAAGCGTCGCCTCCTTTAGTTCCTAACCCCCTGTCAACCTTGTCCTATTTTCACGCGGACTTTCTCTTCATCATGACCGGCTGCTCCTTCTTCTTCTTCTTCTTTAAATTTAATGGCGGTTGGCATACCAACTTGGTGCAACTTTGGGGTGTGGAGCTTCAATGCGGAGTTAGACGCCTGTATTTATTCGTGTAAAAAAAAAAAAAATACCGCATTTCCTTTAAATACCGCATGAGAGCTGGCCATGCTGATGGTTTAACTGAAGAAAAAGAAAGTAAACCCTCTACTGTTAAATGTGTGACCCTAATCCTTTGATGTCTTCTAGTAGTGTGGTTCTCTCTGTGTGGTATGCTTCACACTCTAGCAATACATGTTCTACAGTCTCGTTCTTGTCACAGTGAGTGCAGTCCTGTTGTGTGTTTCCCTAAACGGCTGAGATTGTGATTGAGATATGTATATATGTATTGAGATATGTATTGTGGTTGAGATATGTAGCCTATGCCCAATTCTTAGTCTTGTGACCACCGCTTCTCCCCTTCGCTTCCAACCACCCTGCCTCCTTGTAATTACTTGTTTCTGTACTTTATATAAAAAACGACCTTTGGTCTCCTTTTCCCACTGTGCTTGCCATAGTTTGTTGACCTCTGTTTTAATGACACTTTTAATTTCAGTTTTACTCAATGGGACTGTCCATTGCAACTCTGACTTAAGAGCCCTTTTAGCCAAGCGGTCAACTACTTCATTGCCTTCTATGTCAACATGAGATGGGACCCACAAAAAACACACTGTTATATTACGACTTTGGAGTCTATACAGACTATGAAAGATCTCAAAAACCAAGTCTGGCCTACAAACAGATTTGCAATTTATAATACTTGTTAAAGATACCATTGAGTCTGAGCAGATAATATATTGATTAGACCCAACCTCCTCTATCCACGTAAGAGCTAGTAAAATAGCTAAAAGTTCCACAGTGTAAACTGCTAAATGGTCTGATGTTTTTTTAAATATTGATTTCTGAAAATGTGGTATATACACTGCTGCTCCCGTCTTTCCTGTATCTGGATCTTTTGAACCATCTGTAAATATTTGAATACTGCTATTATACTTGAGACCTAAGTATTGTTGCACCAGATCGTTCATCCCACCATATTCCCTGCAGTGTTTTGACATCTTTGCTATTTCAAACTCTACTGCTGGCAAGGGAGACATCCAAGGGGGAATGACGGGTAATGCCACTGTACAGCTGTGACTTCATTTTAAAAGACCCAGTTTCTCAGCTTGACTGTTTCCCACCCATCCAAAACTGCTAAATTGTTTCCTTCCATGTTCCCAGCTAGAGTTCAACACAGGTTTGGTTGGATGATCCTGCTTATGCCCCTGCAGATTCACCCAATACACCATGGCAAGCTGTAGACGTCTCATAGATAAAGGCATCTCCCCACCCTCCACCTGGAGAGCTGGGATTGAAGAAGTCTTGACTGCACCACAACACAGACGAAGGGCTTGTGCCTGAACCAAGTCAAGCTTTTGCAAGTGGGATTTTGCAGCTGAACTAAATACAATACATGCATAATCCAATGTAGATCTGACTATGGCAGTATAAATATGTTTAAGAGAGTTCATGCTAGCACCCCAACCACTTCCTACCAAGCATTTTATAACATTGACTGCCTTCTTGCACTTGGTGACAGTTTTCTGAATATGGTCTCTAAATGTTAGTTTATGGTCCATCCACACACCTAAAAACCTTATATTTTGAACCTGCTTAACTAATTGCCCATAAAGAGTGACTTGTATTGTACACAGTAAAATTCCAAGAGTTAAAATGACAGAGTAGACTGTTATTGACTCTAATAGAGTTACATTTACTACAGTTGGAGTAAAATGTACTCTAGCATATTAGTTAAAAAACAGAGTTAAAATCACAAGAGTTAATCATCCACCCCATTTTCTCATTTGGATGCCATTTTAGAAATTTCTTGGGAGATGTCTGCCTAATTATTGTTTGGATATTATTCATAAAAAATAGTGTTTTTCTTCTGGTTAATTCCAAAGTCATTCGGTAGCTTTAAGATTTTTTTCTGGACTAGGCTACTAAAAAATTACTTGCAAGTTTGTAGGCTAGCATGTGCTACAGTAAAATAGGCAAATACTGCTAAGCTATCACCCATAAACCAGGCTATAAACGGAGTCTCTGTTATCAAGCCTATAGCTGTTCACAAAGAATAGTCAAAGCGAACAAACATTATAATAATAATAATTATTATTATTGTATGTTTGTTACATGCAATTGTGTAAGGGCTCAGACAAATTACTAACTGGCGAAACGTGCCCTCTGGTATCTCACGTCAGAGACGAACGTTAGTAGCTTATCACCCACTTCCTTCCATTTGAGACTGCAGCGACGCGACGGAGCCTGATTAGAAGAATCTCTCTGTTGCAGTTGAAGGTGAGTAGATGTTCATCTAAAATACACTTACTAGAGATTTATTTCACATGTTCCGTAGTATGCCGCGAAAATGATAAATGATAAGTGGTGACGCGAAAGAGGAGTGTAAACTGAACGTAAATGTATGGTCAAGATATCGTTCTGAAATGTGTTGACCTTCAGGGGCTAACGTTAACGTTAAGTTAACTGCTAACGAAGGTTGAAAGTTAACATGAACGTTAACGTTACCTCTGTGTAACATGAGGTACATGTCAATTCGTGCTCCTGTATTGTACAATGCTATACGTTTTTTTATCATGTTAATATTTACTCAACCAAATATGATACCAGTATAATCGTCTTTAATGGTTAACATTGACTTGGTTAGCCTATCAGCCAACGTAGCTCTCATTGGCAGCTTAGCATAATGCAAATCAGATATCAAATAAAGGCTATGGTTAGCTTAATGAGGTAACAGTTACTGTTGTTAGCTACTTAACATTAACAGTCATTAATAGGGCAAATTAGCTTAAAGGTCATGCTCTACTAAAAAGCTTGTTTCACGTAAAGCAGGCATCCATAAGCATGAATTTGGCCTTCACAAGTTGGTTATTTCAAAACTAGCTGCATTAATTTACTATCAAGGACATGTGTTGATTGCTGAATGTGCATCATTGATAGCATAGAAGACACGTGTTCAGTGCAAAGTGCCAACAGGTGCACGTGCCACATTTACTAGTTTAGTCAGTGTCACTGAGAGTTGTTACCTGGTTTGTTTTAAGAAAGTGTTTTAAAAGTAGTGTTGATTTTGTCTGAATGTTTGATTTTATGTTTTTTCAGGATGTTGGTGAAAGTTAAATACCAGGCAGACCAGATACATTAAAATGGTGGAAACTGATGCCACTCTAGAGGATTTCTTTAACCAAGGTACTGATTTATTCAATTGTTGCATTGTTTAAGTCTATTGTCAGGTTTTTTTTGTAATGTTCTGTTAATTTTTATTTTAGTGTTCATGAAATTTGATATTGAAGCCAAACACCAAGCTGGGCTAAAATGTATGATGAGTTTGGTACAGAAGATTGACAACTATGTGTCTGAAGATGTGGTGAAGGATCCAAATTGTGGTGTATTAAAGCTGAAGCCTGCAGAAGATGATGGTGAGTTGTATTATGGAATGTAGTTAAAACTTGGTACAAGTTTTGTGAATATATCAACAGCGGTTGCAACACATTGTTTTGATGGAATGCCACTCTGTGGGGTTTGTGGATGTTGATTATGTCCGTCTTTGAGCCTATTTAGTGTTTAAAAATCTCAGTCATCAAAGACTACATGACATACAGCCGTCACAGGTACTGGACATGACTATATTACTGATTTATTCTGTCCTCTGCTTTGTAGTAGATGCATTATGTGATTCAGATGACACCACTGCCTTGTCTCCAAATAAGCCCAAGGGAGATGATGGGGTAGAGCAAGTAAGTGGCATTTTTTCCCTAGTTAAATATTGGTAAAATCTTTATGTTGCCCATTAACACAAAGGTAACCTAAACTGAAACCCACACTGAGGTATTTTTTTTTTCTTCAAAAAAATTCCACACATCAGATCTGTGCAAAATGATCTTTTTATTCTAGATTTCGGTCATAGACCCTCTTCAGGAATCCTGAAAAAGGCCTATGACCAAAAGCTATATAAAAAGATAATTTTGCACAGATGCGAGTGTGTGGATTTGTCATGCTGTGCTTGACTTTTGACTTTAAATCCCAGTATCTCAACCACCAGATGAACAGTATTTTTTGTTTCTTTTAAATGATTGAACTTGAAATGAAACCATTTCATAAGTATTTCTGCATACAAATTGTAATGAATCTGTTTAAGATCAAATACATTGTTTACAGTGCACTGAATTTCACATTGATCTCCATTTCTCAAGGTCACCGAGAACTGTCGGTACAGGGAAAAAACAAAAAACAAAAAAACAATCGGATTCACTTAGCTCGAGATGCTGCAGCCAGGAAGCTACTGCGCTACACTCTAGGGGCATGTTCCTGAGCCCCAATGTTCATGACCCCAGAGTGTAGCGCTGTAGCTGCACAGTCGCTTTAGCTGCTGGCTGTAGCAACTCGAGCTATGTAAAACCGATTGTTTTCGTTTTACATACTCGGTGATCCAAGAAATGGAGATCTATTTGGAAAATCGCTGGATTTCCCCTTAATGCTGTAACTCACCCTACTTTATACTGTTTTATAGGAACATTTCTATGATCCAGCCAGCGGATCAGGGTACCTGGCCTGACGCATTAAAACAATTCAGAGGAAAGCCTCAGGAACCACAAAGTCCAGCACACAATGAACATAATGGAGGACCAGCTTCTGAAGATGTGCCCGAGCCAGTCCTGAATGAAGAACAGCTGAGAGAGGCGGTATCTCTAATGAAGCATTCTTCTGATGAAGAAGTTGTGCGGCTGAAGGTGAACGTTTGATTATCGTCAGAAAAAATGGTCCATGACCCTCAATCACCTCATATGCTTGCAACATTCTCTCGATTTGTGGATGTAATGGATCAGATTGAGCAAGACTGTTACTGTTTGGTGAGATTTCAGCGAAGCTTTTTGAGAGGTGGTCAACTATGTTCAAAGAGAAGACTATTAAACAGAGTAAAGGTCTTTCTTCCTCCAGCATCGAACTGCAAAAAAGGATCCAGGTAGCAGAATCACCACATGGGCTGTGTCCCGGTAGAACACTCAGGTTAAAGTATGGTGAGACTGGGTGTTTCAGGGACATTTTCTGGCTTTTAGAAAACATTTGGAAAGGTTACATGAGTATAGCGTTAATAATGTTCATGTTTTGGAAAATAACTGTAGTGAACACACAAGTAATGATTTGGCGGTAGATTTTGATACAGTGGTTCCTGTTATGCATTCTGCTGTACATGAGATACAGGTTGAGGAAACTATTCAGTTTTTTGAGTGATAAGCAAAGTGTTGAGGAAATGAATCATACTTTAAGTCATCTTAAATCTCTTCTAGGCCCCATCCATTGGATCATGCCTTAGGTATGAGCTACACCAGGCGCGTAACTGAAGCGATCTGTTCGCGACGCGTAAAATTCATTTTTTTCAAACGTACGCGCCGCTATCACATCTGGTGTAGCTACCTCCATTGATTATAGTGCCAGCTAATTGTTGCAGCAGACGCTATGCGAACGTAAAGCTTCAGTTACGCGCCTGATGTAGCTTCACTGTTAGAATGTGTGGACTTAAACATGTCTGTGATGCTAGAATGTTTCAGTACAGACTGTAGAGTGAGTAAAATTGGTATGTAAGCTAATGTATCACTAACAACAACTTGATATTATGTTCTAGTGGCTTTGTTCCATTTGATGCCAAATGTGTTGTACTGTACATGCATTTACAAAAGGAAATATATTGTATATTGATACATTAACATAATATTTTGTAATAAATATTTTTTCAATAATTTGTCTATGTCCTTCAGATTTTGTAGAACTTGATAAAGGGTAAATAAAGACAAGCAAAATGGTGACTCTAGCAAGAGTAGCTGGGAATAAACTCTGAATAGAGATAAACTAAGATTACCCCATTAAGAGTTAAGATGACTCTGGAAAGAGTTGTTGGCTTATAGAGTAGATTTTTCTTTACTCCCTGTGGAGTTTATCTTGGTGATTTTCCAACTCTCTATAGAGTAAATTTAACTCTGAAAAATGTGCTCTAGGAGAAGAGTCAAATTTACTCTCTGTGGGGTGGGACCAATGGGTCTCTATGACAGAGTCAGAATCGACTCTATTAGAGTCGAAAACAACTCTGTCAATTTTACTGTGTAGGGTTATTGCGCTTCTTAGAAAAACAAATAACCTGTGTCTTGTCCACAGAAAACCGGAAACCCCACCTCTTTCCCCACTTCTCAACAATGCTGACTGCTGCCTGTAGCTTTTTCCCAACAAATACTTCATTACGCCCACTCACCCACAATGCCCCATCATCTGCATATAAAGACCTCCCAAGTCTAGCATCAACCTCTAAAAAAACCTCGTTAATCATGATATTAAATAAAATAGGGGTGCATACACTCCCTTGCGGTACCCCATTTTCTATAGAGTAAATCCTGGAGTGGGATAGCCCAACTCTTACCTCTATAGTCCTGTCCTTCAAAAAATTCATAATCCAGTTGGACATTCTTCCACCAATACCCATGGATTCCACCAATACCCATGGATTCCACCAATACCCATGGATTCTAATTTGATAAGAAGACCCTCTTTCCATAACATATCATACGCCTTCTCCACATCAAAGAAGACAGCAGCTACCAGTTCCTTTTTAGCCTGAGCCTTCCTAATTTCATCCTCTAAACATAGCACAGGATCCATAGTCGACCTCCCTCTACGGAAACCACTCTGCTGAGGTATAAGCAAGTTCCTGCTCTCTAATATGTAAGTTAACCTGTCAGTGACCATACGCTCCATTATTTTACATAAGTTAGATGTTAGTGCGATAGGTCTATAGCTAGTTGTTTCACCTTTGTCTTTTCCAGTTTTCCCAATTGGAATAACAACAGCGTGTTTCCAAGCTGATGGCAATACCCCTGACTCCCACACCTTATTATATAATTGCAGAATCACTAATTGCACTCATAATTTCATTATTATATTTGATAGCTGGTAATGTATACTCCCTCCTAATACCACCCATCCTTCTTATCATACCCCAGATTTGGCTAATATGTGTTTCTCTCCCAATGTTATTGCAGAACTGCTGCCAGTAACTCCGCTTAGCCTTTCTAATAGCTCGTCTAACTTCTGCTTGTGACTTTTTATATTCTATTAGGTCATTAAAGCAAAATGATCTTTTAACTTTTCTAAAAGCTCTGTTTCTTGCCTTAATAGCATTATTGCATTCATCTGACCACCAGGGAACTACCTTGTGTTGTTTTAATCCACTTCCTTTACCTATAACTTCTTCTGCAGTAGTGTGCATGACTTCAACTACTTCTGCATTAAAACCATCTATACTATCATGCCTGTTTTTTTTTTTTTTTTTTTTTTTTTTATATAGATTTTTTGGGCTTTTTATGCCTTTACTCAAATAGGATAGTGGAGACTGACAGGAAGTGAGTGGGAGAGAGAGTCAGGGTGGGATCCGGAAAGGACCACGGGGCGTGAATCGAACCCGGGTCGCCGGTGTACAGTGCAGGTGCCCCAGCCAGTCGCGCCACAGCTGGGGCCCTATCATGCCTGTTTTGACTAATTCCTTCTAACCTCATACTACATGTCATATTATAAAGTGCCCAGTTGGCGTTTTTTAATTTCCATCTAGGAAAACCTATTTCCTCCAACTGAACTGGACCCACTCCTACTTCACATATTATTGGGTAATGGTCGCTCCCTACTGTATTATCTTGTATAACATCCCACTTACTGACTCTAGCTATTTGCTCAGACACCAAAGTGAGATCAATTGGAGATTCCAACCCTCTTGCTATATCTACTCTGGTTCCCCTTCCATCATTCAGACAGATTAGCTCTTGATCCTCTAGAAATTCTTCCACCACACTCCCATTACTATCAGTGTGAGCACCACCCCAAAGTGTGCTATGGGCATTAAAATCCCCACACCAAACTGCCTTGTGTGTTTCTTCACCAATTATCTTTTCAAGTGCCTCTTTATTTAGCTTCCCACATGGATTATAATAGTTCACTATCCTTATGCTTGTATTTCCTATCCATACTTCAACTACAATCGCCTCAGAGTCTTTGCTGATATTTATAACTCTATAGCCTATTCCCTGTTGAATAAACATAGCTACACCACCTCCAGTGCCACTTTCCCTGTCCCTGCGTATAACCACATACCCATGAAGTATAAAATCTAAGTGAGGCCTAAGCCATGTTTCTTGCACACAGATAACACTAGGTTTTTCACTCCTTTCCTCAATAAACTTTTTAAATTCCTGCCCATTAGAGCAGAGACTCCTGGCATTCCACTGCAGAATTGCTAAAACCATTAAGACTCTCCACATGATGGCTGAATATCCTGTGTCCCTGCATAAGTGTCTCATTTATTGCGTCCACTGTTACTTCCCCCATATTAAGATATTTTTGTGCTGCCTTTATGATAATCTTAATCCTCTGTTCTGCTTTGAGTTTGGGCTGAACAATTGACTACCTCTGCCAAGAATGCTACAAACACAACACTATCCACTCCAATACTAGGCTTGACTGCTGTAGGTCTCTCAAAATCTCTTCTGACTTTGTTGTATCTCTGGTCTTGACTCTGCTCAAGCGTTCTTGCTATTGGTGATACTACCATACTCCTCTTTGCATTCACTTCTTTAATGGCTTCAGCATATGTCAGCTTTTCTTCCACTCTGACTCTCTGTACTTCGGCCGCTTGTTTGTGCGCCTCACACCCTTTATATGCAGCGCTATGCTCTCCCCCACAGTTACAGCATTTGACTTTTGTACCTTCATTGCATTTGCCATATTCATGATCTTCCCCCCCACATTTACCACACCGTTGTTTGCCTCTACAAACCGCTGCTACATGGCCAAATCGTTGGCATTTAAAACACTTAGGGGAGGGGGAACATACGGTCGCACCTGGAAACTCATGAACCCTACTTTAATTCTTGTTGGCAAAACTTCCTCCTGAAATTGTAACCAGATAGATAAGCTCTCCTGTTTTGTTCCATTATTATAATACATCAGTCGTCTAGCTTTTATCACTTTAGCTCCTGATACATTTTCCAAGATCTCTTCAATGGGCACATCTGTTGAAACCCCTGTAATAACCCCTTGTAATGTTTTCTTTCGACCCCAAACAAAACACTTGACTTTCTTCCCTTCCAAAGTTGTAATTTTAATCAAACTTTCTCTCTGTTTGGCATCAGAACATGTAATCAACAAACTACCATCCCTAAGTGGATTAACATGCACAGTACCTACAGTATCATGCAAAGCTTTCGTCAGCTTCAATGGGTTGACAGAACCGGGAGAATCAAACTGGAGCCTTAAACTCATCTCCTCTACTTTGAGATGCGCTGAAACTACTATCCACATCCGACTCATAACGATTATCATTATCACCATCACGATTATCATTATCACCATCACGATTATCATTAGGCTTGTTTGACTTCGGCTGAGTCTGACTTGGTCTGGCTTTCTACGTAAACGTGATCTTCAGAGGCTATCCGGGAGGAGCTACAACAGAGGGCAGCTCATCCCGGACAGAAAGGCTACAGTCTGCCTGACGTGACTCGCGGGAGACATCGCGGGAGATATCGCGGAATGTTGTTTGCAATAAACACAGCAGAACTTTCATTCTTACTCATTAAAATGAGCATGATGATTGACGAAATAAATTCTTATGATGTAGTTTAAATAAACCACTGTTGTCATACAGTTAACAGGCCTGCATTGTAGCACATAAATTCAATATGAAGTGTTTCCCTTATATGTGTGTCTATCTATTTAGCCAACAGCAGAAAATAACAGAATATCCAAACGTTTTCAGTAGGCTAGCCTACCATTGTTGCAGAAATCACGTATAAGAAGGTATCCCTTCGATTTCTGTTTATTTTCGCATATTCCAACATAAGGAAGCAGCATGAGCCTCCAGTCATAATCGTCATCAGGACATTCCTCCCAAATGGCCCTATCACGTCTTTGAACTGACGTCATGAGGGCGTGTTTCAGCTTGTGCAGCTCGTGGAAGGCAACTGCAAGATCTGTCTGCAGGCTAAGACTCCCGCGATATTTTAAGGCCATGTGACATGGTGTCACGGTGGTAAGTCCCTCCCCGGCTGACAGAAGTCGGACAGAATTTCTAACCAGCAAGCATTGCGTCCATCCCAGTATGCATTGTGTTCAACCCAGCATGCATCACATCAAGTCAGATCTGCAAGGGGAGAACCAGAGCCCGTCTACGGAGAGCCTTGCCACTCCGTATTAAGTCCCATTGTACCGAATTTTGGTTGCAGTTCCACCAGAGTTCCACTGGGGGCGATCGCCATGAGTGCAGAATGAATGGGAGTCAATGGAGCTAGACGGCTAAATTTGCCTCTTTCACCTGATTGTCGTTGACAAATCTCAGATTTGATTGTAGTTTGTATAACTTCAACATGGGTTATAGGTCAAAAGTTGAATGAACGAGTACTTATGTCCTTTTGATTTCTTACAGGTTGGGTCGTTGTTGCCCATAACACGCTAGCATTGTGCTAATGAATGACGTCATTGACACGTTTGAAAGGCTTTTTAGAACAATTAAGTGACGTTAAAAAATATAATACTCAACCAAGTGTATTTTCTTTGCCTCCCCTTTCGAAAACAATATTCAAATTACTTGGAAAAAAATTATATCCCGAGAAAAGTGGATTTTGAGGGGTACAGCTCCATAGACCTCCATGCATTCTGCACTCGTGGACGAGCGCCCTCATGTGGAACCACAGAAGGAACTGCAACCAGTTCAGAACAGTTTAGAAACCGGAAGTTTTCCGAGAGTGGCAGTTCTCCCTGTCACTCCCCGATGTGAGTCGCTACCCGATGTGAGTCACGCATGCTCAGATTGATAGGTTTTACGGCATAACGCCAAGGGATCCGACTGAAATCCATAAAATAATTCACTTTTCTGTTTCAAAAACGTTTTAGCTATCTAAGATTGTTTGGTTGCTAACGTTAGCAAACGCCATTCAAGTGACAGCCTTTGTTGTGCTTGATTGCTTACTTACTTGCCAGCAGTGAACAAACTTCATAATTTTTATTGATATTACAGAAGTCTCTCGCTAGCAGGCTACTTCAGCCTCTAATCTAGAACTGACATTAGAGATTATGCCGTGAAAATGTGATGCCTTACGCTAAATAATACATTACTGCTGTGTAGGCTAATGTCATTATTCTGTGGCTAACAGCACAGGTAGTGGCAAAGTAGCAAAGTGACGCATGCGCGACTCACATCCGGTAGCGACTCACATCGGGGAGTGACACTCCCCTTATTAGACATTGTCACTCCCCGATGTGAGTCGCTACCCGATGTGAGTCACGCATGCTCAGATTGATAGGTTTTACGGCATAACGCCAAGGGATCCGACTGAAATCCATAAAATAATTCACTTTTCTGTTTCAAAAACGTTTTAGCTAGCCGTGAACGTTTAGCTAGCCGTGAAAATGTGATGCCTTACGCTAAATAATACATTACTGCTGTGTAGGCTAATGTCATTATTCTGTGGCTAACAGCACAGGTAGTGGCAAAGTAGCAAAGTGACGCATGCGCGACTCACATCCGGTAGCGACTCACATCGGGGAGTGACAGACATTCTCTGGGAGAACCTTCACTCTCGGAACGCTTCCGGTGTGGTACTGCATCTAGGGGCGCTCGCGGGCGAGTCCAGAATGAATGGAGGTCTATGGAGCTGTACCCCTCAAAATCCACTTTTCTCGGGATATAATTTTTTTTCAAGTAATTTGAATATTGTATTGGAAAGGGGAGGCAAAGACAATACACTTGGTTGAGTATTATATTTTTTAAAGTCACTTAATTGTTCTAAAAAGCCTTTCACTTTCACATTACTTTGCACCAGAAACAGACTTTCCAAAATTCCATGATATTCCAGAAATTCCATGACCCGTGGGAACCCTGTAGCCTATATCTATGTGCTGCTCCATATGAATATTGTTATATAGGCTGCTCGTAGGCTACATGGCCCTAAACAATCTGTGTGAGGATTTTTATTAATGCATAACCCCAGAAAGACAGCTCAAGTGGTGGAAAAAAATAGGCATGTTTAATCTTTTAAATGTAATAGGCAGGGTGTGATTTGTGTAAAAACCAGAGGGGGGGATGATTTTGAATAAGTTTGTAACCCCCCCCCCCCCCCCCCCACCCAAAAAAAAAAAAAAATGAACAAACGATTCATAGCCTAATAATGTCATGGCTTATAATACCCTATATTATTTATGCCACCTTTGTAACGTTTTAGTTTTAATTTACCGTGGTGTATGACTTTAAACAGCGAGTGTGCTTGGTATGATGATCAGCTCCTCTAATGCAGGGTAGGACTACGTTTTGACAAGCATACAAATTCACCTTGTTCTTGCCCCATCTGAAATGACTTCTCTACTTTTGCTGCCTCCATCCTTTCTGTATTTGTTGTGTAAAAAACGTTGTATATGATGACACTGAAGTCTTAAGTTAGTGAATTGGCTAACAGTGTTAGTTGGTAACCAAATAGCCTACACATTGCGCTACACGCTGCGTAGGCTACGTGCATTCTCTCTCCTGCTGATTTGCGTAGCCAAGTGCGTAATATTGCAAAAGTTGAAAAAATAAATGTGTTTATTGTAGCCTACAGAAAATAAATAGCCTATCATACTGTCAGTTAATTGCCTACAGTGCAGTGAAGAGTTTGGAGAGTTAAGTTATAGGGCAACTTGAAGTTTTATGAAAATAATTTACGAACCAGAACATAAAGACCATGAAGCTTCTATTTCTTGCAGCTATTAAAACACCCGCTAGATAGTTTAAATACCCACCAACATTCGTTTTTGCAGTACAGATTATTTCTAAAAATTATTTGTCTACTACTGGCTGATTTATCCAACGAGTGCTTTCTCGTTCGTCCTCTGCAAACTACAGGTGTTTCGGTAGAGAGCCATTGAATAAGCGATGCCAAGCAATTTCTGTAACACTTTTTGTGACATTCAGCAAATATCTCCTCATTTAGATATAAGTTCCTTCGGACAATAGGCCTACGTTCTACTCTACGTGCAGTTGTCCTCCATCTCAGTTGCATCAGTTTTCTAATTTTGAAGGTTCTAAAACATTATGCTTCACTGAATCCTTCTCGTTTTCTTTCATTTGTCCAGCTAACTTTTCCATTGAACCTAGCCATTTATGATGGATTACACACTCGACATTCTGAAATGTCCTGCACGATCAAGGCCAAATTAAGTTATCACACAGCCACTGTATCAGCAGCATCAGTGCTGACGGTGACGGTGCGTTTCTGATGTCAGATTATTATGTAGGCTAGCCTACTAGACTGTTCTCACGTTGCAGCGCTTTACTTATATGAAGTAGCATTAATCAATATGAGGGGCAGAGGGGGATAAATGTTGTCCCCCCCGACGATAAAAATAATTTAGCAGAGGTAGGGATAGGAAAACCAGAGGGGGGGAAATCCTCACCATCCCCCCCTACAAATCGCACCCTGGTAATAGGCCTACTTCTTCTAGCCTTTCTAACAGAAGACCGCAGAAGGACAAGATTGTTGATTTACTTCACAACAGACTGAGTGTAATAAATCCATCAAGTAGCACTGACTGATATTGCTTTGCATCGGCGCATATAATAGCCTACTTTAGTAAAGATAGCCCACATTATCGAACCATGAGGCAGGGTTAGATGGCCTGTGTTCAATGAGGGCACACCCCATAGATACAGTGATGGCCAAAAGTGTTGGCACCCATGCTAAAGTTGACTAAATGAGGAATATAAAATCATCTTTTGGAAATTGATCTTAATGCCTTAAGTGAAAAATGAGGAAATATCTAACCTTTAAGGACACCAATTTTCTTAGTGAATGAATAATGTATCATAAATAAATAAATGTTCTTCCTTAAAATACAGGGGTCATAAGTATTGACACCCCTATGTTAAATTCCCATAGAGACAGGCAGATTTTTATTTTTAAAGGCCAGTTATTATTTCATGGATCCAGAATACTGTGCATCCTGATAAAGTTACCTTGGCCTTTGGAATTAAAATAGCCCCACATCATCACATACCCTTCACCATACCTAGAGATTGGCATGGTGTTATTTCAGTTAGCCTATTGGCTGGTTTGATTTGCATTGAGCTCAATGAGCATATATCATGGCGCTATCACA
>NW_027468598.1:38552212-38577212 GCF_046254945.1 Alosa pseudoharengus | reverse complement strand
CACTTTAAATACACACATACACACACACACATCTTACTCACTTTAAATACACACACACACACATCTTACTCACTTTAAATACACACACACACACATCTTACTCACTTTAAATACACACACACACACACATCTTACTCACTTTAAATACACACATCTTACTCACTTTAAATACACACATACACACACACACATCTTACTCACTTTAAATACACACATACACACACACACATCTTACTCACTTTAAATACACACATACACACACACACATCTTACTCACTTTAAATACACACATACACACAAACACACATCTTACTCACTTTAAATACACACATACACACACACACATCTTACTCACTTTAAATACACACATACACACACACACATCTTACTCACTTTAAATACAAACATACACACACACACATCTTACTCACTTTAAATACACACATACACACACATCTTACTCACTTTAAATACACACATACACACACATCTTACTCACTTTAAATACAAACATACACACACACACATCTTACTCACTTTAAATACACACATACACACATCTTACTCACTTTAAATACACACATACACACACACACATCTTACTCACTTTAAATACACACATACACACACATCTTACTCACTTTAAATACACACATACACACACACACATCTTACTCACTTTAAATACACACATACACACACACATCTTACTCACTTTAAATACACAAATACACACACACACACACATCTTACTCACTTTAAACACACACACACATCTTACTCACTTTAAACACACACACACACACACACACACACACACACATCTTACTCACTTTAAACACACACACACACACACACATCTTACTCACTTTAAATACACAAATATACACACATCTTACTCACTTTAAATACATACATAGACACACATCTTACTCGCTTTAAACACACACACACACATGAGTGTGTCTGTCACATGAGCTCTTAACCTATGTCTTCATATGTTCATACATTCAACCACTGAGGGGCAATGTTTCCCAATAATTACTGTAACACACACAAACACATTTATTCACTTAGACACTTTGTATTTTATTGTTTCCAAACTTACATATGTCAATGTGACAATGTGTGATTACATTGTCCCTGGAACAATTTGGGGTTAGGTGCTCAAGGGCACAATGGTGGAAGTTTGGAATTGAACCCACAACTTTTCAGCCTACTGCATGCTATCCCAGCTCCTTAACCACTAAACTACCACAGCCCTTAACACACACACACACACACACACACACACACACACACACACACACACACACACACACACACACACACACACACACACACACACACCTTACTCATTTTAATACATGCACACGAACACTCACACACACACTGGTACTAGGTTAGCTGGTGTTCAGCTGGCGTAAATGTTGTGTTGGCACATGCAGGTTGACCAGTCGTGGTGTAAATGTTGCGTTGGCACATGCAGGTTGACCAGTCGTGGTGTAATTGTTGCGTTGGCACATGCAGGTTGACCAGTCGTGGTGTAAATGTTGCGTTGGCACATGCAGGTTGACCAGTCGATGTTGCGTTGGCACATGCAGGTTGACCAGTCGATGTTGCGTTGGCACAGGTTGACCAGTCGATGTTTTGCGTTGGCACAGGTTGACCAGTCGTGGTGTAAATGTTGCGTTGGCACAGGTTGACCAGTGGATGTTGCGTTGGCACAGGTTGACCAGTCGTGGCGTAAGGAGCGGATCGTGGACGTGCCCCTGTGCCTGGAAGACTGTGAGTCCTGGTACTCCGACTGCCAAGACAGCCTCACCTGCAAAGAGAACTGGCACATAGGCTGGGACTGGAGCTCAGGTTTATAACACACACACACACACACACACACAGTCACAGACACACACACACACACACAGTCACAGACACACACACACACTCACACACACACACACACACACACACACACTCACACATAGACACACACACAAACACACACACACACACACATAAACACACAGACACACATACAAACACACACGCACACAAACACACAGACACACACACACACTCATACTTTACTAGTGAAGACTACCAGTCTTCTCTTTTCCTGTCCTAACTTTCTCTCTCTCTCCATCTCGTTCTGTCCATCCGTCCCCTCGTTTTCAACACACTTCTCTCTCTTCTCATCCCCTCATTTTCAACACACTTCTCTCTCCCTCTCTCTCTCCATCCCCTCGTTTCCTACACTTCTCTCTCTCTCTCCATCCCCTCGTTTCCTACACACTTCTCTCCCTCTCTCTCTTCTCATCCCCTCGTTTCCTACACACTTCTCTCTCTCTCTTCTCATCCCCTCATTTCCTATACACTTCTTACTCCCTCTCTCTTCTCATCCCCTCGTTTCCTACACACTTCTCTCCCTCCCCCTCTCTCTCCATCCCCTCGTTTCCTACACACTTCTCTCTCTCTCTCTCTCCATCCCCTCGTTTCCTACACTCTTCTCTCTCTCCATCCCCTCGTTTCCTACACTCTTCTCTCTCTCCATCCCCTCATTTTCAACACTCTTCTCTCTCTCTCTCTCTCCATCCCCTTGTTTCCTACACTCTTCTCTCTCTCTCTCTGCAGGAACTAACCAGTGCCCCAGCGGTGCCAAGTGCCAAACGTTTGCTGAAGTTTTCAAATCAGCGAAGACCATGTGTGAGGTCATCTGGTCTAACTCTTACAGGTATTACCAGAGAGGGTGGAAGTGTGTGTGTGTGTGTGTGTGTGTGTGTGTGTTTGAATGAATACTGTGTTCATATGCATGGGCCTGCAGACATACTATGTGTATGTGATGTGTGCGTGTATGCGTGTGTGCATGTTCATGTGTTTGTGTGTAAACTGTAAATGAAAACTGTGTTTCTGTTTGTCAACCAATATTGTATGCGTGTGTGTGTGTGTGTGTGTTTTTGTGTGTGTGTGTGTGTGTGTGTGTGTGTGTAGGTACACCACTCTGAAGAAGGACAGTGGTCGCTGCATGCAGTTGTGGTTTGAGGGCCCCACCAACCCAAACCTGGAAGTGGCACGCTATTACCTCAACAACGCCACCCCTCAGGCTGTTGGCATGGCAACCACCCTCCTCCTGCCTCTCCTCGGCCTACTGCACGTTGCATCCATAGCATGAGCGAGAGAGAGAGAGAGAGAGAGAGAGAGAGAGGAGAGAGAGAGAGAGAGAGAGAGAGAGAGAGAAGAGAGAGACAGAGAGAAGAGAGAGAGAGAAAAGAGAGAGAGAGAGAGAGAGAGAAGAGAGAGAGAGAGGGAGAAAAGGAAACTGAGAGAGAAAAAGGGATAAAGAAAGAAACAGAGAGGGGGGGTGTTGGGAAGACAATGGAGGGAGAGAAGGAGAGAATAAAGTGTCGACCAAGAAGTTGTGTCTTTGAGTGTCTTTGTTTTCTTTCAGAAGTTGTGTCCTTGGAGTTTTCTTTCATTCTTTTGTAGCGTGTCACAAAACATTGAACTCCTGCATAGAGAAAAGCCGGCGTTTAAATGGCCAATTAACTAATTACTTCCGCTGACACCGGCGAAGTCTAAACACCCAAAACGGGCACACGGCCCCTACCTGGCAGACATTTAAAGCAAACATCATGACATCAAAAATTACCATAGGACACCCCAAAAACACATGATCAAATATTAAGCAGCATTCCTAGTGTGCAAAGGAACGCGCCCAACACATTGAATACGCCCAAATAATAACTCATGAAATTGACATAACATACATCACTAATTACAGTTTTTTTCAACTGCTTACACACTAAATCTTTGCTTGTCACACAATTTTCTAAACATGTCCTCCAAACATCATAACCCGACACCAAATCTGCAAAACCATACACTAATTCTCAGTGTTTGACTCAGTTTTCAATTGACTAAAACACATTTTGCAAAACACCACACACAATTTTCTACCTAACACACAAAAATCTAACAGGAAGTAACTTGATTTCGTTCTTCAAACACAACCCATCAAAATGCCACACTAAATCACCAGTGCTTCACTCTTTCTCTTCACATGTGCAAACACTCTTTACTTATAGACCCTTTCAATCTGCTCCTAGAGGATTTCCGGTTGAAATATTCAGAACCAATGCAGATACTTTGAAAATAGAGAAAATACAGTAATCGGACTTTAGCTTACAGTAATGTTCTACAAAAAGTTGACTTTATGTAAAATTTGTCTTTTTACTCTATTTTTGTTTGTCCCCATGTTACAGTACCATTAGCTCAATACATTTTTCTGTGCCTCCAGAAATGCCTTAGGAACGCTTACTGTAGAATTGTTTGTTTCTGCAGTTGAAAGGGTCTATAGGCCTATGAATACATACTGTACACGACCCCCCCCCCCCACACACACACACACACACACTTGTCTTTAGAAAAAAACAAAATCAGTGTTTTCGAAACTCCTTGTACATCTGGTGGTCACTGTATTCTTCTTTGCTTTTTTTCTTGTTTGCTGTAAAATACTGTATTCACAACAGCAAATTATTTGGGAAAAATCACTATTTTTGGTTTCAATATTGCTTGCATTTTTACTCTGTATTTCAACTTCTCTTTGTTGATACCGTAACTTTCACTCTTGTATAGAAATACATATAGAAAGCCTAAGACAGAAGAGCTTTAGGTTTTGAGCAACAGTGTGTACATGATGTATCCAAAATGTCATATTATGACAAAAGTGTTTGTAATGTGAGGCGAATGTTTGCTTTAAACATGTGTTTTTGACATTTTGAATGTTGTGTGTCATTTTGCTGGAGATTTGGGGCATTTTGCATTTTGTGTGAGCAGTTGTGGGTTTTGTGTGTGGAGTTTTGAAAAATAGACACAGAGTTTTGAAAACGTGTGTAAACAATTGTAAAAAACTGTAAATAATAATCAAAGAATCATAGTGTGATGTGCTGCTGAGGCGGCACATCGTCACACTCTGTAGGAGGTCATACAATAAATGAATTTATTATATTTATGTATATATTTATTATACGGCTTTTCACAATGCAAGTAGAACGCTCCATTGATTTGAATGGGATTTCCCAAAGTTCTAGCAGTCATTATTTTCGTCTAAGGACCTGGAAATAATGACCACCGTCAATGGCAACGGATTTGTATTCAAAGGTGAAGGCAGACGGTTGATCAGCTGTGTTCTAAAGAATGTTTAATTCAAGTTCAGCGTGTGTTGCAAACTATTTGGTTCTCAGCAAAGCCCTAACGAAACGGTAACAAATAAATGCAAAGAGAGGTAAAGGAGGCGTTCTGCACATGGAGAGTATTCAATTTGACAGTGGTTTTTCCTGCCCTGTTGAAGTGTTCTTTAGCACAGTGGTTCTTCCTAGTGGTTCTTCCTGGCCCTGTTGAAGTGTTCTTTAGCACAATGGTTCTTCTTGGTCCTGTTGAAGTGTTCTTCAGCACAGTGGTTCTTTCTGGCCCTGTTGAAGTGTTCTTTAGCACAATGGTTCTTCTTGGTCCTGTTGAAGTGTTCTTCAGCACAGTGGTTCTTTCTGGCCCTGTTGAAGTGTTCTTCAGCACAGTGGTTCTCAAAGACGGATGTGTGATCCATAGCCAAGAGGTGTGCATTATTATCATTAATATTATTATTATTATTATTAATTAGCTTGAGTTTTATCATTTAATAAAATCATATGTATACAAATGATGATCCTTTTCACCAATAAAACATGCCATTTCTTTCTGTTTGCACCCACCCACATTGACTTTTAACTTTAATGTTTTAATCAATATAATCAGACGGGTCACAAAGAAACATTTTGTTGCTTCAACCATTAGAGATGTAATATATCTTTTGCCGCTATGTTTTTGGTACTTTTTTGGTACTCTGATAGTTTGAATGTTTTCCTTAAAGATGCTAGTAACTAAAATACAAGGATCCAAAATCTAATAACCCAAATATAAGATTGGCACATGATGCAGTGTTTCCCACAGAATTGAATTCCATTTGTGGTGGCTGGTTTGCAGAATTAACTTGAATACAACAGTTTTTAACAATTAGCACAATGTGGTTATGATGCTAACCAGATTTAAGCACAATTTAGTACAACCTGGAAAATCATTGTGTGGTGGTCAAAGTTGATATTGTGTTGGGCCGCCAAAAATAAGTCAATGTATGGGAAACACATGCTTTAGTAGTTGCACATTTCGAAACATTGTAAACAATGAGCGAACCTGAAGACACTGTATGTGAAACGCGTTGTTCGCTCTGAATAAAATTGAGTAAAAGTCAACAGTGTGCGGTAGAGCTATCTTATTTTTGCTATTTAGGTATGTTCCTGCAGCAGTGTGCGGTAGAGCGATCTTATTTTGCTATTTAGGTGTATGTTCCTGCAATCTACCTGCACCTAACCAGGCTGTGCGTGGATCTTGGTTTCATTTGGAATTGTAAACAATTGTTAGCATCAGACTGTGCATTGTCTTGTCACACTGTTGGTAGGCTACTTAATTAAGCAATGTTCTACTATTTTATTAGCTCACATAGGCATGAGTTGCAAGCAGGGATGGATTACTGCACGGGCCTACCGGGCCCAGGCCCAGGGGCCCAAGGGGTCAGGGGGCCCTGAAGCCCAAGCCTTTGCATGGAATCATTGCCTCAATATCAACAAATCAGAATGTAGGCTATATGAATCTGATTGAATTTAGTATTGGCCACCCCAAATATGCACCAGAATACAGGAAATCACATCAAACAAATAAAAAATTTGCTGGGGGAGGACCCCCAAACCCCCCCTCCCATATACGACAATAAGTGGGGGGCCCTTTATACATCTGGGCCCAGAGGCCCAAAAGTTCATAATCCGCCCATGGTTGCAAGGGTAGGGATGGAGTATTTGCCATGGGATGGGGTATTATCTTTGCGGAGAGAATGTGCAGCGGTCATATTTTGTAACGCTATGGGGTACATATGAAATAGTTTGCCAGCCTTTTTTCCACTAGATGGCAGAAATGGGCCTCCATAAGTGATAATGAATAATTGCAATGCGGCTGTGGTTGTTAAAAGGGAACTTAATTATTTCAAATTAATAAACCTGTTTAGAAATCATTTGGATGGTTAAATTACCTGTTCTGGTGAAAATGTGACATTCCCCACTCCCTCTAACGTCCCCAGGCGGAAAACCAACCTTGCAACTTTGGGACTACCGTCCCGGTAAGAGAAATGAGCAACAAGAAACTTGTTTTAAATCGTGTTTCTTACCTTGTAACATCAACATTGTTCTGCCGAACTTATGCTAAAAGTTTCAGTAGCTTGTAAACAAATCCATGTGGTTTATCGTTACCATTTTCCTTCCAAACTGCAGTTTGAAATAGCATAATGCACAACTTCTCCAGCAGAGGGGGAAATATAGCTAATCCTGCCAAGTGTCCTTTTAACAAAGCAGTATACTGTATGACATACTGTCTGGGGTGTGAAATGGTGATTCATGTGGAAATTGTTCTTTCTTACATCAGATTATGTAAGTTTCATATGCATAGACCTGTTAGAATTGCTATTTAACCCTTAACCCTCTAGGCGCCACAGGCGACTATAGTCGACAAGATGCGGTACTGAATAAAACGGCCGATTTAGTCAAATAGGGTGTCATATTTCGTTCGACCTCCCCTCCACTAGATGGCAGACATGTCATACGTCATCCCCGAGTCCGAAAAAGGGCACGATTTAAACAAAACTTTCACGCTACAGCTGCAGTGAATCAGTGCGTGAAATACCGGAGCTAGTGTGCGTGTGAGCCACTTTGTCAGAGCGATATTGTCAACGTCAGCGAGTATTTGCATTAGATTATCGTCTATGGCATCAAAAAAGTTTACCTGAAATGAAGTGTTGGGTCTTCTATTCGCGGACCCTGATTCTGAAGGGGAATATCTGCCTTCAGAAAATGACGGTGATTCGTTTAGTGAGGCTTCAGATGCGTCCCTGCCTTGCAATGATGCAGCTGGAGAAAGTGAGAGTTTACTCCATAGTTTAGCTTACACCAAGCACAAACGTTGAATCGTTTGCCCAATGTCACTGGTGGGAATAATGTTTCACGGGAGTGTTCATCGGGAAGTTAGCAGGGTGTTAGTGGTGTGGCAAACGAGGCTGGAGGTAGCCTAATGATAGCGCTAGCTTCTGTCTTCTGAACGTGTGCCTCTCCACAATCGCGGCGACAGTAACGTGGTGGAGCCTTTGTCTAATGCCATTGGGTATGTTAGACGAGGTCGAAGTGCTCATAGGACAGTTAGTGGGGAACGTAGTGGCAGTGTGGGGAGTCGCAATGAGAATGACAGTAGGCCTAGTCCGAGCTGCGCAAATTCTCTCCACTCGGTGCGCGCGAGGCAGATCTGGCCATGCTGCTCGCATGGTGGAGGTGGTGACACGCTCTCTCCCTCTCCCTCTCCCACACACACACACACACACACACATTAGGTCATGCATAGTCTATCACAAGATGATGGGAATGCCGGCCCTGTATGGATAGGGATAGGGAGTCATTATCTCTACAGCAAAAGGCCTGCTACATAAAAAAAAAATGTCAGCCATTTATTAGTAATGATTTACACTGTTGATTTGCTATCTATTTCCCTGATCATTTAGGACATACACTATGTGTTCCTTTTTGTGTGTTCATGTCCTTGTGATGTGTGTGTCTTTGTCAGCTAAGAAAAAAAAAACAAAAAAACATCAACAAAAACAACAAAAAGAAAAAAAATACTAACATTGTCTCTTGTCTTGTCTCGTCATCTCACTCCTGATCTGTGCCTTGCCGTGGCAAATGAGCTTTTGAACTAAACAGGTCTTGTCTACTTGTGTTTGTGTGTCATCTGAATAATATATATGTGCCCTATACATGGAATCAGAGTGCCTACTGTATATAGTAAATGGAAAATCTCTACAGCAAAAGGCCAGTCTACCGCTACATGCTTTTGGTTTGTTACTGCCATTTATTAGTAATGATTTACACAGTTTGTTCACTACTTACTATTTACCTGAGCATTCAGTATTGTGCAATATAGCATACAGAAGGTGAGGGACATTTTGGGGGGAAAGAAGTGGTGCATTTTATCATTCAAACATGCAACTTTTCATGAAAATTCTATAATCCAAGATGGCCGCCACCATATGACGTCATAATATGCAAATTAGATATAAACATTTAATCTCTACATAAACTTTGGGTCATCCTTAATATTTCTCTAATTTACAGAAAGTCTCTATCTCTTATCACTTTTTAGATATAGCCTTTTGAAATGAAGATGTCAAAATTGATCGTTTCGGAAAAAAACCTCTGGCGCCTAAAGGGTTAACCCTTAAAGGTGTGGGTTTTGAACATTCTAACATAAGATTCCGTTCTGCAACAATGGAAGGTTTTAAAATTCTATGTTGAATTCAGTGGACCCAGATATTCTTTAGAACGTTCATTTTCCAAACATTCGGTATGACGGTACACCTTTAAGGGCTAAACATGTACTTTTGAAGAAGTGGCAGAGACGCTGTGTATGGCAAGCCGATTGAGCATTTATTCTGATATCTTGATATCAGGCATAATTGTCATGTACATGTAAGCCATTTTTGTCAACTAGTTAACTAGTGAGCCATGTTTGTGTGAACTAGTTAACTAGTGAGAGCCAGAAATGTCTACTAGTTAACTAGTAAAGGCCAAAATGCATACCAGTCAGCTAGTTGAAGGCTTTTGGGTCTCACTAGTTAACTAGTGACAGCCAAAAATGTGCACATGTTTACTAGTGAAGGCAAAACACCTCACTAGTTAACTAGTTGCAGTAGGTCAATGTCACTAGTTAACTAGTGAACCATAAATGGCTTACTAGCTAGCTAGGTGATGGCAGCAGGCTCACTAGTTAACTAGTTGATGCATCATTTGTCCAAACTAGTTAACTAGTGAGGTCATAAATGTATACTAGTAAACTAGTTAAAGACAAAATTCACACTAGTCAACTAGTGGCGCAGAATTCAAATTAGGAGGCGGAGAATTCTGGAAATTGAGGCTTTCTATTGGCTCCCTATGTCCAAATAGAACATGACAACCAATCACAGTGCAGAATTTCACGAAATCCCACCCACAACATTTGCATGTGGCACACAAGTTAACATGCTGGCCAAAGGAACTCTAGCTAGAACTCTAGGCAGAACTGCTCACTAGTTAACTAGTGAAGACACAAATGCCCACTAGTTAACTAGTGAGGTCTAAAAAGTGTCACTAGTTTACTAGTGTGCATCAAAACACCCACTAGTGAACTAGTCATGGCAATTTCCATTCGACTAGTTAACTAGTGAGGTGCAAAAAGTGTCACTAGTTTACTAGTGTGCCCCAAAATGCCCACTAGTTAACTAGTGAAGGCCATTGCAGCCCCACTAGTTAACTAGTGAGATGCCAAAACGCTCACTTGTTAACATGTAAAGGCCAAAATGCCCACTAGTTTACTAGTGAGGGTGTTGTGGGCCTTACTAGTTAACTAGTGGCATGCATATTTTGTTAACTAGTTAACTAGTTACACCTAAAAACACAAACAAGCTGACCGTTTTTGTCCACTAGTTAACTAGCGGAGCAATTTAAGTCTCACTAGTTTTCATGTGTGGCAGTAAAGCAGCTCACTAGTTAACTAGTGCGCACAAGACACACACTAGTGGCTGTTTTTGGAGCTATCTAGTTCACTAGTAATGCAAAAGGTACTCTTACTAGTTAACTAGTGACACATTGGCCTTCACTAGTTAACTAGTTGACATGTTTGGCCTTACTAGTTTACTAGTAATGGAACAGGACATGCTTACTAGTTAACTAGTGAGCATATCTGCATTATTAATGCCTTTTAGCTTATAGAGGGCATTTTGAGCCTTACATGTTAACTAGTGAGGACAAAACACTGTCCATAATGAACTAGCAGGAGAAAATGCCATTCTCACTAGTAAACTAGTGGAATTTGAATAAATAATTCTAGTAACTAGAACTAGTTAACTTGTGGGACGTAACAATAACTAGTGTGCAATGTCGCACTTGCATGCAAATGAAGAAGGCGGAACAAGGATTTTGATTGGTCCATTTAGGACTCAGAAACCTAGAAAACATGGCTGACTTCGTCCAGGCTGTTCTAAGAGCAAACTTTTATAAACTAAGATCGTTTGAGCATAAAAATATGTTTTTAATACAATGTCTAGTGACAAAGTTATGGTGTATTGCTGTAATCTTCGTTCAGTTAATGTGTACAATCTTAATTTTTCAGTTATTAGTCTGAAAATCGCGATAAAACTGGAGGCATTTGTATATGGTTGCCTAGCAACAAAACATTTCAGTGATTGATGATAGCATTGCTGATGTGGCAAGACTAGCTCAAGTGATTAAGCAGCAGGAGATCATGTGGGAGACCAGGGTTCAATTCCTTAAAAGTGCATGAAGTTTTTATCTTGATCTTTGAGCTTTCAATTACTTTTGAAACCATGTGCAGTTAATGTGTACAATCTTTTGTTTTTCGGTTATTAATCAGAAAAGTGCAACTGAAATGGATGCATTTATGTCTGTGGTTGCCTAGCAACAATAAACAAAGAATAATATTAAAATCGATCCCTTGAATCTTTGGTGTGGATCACTAAGAGCTCACTTGTTAAAGCATGGGGTTTCCCTTTTATTATTAAAAAGCATTTTGACAGAATGTGAGATACTGCATACTGCAGGCTCTGCTTTACTATCTATACTGAGGTACCGTTGCAGAGCAGTGTGTCACTTTAGCCACTAGGGGCACCCATCAGGACCTGATCGCGAGGCTATGAACAGTAAATTTACATTTAGACTGGGTGGGATTCTTACATAATACCCAATAGGAGTCTTCTACCCACCCTCTCATTAGAATTTGCATAATAGCCGTTTCAGGCACTAGTTAACTAGTGAGCTGCTTCACTGCCACACATGCAAACTAGTGAGACTTAAATTGTTCCACTAGTTAACTAGTGGACAAAAACGGTCAGCTTGTTTCTCTTTTTAGGTGTAACTAGTTAACTAGTGAACAAAATATACATGCCACTAGTTAACTAGTAAGGCCCACAACACCCTCACTAGTAAACTAGTGGGTTTTTGGCCTTTACATGTTAACAAGTGAGCATTTTGGCATCTCACTAGTTAACTAGTGGGGCTACAATGGCCTTCACTAGTTAACTAGTGGGTATTTTGGGGCACACTAGTAAACTAGTGACACTTTTTGCACCTCACTAGTTAACTAGTCGAATGGAAATTGCCATGACTAGTTCACTAGTGGGTGTTTTGGTGCACACTAGTAAACTAGTGACACTTTTTAGACCTCACTAGTTAAATAGTGGGCATTTGTGTCTTCACTAGTTAACTAGTGAGCAGTTCTGCCTTCACTAGTTTACATGTAAGTGTCACATTGAAGCCACTAGTTTACTAGTTAAAGTTCCTTCGGCCAGCATGTTAACTTGTGTGCCACATGCAAATGTTGTGGGTGGGATTTTGTGAAATTCTGCGCTGTGATTGGTTGTCATGTTCTATTTGGACATAGGGAGCCAATAGAAAGCCTCAATTTCCAGAGTTCTCCGTCTCCTAATTTTAATTCTGCGCCACTAGCTGACTAGTGTGAATTTAGGCTTCAACTAGTTTACTAGTATACATTTATGACCTCACTAGTTAACTAGTTTGGACAAAGGATGCATCAACTAGTTAACTAGTGAGCCTGCTGCCATCACCTAGCTAGCTAGTAAGCCATTTATGGTTCACTAGTTAACTAGTGACATTGACCTACTCCAACTAGTTAACTAGTGAGGAGTTTTGCCTTCACTAGTAAACATGTGCACATTTTTGGCTGTCACTAGTTAACTAGTGAGACCCAAAAGCCTTCAACTAGCTGACTGGTATGCATTTTGGCCTTTACTAGTTAACTAGTGGACATTTCTGGCTCTCACTAGTTAACTAGTGAAGCTAATATGTGTTCACTAGTTAACTAGTGGGCATTTATGCTGTCACTAGTTAACTGTGCACAAACATGGCTCACTAGTTAACTAGTTGACAAAAATGGCTTGCATGTTGGCCTGATATCAAGATATCAGAATAAATGCCCAAGCGGCTGGCCAAATTACATAGAAGTTAACAAGTGGAAATTTGACATTCAGTAGTCAGCTAGTAAACATTTTTGTACCTTACTAGTTGACTAGTAAAATATAGAAGTCTTTAAACTAGTTAACTAGTGCACATTTCAGTGTCCACTAGTTAACCAGTGAACATGCTGAGCATTACTAGTTAACTAGTAAGATATGAAACATATGAACTAGTTAACTAGAGAGAATTTGGGCCTTACTAGTTAACTAGTGAGCATTTTGGCTGTCACTAGTTAACTAGTTCACACAGAAATGGCTCACTAGTTAACTAGTGGACAGAAATGGCTTGCATGTACATGACAATTATGCCTGATATCAAGATATCTGAATAAATGCTCAATCGGCTTGCCATAGCTGTGCTATACTAAACAAAAAAGTGATGCTGAGCTGTAATTCATAGTATGCCTTATTAGTTGCAATATAAACTTGTGCTTCATCTTTTGCTATGACCAATAAAAATAACATCTATCTACATTTAATGAAGCGTTGCAGATCTTGGCAACTGCCCAAACGTAATCACTAAATCAGACTGATAAAGGTAGAGTTGACAATTTAATCCAAGCTCTTCTTCTTTTCGTCAAAGATAGAAAAATGACATAGCGAATTTGACCATCCATTAGCTCCAGCACAAATTTACATGCCGCAAAGTTGTTAGTGAAGTTGTTTTTTCCGTTGCTGTGCTTTTTTTTATTGCAAAAAGGGTACCTTGTTCCATCTCGGTTGACCGCTATGGCGAAATGTTTCTGAGCAAGAGCCCTGAGCCCTGGCCCTGGAGTTAACGTGCTAATAAGAAAAGACAACGATACCCTTGATAACGACACAGTAATGCATAGCTGTGGGTTTTACACTCTCTCCATGTCCCTGCAAAGACATGAAGTAAGCTAGGTCATTAAGTTCAGTCACATTGCTATAGGCTACATAGGTCATTAAGGTCAGTCACATTGCTATAGGCTACATAGGTCATTAAGGTCAGTCACATTGCTATAGGCTACATAGGTCAGTCACATTGCTATAGGCTACATAGGTCAGTCACATTGCCATATGCTTGTAGGCTACATAGGACGTTAAGGTGGCCACATTTGCCATTTGCTTAAGGCTACATAGGACGTTAACGTTAGCCACAATGCTGGTTGCAACTTCCAACAATAACATACAGAGTGAAGGTTACATAAATTAGAATGACAGTTGATGTATATGTGGTGTTAAACAAACAGTCTAACGAAACAGTTCATCCGGCAAGTAACACTGCATTTACCAAACGTTTAGTGAGAAATAATTGATCAAAATCTGTTCAACATGCCTGTTGACTGATCCGTAGCTCACATAGACCATCTCCATGTAACTCTCCTCTGTCCATTGTCTTCTCTATCACTGGTTGCTGGCTACTGGGTTAATATTGCTACCTTAAAGGTGCTCTAAGCGATGCTATGTGTTTTTCAGGCCAAAACATGTTATGTCACTTACTGCAAACATCACCTAACCAACCGCTAGCTGTCTGTGTCCTGAATACACTGTAAAAAAACGTGATTTCTGTGGACAGCCCAGGCTCCAAAAACGGCAACAAAAACAACCTGGGCAAACCTAGCCCATAAAAACATAACAAACTGTTCCAGCAAACACAGAAGAGATGTCGCGTTTAGGAGAGTTTCAATTGCATGGGAGCAGCACGGGAGGGAGGGGGAGGAAGTAGCGAGCTAGCTCTCTGTTTTGTTTGAAAGTCAACAGAAGTGACCTTACCCAGCATCGCTTAGAGCACCTTTAATATCATAAAATCTCGACTGTAACCTTGTAACATTTCAACCTTTATAGCGTCATTTTATTATTTTATTCTCCTAAAATGTTTATTTTATTTGATTAAATTGGCCTCAGGCATTGCTTAGCTACGGCTGTAACCGTCGCTGAATTCTACTCGCGTCTTGGACTAATGAGGTGGCGACATGTCATTCCCTTATGACGTGCATAGCAGATATGATAACCAATAGCCTGTTAACAGGCAGTATATGGCTAAAACATGAAGTAGGCCTAGTGGGTACCACTGAGATACATTAGCAGATAGTTAGGCTACAGTCTTTTTTAAAAAAAACATGGAGTATAGCTATTTCTGTGTGGTGAGTGAAGATGGAGTGTGTGTGTGTGAGAGAGAGACAGAGAGAGAAATCTGCCACTGCTGAATAAGAACCCTGCAGACCCAGCACAGGCCGGGTAATTACAGTCCCACTTTACGTCAAATGTAAAATTACATGACTTTTCCCTGACAAAAAAAACAAAAAAACGGAAATTCCATGACCTACTATATCATGAATGGTACAGTATACCAACCAAAGATTTCAGAGCAACCGGAGAGCATTTAAGAATTTTTTACTTTTTTAGAGTGGATGAATAAATGGGCAGGTATGTGGATAAACAAAGTTGGGCTAACCACAGCAGTCTCAAACTCAAACAAGCAGTAAAGCTAATAGGCTACACCAATTCTGCTGGGAAATATATCTGTATTAATGTATTTTGGAAAGTTACCGTAATTTTAAACTACTATAACAAAATTCCCTGATATTCCATGACTTTGCCCCAAGAATGATCAAATTCCCTGACTTTCCATGTCTGGAATAGACTTTGTAAAATTCCCTGATATTCCAGAAATTCCATGACCCATGGGAACCCTGCACACAGCTCTGAAGCTGAACACACACACACACACACACAGCTCTGAAGCTGAATACACACACATACACACAGCTCTGAAGCTGAACACACACACACACACACACACACAGCTCTGAAGCTGAACACACACACACACAGCTCTGAAGTGGAACACCCCGTATCAGACACACACAGCTCTGAAGCTGAACACCCCAGAGTAGACCTTTCCTGGTCCATGTCAGCCTTTTTCACAGCTTCCCCTTTGCACAAAGCAACCAAAAGCTTGCAGAAGTTGCAGCTAGCTCTCTTGTTCAGGCCGTTTGGTCTGTCAACGTTTCAGGTTAAGTTGAAACGAGTTTAAGATTGGGTTGGAAATAGAGGAAGGAAATGTAGTTGTGTCTGTTGAAGCCTAGATTATTGAACCAGCAGGTCCATCTTGTAGTAGTCTACACTTTCGATTCTGCTTTCACTGCAAACTCTTCGTGATTAACTTTGGCGGTTCAGACTTTCAAGAGGTGAACGCGGTTAGGAGTATCGGGAGTCATTCAGTTCCAGAGAGACATCTCATGTCACGTCTGTCTAAGCAAACGGTCGTCTCGGCTGCTCAATCGGCCCCTATCGGTTTCCGCACGCCATAGCCTGTCAACCTCGGAGCTCTCAGTCAGCCTACACCTAGCATGGCTGAGTAGGCTACGCGGTGACGAGAAAAACGTCCGTGTCTGCTTCGAGCAAACGGATACCACGCCAAAGAGAGGCACTGGGGGAGTGGAAATACAACTAACTGTGCTAATTTTGTACTAAGTTTACGTCAAGGTGACATTGCTTATGTTAAGTTAGGAATTAACTGACCAATTCAGATGCTGAGTTCCGTTGCCGAACGTCGATGACACACAACGTAAACTAAAGTTACACTAGTAAAGATGTGTCTAGTTACTTGTAAGCCTACTCTTTGCGATGCCTAATCACAGTAGAGTGATTTATCAGTATAGTCTACGCCAGCAGGCGTCTTCCAGACGAATAATACAACTTCTCATACAAACTCAAATGTCCCTTAAAATGCGATTGTGCGGGTGATTTAGCTCGCTAGCTAACGATTAGTGTTTTTATTGTGTTGCGCCCGACTTCCTCAGCGCAAGCTGTGCTGTACCTCGATGGTAAGCAGTGAGGTCGGCGCTCCAGCTTTCCCGGTTGGATTTACATATGTGTATTTCCGTGGGAAAGGCGAAGGAGCTCCTTCAATGGCAGTCTTTCAGGAACCGGGAAGGAAACACAACGGGTAACCCAACGCTGGTGGCACGAAAAAGTTTAAAAATCGTCCTCGCTGGATTTGGCTTTTGGAACTTTTGTTGGACTACATTTCCTAAGTGTTGTTTAACTATTTTGGACCGCCGGCTTCAACAACAACCACTTTCCTGGGGACATATTGTTTGTTCGTCGACAGTTGTGGAGTTGTGTGGCTCAGTGGGGCGATGGCGGGCAGCGGTGGCGTTGCTGGCGCGGGGACCGCTCCTCCTCTGTGGTATCACCGGGATCTGAGTCGCGCTGCTGCGGAGGAGTTGCTGGCGCGGGCCGGGCGGGACGGCAGTTTCCTGGTGCGGGATAGCGAGAGCGTCAACGGGGCATACGCCCTGTGCGTCCTGTGAGTAGCCTCATTTCGCAGTTCTTTTCCTTGCGACCATACTCGGTTGGCGTTGTTGTTTTGCCTACGTTGGTCTAATTTTACTACCAGTGGCAAACTTCAGTTGCGACGAATTTGTCTGCCACGTATGTTTAGGGGGTAATCAAATACCTTTCTTTTGAGAGCACTTCTATTTTGGTCACAGCATCAGTGATATCTCTGTATGTGTGTGTGTGTGTGTGGCGTTAGTTGTTTGTAAAATAGTGACCGAAGAGATGATAAACATCGAGTTAAGTTTACTCAGACAGTGCTAAAGGTCAGAGGAACTCAGCCAAACACACACACACACACACACACACACACACACACACACACTCGTGTACCAGCTCAGTCGAGGTTTCCTGTGTGTTTAGATGAGGATGGGGTGACAGCTCTCGGCCAGGCCACCAGAGAACCCTAGGCCATACCTGCTGGTGATCACGAGTTACACCATGTAGACCCCCAACCCCCACCCCATACGCACACACACACACACACACACACTTCTCTCTCTCTCACACACACTCACACACACACACACACACACACACTTCTCTCTCTCTCTCACACACACACACACACACACACAAACACACTTCTCTCTCTCTCTTACACACGCACACTTCTCTCTCTCTCTCTCTCTCACACACACACACACTCTTTCTCCCTCATTCACAAACTCATTCTATCTTTCTCAGACCATTTCTCTTTCTTACACACACACACACACACATGTTCTCTCTGTTATGAGAGCACCGGGAAACATCTGGCTTGATGATTCTGCTGTATGCATAACTTCTGCTGAATTTTTATGTGCAAATAAGTTGATGCTTATACGTTACACACACACACACACACAGTCACACACACTACTTGGTGAAAACCATACTGTTTGAGGTCTGAGGTGATCGGGTATGGGGTCAAACACACACACACATCTTATTAAAGTGAGCTTGACTGGCAAATTGTTGATAAAATCCAAACACTTTCTCTTCTTCACAGGCTACTCTCCTTTTCGCACACACACTCACACATATATATACACACACACACACTCCACATCCACGTCCTCACTGAACAGAGTGGAGGAAGTGTCTGGGCTTATTTCTGTCTGCTGTCATAGCCTTGCCTGTGTGTGATGCATCCGCTCTTTAGGCACACACACACACACACACACACACAAATGTACACATCTCCAAGTGTGGACTGTGTGTTCAAGTGTTGTGAAGATGTTTTCTCACTGTCATAGTCAGAAACAGAAGCACATGGATGGAAATTAAATGTGACACACACACACACACACACACACACTACTTGTGGTTGTGGATGCCTTTGGGAGTTCCCCGGTTTTTCTTGGGGAAGTGTGAGGTGGCCAAAAGTGTGTTCAGGTAGCTGTGAGGAGTGTGTTTGCTCTCGTGTGTGTGTGTGTTTGTGTGAGGAGTGTGTTTGCTCTCTGGTGTGTGTGTGTGTGTGTGTGGGAAGAGTGTGTTTGCTCTGTGTGTGTGTGTGTGATAAGTGTGTTTGCTCTCTCTAGTGTGTGTGTGTGTGTGTGAGAAGTGTGTTTGCTCTCTAGTGTGTGTGTGTTTGCTCTCTAGTGTGTGTGTGTGTGTGTGTGAGGAGTGTGTTTGCTCTCTGGTGTGTGTGAGGAGTGTGTGTGTGTGTGTGAGGAGTGCGTTTGCTCTCTGTTGTGTGTGTGTGTGATGAGTGTGTTTGCTCTCTGAAGTGTGTGTGTGAGTGAGGAGTGTGTTTGCTCTCTGGTGTGTATGTGTGTGTGTGTGAGGAGTGTGTTTGCTCTCTGGTGTGTGTGAGGTGTGTTTGCTCTCTGGTGTGTGTGTGTGTTTGCTCTCTGGTGCGTGCATTTTTGGGGTGTTGTGTGGGTGTTTGTGAGCCGGGATTTGTGTGTTTAGGGGTTCTGTGTCTCAGTGAGAGAAGATAATTAAACAAATACTCTAAATATCCTAAACTTAGAGCTATCGGTCTAAATACTCTAAATATCCTAAACTTAGAGCTATCGGTCTAAATACTCTAAATATCCTAAACTTAGAGCTATCGGTCTAAATACTCTAAATATCCTAAACTTAGAGCTATCGGTCTAAATACTCTAAATATCCTAAACTTAGAGCTATCGGTCTAAATAACCTAAATATAGAGCTATCAGTCTAAACATACATCCGACACATCCAACAATAGAATAAGAAATGGTGTAATGGAGAAACTGTGTGTGTGTGTGTGTGTGTGTGTGTGTGTGAAAGAGAGAGAGAGAGAGCATTTGAAAGGGTTACATTGGCAGTTTTGTAGGGTTTGTGTTTGTGTGAATGCTGGGTTTGTTGCCAGACCACGAGGCCATCAAACCCAGATGGTGCTGAAGAACCTTGGCCCTGTCAGAACCTTGATGCCACGTGTTGTCATGACTACTCAATGTGCCGAGAAGTTCTGAGCACACAGGCCGTCTAGAATGCAGTTTGAGATTACCAAGGAAGGACAGAAACAAAATCAGTGTATTTTAATCTGCGGATGGGGATTGAGAGGATTTTTAAAAAGAGAAGTCAGCACACTCCTTGGTCATTTCTTTTCTTACTATGTTTGGCTTATCAATGTATGACGTTTCGACCTACTGGTCTTTCCTCAGAGTCACTACTAACACAGGCACTGCACATGGCCTGTGGGAGGAGGTGATGATCGATAGGATTTTATCAATGTTGATGCCATTGTCCATTCTGCTTATCGGTCCATTCTGCTGATTTATCAGATTCTGTAGGAAGTCCTTTTCAGCATCTACACAGCTGTTATTATCCCCAAGTTTGAAATGACTGCCAAACAACATAATGCATATTTTAAAATATAGCCTACTTCTTTAAAAGGGAATAACTTGGAAAATTGACTGATAAAATAACAATTCTTTAAAGTGCCCATATTATGACTATTTTTCAAGTTAAAATAGGTCTATGAGTTCCAGAAAACATGTTTCTGAAGTTGTTTGCTGGAAATAGCTTGTAGGAAAAGATTCTTACCTACCTCTATTACAGTCTTTTTCAGTCCCTGTCAAAGTGTGCTGTTTCTGCTGTTCATTACATATTAATGAGCTGCTGCTCACTTACCCACGCCCCACTCCATTAACTGTTACCAGGGTCATTCGTGCCAAATCAACAAATGCCTCCAGCCTAGCCTGACCATCTTGGCTTTGCTTCATACTTTATGTCAATAATGCTAAATATTACCCAACAACTACTGTGCAAAGGTTTAAGCTTGTACATTATTTTCTGAGATATGTAGGCTTAAAAAACAGTTGAACTTGTAGGCTTGGTGTGGAGAGGTGCGTGTTGATTATGCAACGTCTGAAACACGCCAATTCAAAATCCCCTAACATCTACTACACCTTCGTTTTACATAGTATAGCCCGTAGCTAACACTTAGCCTACCATAATCTCTATGTAAAACGGTTAGCTTGCTAGCTAGCTATCTAACAGTGGAACTTCAGTAGCCTACAACATAAGCTTAGCTATCTCACCTAGTTGTAGGAAATATGTAAGTGATGGAATTAGAATGAATCCCATGAACAAACAGATAACTCTTACACCAACCTTATTTTGTGTCTTTTATTCACGTTTGTTCAACGATTTAGTAAGTATAAATCCTTTATCTCACTCAAAACAGCATGGGTGTTTTTTTTCCAAGTTTGTATGCGTGTGGAAGCACCAGAGACACACAATAACACATCAAATCCCAGAAAAAGTGATTTTTTCATAATATGGGCACTTTAAAGAATAAACATACCTAGTAGTATCTTGAATTTCCCCTTGGGGATCAATAAAGTATCTTATCTATCTATCCATCTCTCTAGTAGCCTCCTCTACATTTAGTAGCCTGCTTTTTAATGTTTGTGTTTGCTTTGGATGAAAGCACCAGTCAACTTTAAATATCAGACTTTGTTGAGACGTTCAACTTTTACAAATGAAAACTGTTTGGTGTGGTGTACTAGCCTGCTGTAAAGATCACTGTTTGGTGTGGTGTACTAGCCTGCTGTAAAGATCAGCAAATATATAGATCGAGCTAGATAGATAGATACTTTATTGATCCTCAAAGTGGAAATTCAACGGCACATGTATAGCTTAACTGTTTGGTGTTATCAGTCAACTTTAAATATCAGACTTTGTTGAGACGTTCAACTTTTACAAATGAAAGCTGTTTGGTGTGGTGTACTAGCCTGCTGTAAAGATCAGCAAATATATAGCCTAGCTGCAACACATTTTAGGTTTTGGCACATAAAATCTTAATCACTGGTTCACAAAAACACACCTATAATAATGTAGTCTATCCTACTGTGGGTGTAGCATCCCAGCTGCACACACACACACACTCACCCGCACAAAGAGCCGTTGACCATGTTTCGAACAACATGTTGGCATTGATAAGAGGCATTTATATCGCTGGAGGCATAGGATTCCGATGGATTGAAAAATTTAGAACTGGTTCTACTCGATTCTGGATTCCCACCCGTTTTCATCCGTTCCAGCGCGTTGCCCGTCACGAGGAATGTGGCATCTGAGAAAGCAGACTAGTAATGGAGGCTATGTTTAGTCTATTAATAACATGTGATGGGGGAGAGACACTTAATTTCAAACTTACTTTACTCAGGCTTTACACTGACTGCAGATAACTGACCTTTTAAACATCCTTTAATCATTAAAGGTACAGTCCGCCATTCTGACCTTTTATAAACATCATTTAATCATTAGGCCATCCTTAAAAATATTTTCGTTTGCCGTAACCCGACCGACTCTGTCAATTTAGAACCGACCCACATATTTATTTTTTTCCCCTTTTAGTCCGACCGACTTGCCGGTTGTAAACTTGCGTTAAGACCGACCGATATTTTTTTTTACTCTAAACAACCAATACAAATAAAATACTTTAATTATTTATTTTAGTAGGCCTAAGTATTGTGAATATAAATTGCCTACATACAAACGTAGGCTCTCTTAAATAAAACCCTGTGGCGTCATCTGTACACCATTGGTTTACGCATGTCACACTATGGCCTATACGCTTCGTTTCATTCACACAAACATCTCGACAACGCTCCAACTTGGCACGAAGTTCTGGAAGAACTGTGCCCAGAATCTTTTCCCATCCCTTCTCCCCTCTAGTCTAACGGTGACCGTGTTGAAGAATTGAAATTGGTTGTGGTCTATTCAGTATTTCTCAAAATATGGGTCCGCAACGTGGAGACTGCTGGTCCGCGGAGTCGTGGAGTGAAATTAGGCCCGGTGCTTCGTCTGATAATTTGCTGCGCAGTTGATCAAGATACCGCGGACCGACAAAAAAAGAAAACAAACATTTCTGCTATGATGTCATTAAACATGGAGCCATAGCTACAATAAAGTGGTGGTATGAGCGTTCATTCAATGCAGGCGTCTGCGCGAGAGAAACTGAAACAAATAACGTTGGTATCAAAGCTTTGCTTCAACCTGTTGAATGCTATTTAATTGTTTAACGACACTTGATAGAACAACATTGATTTTTGGAACTTCCATAGAAACAGAGCAGAGACTGTATAATACACTGTATAGCACTGAGTATAGTCAAATTTGAATATAACGTGGCCAATAGCTATTGTAGCCTTCTTTCTATCTGTTCATCAGATCAACAGATCAGTGATTTACGCCTATCTGCTCGTCAAAAAAGCTGGTATTGTGTTTCCTGAATCCTTACATTCAGGCATTCAAATTAAACTTCATTAAAAAAACATGTATTTTTTTTCCTCCATACCAATGTATGATGCTTGCATGAGGGAAACATCCCAAAACAATAGCACCCATATAATTGCTGCTGTTTTGAGAAGTATTTCTTTTCTTATGCAAGCATCATGCAACCATGCAAAAGTAATGAAACTAATTATATCTTACATTACTAAAGCAGTCCTCTGATGTGCATGTCATAAAATATTTAAGTGAAAGTGCATGTATAATAATCTAGGCATAATAATGATTGTGATAATGATAATGACAATTTGATTTGGAGGGAGTGGGGTTGGGTACGTGTAGATGAGCCCTATGACCCCAAAGTCTGCCATGACTGGGCCTCAGGTCAAAGAAGTTTGAGAAAGGCTGGTCTACATAACCTGCATCAGATTGAGGTTTGCAGTGATGCGCCTGAAGGCACGGGTTGAGGACCCAGTCAGTTACGTCACAATATATACAATTGTTTAAATTCATACCTACGTAATCACCATGACCAAAATTGTACTTTTTTTTTACTTTGAATCTTGAAAAAAAAAATATTGACCTACCTACCGACCCATTTTTTTTTTTGTCTGTTACTGCAAACAAGAATATTTTTAAGGATGGCCTTACAGGTACAGTCCGAGATTCTGGCAGAAAGTTGTTATTTGATGTTTGAGCTTAAAAGACAATGATGTGACACCCCTCCTGAAGTGGTGTGTTGAGCAATGTGGACCAAGGCAATGAATTAGTCAAGTCAAGTCAAATTTATTTCATCCATAAGAATGGAAATTACAGTGCTTACACCCACCGTCATGCTCACATAAAACAATAAAAACAAGATAAAAAACATAAAAATAACACTGCAAGATAATAGGTTAACATTAAATACACACACATACAACTAGAAAAGCTCTACAAGTGCTCATTGTGCTTGCTGTGGTAGAAAAGAGAGAGCAAGACAGACCGCTTAGTGCTTATGGTATAAAAGAGAGAGCATACCACTATAGTGCTTATGATAGAAAAGAGAGAGCATACCACTATAGTGCGCGTCACTGGTGGTATAAAAGAAAGAGCATACCACTATAGTGCGCGTCACTGGTGGTAGAAAAGAGAGAGACCGCTATAGTGTGTGTCACTGGTGGTCTTAACCGTCCACTGCGGGCTTCATAGCCTTGTTGTCCAAACAAGCGTCCTGCGTAATCTTAGCTGCCATTTTCTCCCGGCGGTCATAGTAAGCTATACTCTATCAGTTGTAATTGTCAGCCCAGCCTGCCCTTTTGTTCAGTTTATCAATCCTATGTGTCTCAGTCACCCCTGCATCCCCACCCCATCCCACAACACAGTAGCTCCACACACTACATAACAGGCATAGCAAACATTTTCATTACATCAGAATTAACGTTAAAAGACTGCAGCTTCCTCGTACAATACAGGCGTGGACTCAATTTGTCCAGCAGTGATGAAATATGATCAGTCCATGTCAGCTTATCATTAAAAAAAATTTGAATCACGGACTGTCCTTTAAGGCTGACCACCTCATTTGTTTCTCGTGCAGAACTGTGGACGCCACAGGTTTGAGCACACACAAGGCAGAGGGTCTAGTTGGCTGAATTTAATGAAAAGTGCATTGGATTAGAATCACGGACTGTCCTTTAATGATGACGACACACAATCCAAATTCAAGACTAAATGTATACAAATTAAATTTTTTTTAAAGTATACTTGAACATTAGCATTGTTGTCAGACAGTTTAAGTGTCAATCATTGACACTGTCACCATACAACTGACATTTTAAAAGCACTTTTAACATTAAATCTGCTGCCCATCTCCTGTGA
>NW_027468598.1:38542212-38544712 GCF_046254945.1 Alosa pseudoharengus | reverse complement strand
ATTTAATGCAGTTATGTATTTATTCATTCAAGGAAACTCTCTCCCTCTCTCTGCCCTTCTCTCCCTCCCTCTCTCCCCCCCCCCCCTCCCTCCCTCTCTCCCTCTCTCTCTCCCCCTCCCCCCCCACCCTTCTTCTCTCTCTCTCTCTCTCCCCCTCCCCCCCCTCCCTCCCTCTCTCTCTCTCTCTCTCCTCCCCCCCCTCCTTCTCTCCCTCTCCCTCTCTCTCTCCTCCTCCCCCCCCCACCCTCCTTCTCTCCCTCTCTCTCTCCCCTCCCCCCCCCCCTCCTCAGTGCGGTAGCGTCTAATGGGCTGAGCACCATCTCTCATGAGTATCTGAAGGGCAGCTACGCTCTGGACCTGGAGGCGGTCAAGCAGGGAGGCAGCAACCTGCCGCACCTCAACAAGACTCTGGTGTCGTCCTGCAAACGCCTGCACGGGTACACACACACACACACACACACACACACACACACACAAGCAGGGAGGCAGCAACCTGCCGCACCTCAACAAGACTCTGGTGTCGTCCTGCAAACGCCTGCACGGGTACACACACACACACACACAAACACACACACACACACACACACACACAAGCAGGGAGGCAGCAACCTGCCGCACCTCAACAAGACTCTGGTGTCGTCCTGCAAACGCCTGCACGGGTACACACACACACAGCGCACACACACACACACACACACACACACAGCGCACACACACACAAGCAGGGAGCCAGCAACCTGCCGCACCTCAACAAGACTCTGGTGTCGTCCTGCAAACGCCTGCAAACGCCTGCACGGGTACACACACACACACACACACACACACACAAACACACACACACACGGCGCGCACACACACACACACACACACGGCGCGCACACACACACACACACACGGCGCACACACACACACGGCGCACACACACACACACACACACACACACACACACACACACGGCGCACACACACACACACACACACACACACACACACGGCGCGCACACACACACACACACACGGCGCGCACACATACACACACACGGCGCGCACACATACACACACACGGCGCGCACACACATACACACACACACACGGCGCACACACACACACACACACACACATATGAGGGGCCGTCTAGGCCTTAATTCATACTTGGTCTTACACACACTATCATAATCTTGCACATACACCACTATACTCATGCACACTCACTATTATAGTCATTTTACATGTATGTATGAGAGGGTATAGTCGTGTATGTGAGAGAGTATAGTAGTGTATGTGAAGGAGTATAGTAGTGAATGTGAGAGAGTATAGTAGTGTATGTGAGAGAGTAAAGAGTATAGTAGTGTATGTGAGAGAGTATAGTAGTGTATGTGAGAGAGTTTAGTAGTGTATGTGAGAGAGTAAAGAGTATAGTAGTGTATGTGAGAGAGTATAGTAGTATATGTGAGAGAATATAGTAGTGTATGTGAGAGACTATAGTAGTGTATGTGAGAGAGTATAGTCGTATATGTGAGAGACTATAGTAGTGTATGTGAGAGACTATAGTAGTGTATGCGAGAGAGTATAGTAGTGCATGTGAGAGAGTTTGGTAGTGTATGTGAGAGAGTATAGTAGTGTATGTGAGAGAGAGTTTAGTAGTGTATGCGAGAGAGTATACTAGTGTATGCAAGAGGGTATAGTAGTGTATGCGAGAGAGTTTAGTAGTGTATGTGAGAGAGTATAATAGTGTATGCGAGAGAGTTTAGTAGTGTATGTGAGAGAGTTTAGTAGTGTATGTGAGAAGGTATAGTAGTGAATGCAAGAGAGTATAGTAGTGAATGTGAGAGAGTATAGTAGTATATGTGAGAGAGTATAGTGGTGTGTGTGAGAGAGTTTGCATGAAACGGAAGGGAGTTTGCATGAAACGGAAGGAGTTTGATTTCTCAGTTCCTGATTGGTTTGTCAATGTCACTTCTCTCTAGCTAGCCAATAAAAATCAAGGAAGGGGCGGGACCTACACTGTTAACAATGTTCGTGGTTCGTGTAGACCTAGTGGTCGAGGAAAAAATCAGCCAACTCCTATGTGACTAAATATTAAACTTCTACTGCAAACCGAATGCAAATTAGGCTACAAAGACATAAGGGGTGCCTATTCTATTATAATTGCCTAGGCTACCAGCTCCTTTTGTCTGGCGAAGTCATATTTTAGTGAACTGAGTCCTGAAAAATTGCTGCAGGACCTAGCATTTACACTGTCAACACAGTTCGTATAACGTTAGAGGTGGAGGAAAAAATCAGCCAAGTCCTATGTGACTAAATATTAAACTACTACTGCAAACCGAATGCAAATTACAAAGACACAAGGGGTGACATATTCTATTGTAATGCCAGCTCCTTTTGTCTGGCGAAGTCATATTTTAGTGAACTGAGTCCTGAAAGATTGCCATTTCAGTTAGCTAGTTAGTTAGCATTAAGCCAGGCAGCAACGACATGCTGCTGGTAGATAGTTTGGTAAC
>NW_027468598.1:38534712-38537212 GCF_046254945.1 Alosa pseudoharengus | reverse complement strand
TGCCTCTATGGGAATTTAACATAGTGGTATGTATACGTATGAGCACCTATATTTTAAGGAAGAACATTTATTTATTTATTTATTTTAAAGTATTTTTTTGGGCTTTTTTATGCCTTTAATTAGATAGGATAGTGGAGATTGACAGGAAGTGAGGGGGAGAGAGAGTCAGGGTGGGATCCGGAAAGGACCACGGGGCGGGAATCGACCCCGCGTCGCCGGTGTACGGTGCAGGTGCCCCAGCCAGTCGCGCCACTGCTGGGGCCAGGAAGAACATTTATTTATTTACAATACGTTATTCATTCACAAACAAAGTTAAAGAACCTCCTTCATAGTTTGGATTTTAACAAAGAGGTTATATTGATGGGGGACTTTAATGTCAATTGGAGTGATAAGAGTGGAAGGAAAAAGCTTAAAAACATTACCGACTATTTCAATCTTACACAGTTAATTGAACAACCAACTAGAATAACTAATCGTCAGAAACTAAAATAGATTTATTGTTCACAAATAGACCAGAAAGAATTACTAAGACCTTTAATCTAATGACAGGGCTGTCAGATCACAATATCATTCTTTTTGCAGGAAGCTAAAAAAACACAGTTTTCATTCCTCAGAAACATCTGTATGCAAATATGAATCAGTTCCAACTAGTCAGCAGGAAACATCTGTATGCAAATATGAATCAGTTCCAACTAGTCAGCAGGAAACATCTGTATGCAAATATGAATCAGTTCCAACTAGTCAGCAGGAAACATCTGTATGCAAATATGAATCAGTTCCAACTAGTCAGCAGGAAACATCTGTATGCAAATATGAATCAGTTCCAACTAGTCAGCAGGAAACATCTGTATGCAAATATGAATCAGTTCCAACTAGTCAGCAGGAAACATCTGTATGCAAATATGAATCAGTTCCAACTAGTCAGCAGGAAACATCTGTATGCAAATATGAATCAGTTCCAACTAGTCAGCAGGAAACATCTGTATGCAAATATGAATCAGTTCCAACTAGTCAGCAGGAAACATCTGTATGCAAATATGAATCAGTTCCAACTAGTCAGCAGGAAACATCTGTATGCAAATATGAATCAGTTCCAACTAGTCAGCAGGAACATCTGTATGCAAATATGAATCAGTTCCAACTAGTCAGCAGGAAACATCTGTATGCAAATATGAATCAGTTCCAACTAGTCAGCAGGAAACATCTGTATGCAAATATGAATCAGTTCCAACTAGTCAGCAGGAAACATCTGTATGCAAATATGAATCAGTTCCAACTAGTCAGCAGGAAACATCTGTATGCAAATATGAATCAGTTCCAACTAGTCAGCAGGAAACATCTGTATGCAAATATGAATCAGTTCCAACTAGTCAGCAGGAAACATCTGTATGCAAATATGAATCAGTTCCAACTAGTCAGCAGGAACATCTGTATGCAAATATGAATCAGTTCCAACTAGTCAGCAGAAACATCTGTATGCAAATATGAATCAGTTCCAACTAGTCAGCAGGAAACATCTGTATGTAAATATGAATCAGTTCCAACTAGTCAGCAGGAAACATCTGTATGCAAATATGAATCAGTTCCAACTAGTCAGCAGGAAACATCTGTATGTAAATATGAATCAGTTCCAACTAGTCAGCAGGAACATCTTGGTGTAGCACTGAGAGAGATTGAATGGGACGGGGTCCTCTCTAAAGGAGACCTGGAGAGTGACTGTGACCAATTCACCTCAACAATTAGGAAAGTTATGGGGCCCCATTAATTATACACAGCCGATTTTTCACCCACAACAAATAACTGAAACAGAAGTAGCAAATATCATCAATGGCTTAAAAAATTCAAAGGCCATGGATATCTATGGCCTTGATACTAATTTCTTAAAACGGCACAAAGAGACCCTTATACAGCCTATTACATATCTGATTAATCAGTCCTTAAGTCTATCCATTATGCCATCTGCATGGAAGATGGCCCTGGTCACACCCGTTTTTAAATCAGGTGAAAGGTCAGATATGGCCAATTATCGGCCAATCAGCATTTTGCCTGTAGTTTCCAAAATAGTTGAAAAATGGGTGGCTAAATTACTGATTCAACATCTCAATAAAAGCAATAACTCACTTCACCCTATGCAATTTGGTTTTAGGGCCCATCACTCAACAGAAACAGCCAATTGTTTGTTTTTGGAAAAGGTTAAAGGCTACCTAGATAGGAGTTCTTATGTTGGTGCTGTCTTCCTAGACCTCAAGCGAGCTTTTGATACTGTTAACCATGAAGTTCTTCTATCTAAACTCACTTATTTTAATTTCTCTGTGCAAGCTCTCAACTGGATGAAATCATACCTGTCCAGCAGAAAGCAATGCGTTTGTATTAATGATTCAAAGTCTCCACTCTGTGAATGTCCAGTAGGGGTCCCCCAGGGCTCTATACTTGGCCCAATCCTGTTTACACTTTATATAAATGATCTGCCAGAGGCATGCAAAAATGTTGATGTCCAGAT
>NW_027468598.1:38519712-38529712 GCF_046254945.1 Alosa pseudoharengus | reverse complement strand
TACAACCTATTTTACAGGGGGAGGGGGGTGTCGATTTTGGTCGGCCTCTTTTTTTTGTCAAAGTTCGCAAGCCCACAGCGCAATAACTAAACCATGTAGGAGGCTCAAATTTTGCTTGCTGGTACATAAATAAGAATAGTATGTAGCAAAATAATCACGCTTGGTCTGGATGATCCTGCATGGTCACAGTTGTCCCTCAAAGTTGATCAAAATTTTATTGGATTTTTTGGCTGGGCTCTGTTTAGGCCTTCAGAAGACATATTTGTACTCAACATAGGCTCTTGATTTATTTCCCTTTCTGAGATAAGTAGAAACACTCTCACAAAAAGAAATGAACAGAAAATAAATCCCTTCAGGGTCTGAACAGCAGACCTCACAAGTCTGAAAAATCATTTTGATTATCATTTTCAGAGCACCCAAACTAGCCTCGTGAGACCATTCTGATCTCGCGAGCTTCAGGGTTTCACTCGCAGATCAGTCAGGATACTTTCCGTTAAAGAAAATTTGGAGCAGTTCACCAAACGAACGTCCAATCAGCGTTGGCTTTGAGGCGGGTTGAGGTGTGACGCAACGAACAACATGACGGCATCCACAGAGATGAGCATAGCTATCGCGCAAGTTTTATTCAAATTAGAAAGTATTCCTGGGTAAACTGTGAAGCTATGAGTCTCAGCCATGCAGCTGGGAGGAATGAACGACACAGACATCCTCCACGGCTGATTCCAGTTCATAATGGAGGAATATACTATCTTCAGAAGTGTAGGGCCTACCGTGAAAACTTGATGGGAATTGTCGTTGATTAGGTTAATAAATGGTAAGTTAAAACATCTTAACGTTTGTCACGTTACCGAACTTAATTGTATGTTAAACGGCATTAGAAGAATACTTTGTTCATCTAATTGGTTGATTTGGCCCGTCGATAACCAACAAAGGTGGTGATAGACAGATGGTTTATCCAATCAGCTAACCAGTATGTCCGCCCCTTCCCAAAAGTTCTTCAATGAAAAGTTCCCAGATGGATATGCGGAGCAAATCCATCTGGCGGAGTCAGGTTACGCCCAAACACCTTGTGGGAATATACAAATATTTTTTTAATATGTTTTTCTTTATTCTCCATGACCCCTTCTTTTTAAAAACACCAATTTGACTTTTCTTATGAAAATCTTTCTTTTTTATTTTCCACCCTGAACATGGGCAAAATGCCCCATTGACATCAATATGTTTTGTGTAGAGTTACCACAGTGCCACCTGTGGTTGTATAGAGTAACCTGTACAATACAATACAATATGTTATATGTGGAGTGTTTTAAATAGGCCTCATCAATACAATATGTAATATGTGGAGTGTTTTAAATAGGCTACATCAATACAATATGTAATATGTGGAGTGTTTTAAATGGGCTACATCAATACAATATGTAATATGTGGAGTGTTTTAAATGGGCTACATCAATACAATATGTAATATGTGGAGTGTTTTAAATAGGCTACATCAATACAATATGTAATATGTGGAGTGTTTTAAATGGGCTACATCAATACAATATGTAATATGTGGAGTGTTTTAAATAGGCTACATCAATACAATATGTAATATGTGGAGTGTTTTAAATAGGCTACATCAATACAATATGTTATATGTGGAGTGTTTTAAATAGGCTACATCAATACAATATGTTATATGTGGAGTGTTTTAAATAGGCTACATCAATACAATATGTTATATGTGGAGTGTTTTAAATAGGCTACATCAATACAATATGTTATATGTGGAGTGTTTTAAATAGGCCTCATCAATACAATATGTAATATGTGGAGTGTTTTAAATAGGCTACATCAATACAATATGTTATATGTGGAGTGTTTTAAATAGGCTACATCAATACAATATGTTATATGTGGAGTGAAACTGGAAGGGCCATAACAACCTGACTAGTTTTACTTATTGTTAAATTGCAATGTGAGCAGCAGCCAGTGGAGGAGATACGTCCGCAGTATTATTTTAAAAGCAACCGCAACTACATTGTGCATCTGCCCTGATTCTGATACCATGACTGCATTCATTTTACCGTGGCATCAACGTAGAGGAAACACTGCACACACACATAAAGAATCAAATGTCTGACGATTAGTTACCACATAAGCTATCTAGCAGTTGGAGTTTAAAAATGACACACTCACTCACTCACTCACTCACTCATAAACACGCACACACACACATGTGCATAAAGAGACACACATACACAGACAACAAGAATGAGAACACAGTCATATCGAGTGTGTGTGTGTGTGTGTGTGTGTGTGTGTGTGTGTGTGTGTGTGTGTGTGCAGTTCGGCAGCTAATTAAGTCCCAGAGGGTGCAGAATAAACTGGGCATCGTCTTTGAGAAGGAGAAGGACAGGAGTCAGAGGAAAGACTTCATATTTGCCAGCGCAAAGGTGAGATACACACACTCACACACTCTCTAACACACTCACACACACTAACACACTCACTAACACACACTCACACACACTAACACACTCACACACACACCCACTCACTAACACACACACACACTCACTAACACACACTCACACAATAACACACTCACACTCACTCACTCACTCACTCACTCACAGAAAGAGTAACACACACACACACACTCAACCTAAACTGCTTGTACTCTTACACACACAGGTATGAATGAATGTCAGTTTAAGTTCATTTTCAATGCTGATGGTCAGTACTGAATGAATGTCAGTTTGAGTTAATTTTCAATGCTGATGGTCAGTACTGAATGGATATCAGCCTGAGTTCATTGTCAATGCTGATGGTCAGTACTGAATGGATATCAGTTTGAGCTGATGCCTTGAATTACCTGAATTACCGCCATGTGGGCAGCCGTGGAGCAGTAAGTATGTGTGCAGTGTATTAACAGTAGCATTATAAGAGCAGTAAGTATATGTGCAGTATATTAAAAGTAGCATTATAAGAGCAGTAAGTAAGTATATGTGCAGTATATTAACAGTAGCATTATAAGAGCAGTAAGTATATGTGCAGTATATTAACAGTAGCATTATAAGAGCAGTAAGTATATGTGCAGTATATTAACAGTAGCATTATAAGAGCAGTAAGTAAGTATATGTGCAGTATATTAACAGTAGCATTATAAGAGCAGTAAGTATATGTGCAGTATATTAAAAGTAGCATTATAAGAGCAGTAAGTAAGTATATGTGCAGTATATTAACAGTAGCATTATAAGAGCAGTAAGTATATGTGCAGTATATTAACAGTAGCATTATAAGAGCAATAAGTATATGTGCAGTATATTAACAGTAGCATTATAAGAGCAGTAAGTAAGTATATGTGCAGTATATTAACAGTAGCATTATAAGAGCAGTAAGTAAGTATATGTGCACTATATTAACAGTAGCATTATAAGAGCAGTAAGTATATGTGCAGTATATTAACAGTAGCTTTATAAGAGCAGTAAGTAAGTATATGTGCAGTATATTAACAGTAGCATTATAAGAGCAGTAAGTAAGTATATGTGCAGTATATTAACAGTAGCATTATAAGAGCAGTAAGTATATGTGCAGTATATTAACAGTAGCATTATAAGAGCAGTAAGTATATGTGCAGTATATTAACAGTAGCATTATAAGAGCAATAAGTATATGTGCAGTGTATTAACAGTAGCATTATAAGAGCAGTAAGTAAGTATATGTGCAGTATATTAACAGTAGCATTATAAGAGCAGTAAGTAAGTATATGTGCAGTATATTAACAGTAGCATTATAAGAGCAGTAAGTAAATGTGCAGTATATTAACAGTAGCATTATAAGAGCAGTAAGTATATGTGCAGTATATTAACAGTAGCATTATAAGAGCAGTAAGTAAGTATATGTGCAGTATATTAACAGTAGCATTATAAGAGCAGTAAGTATATGTGCAGTATATTAACAGTAGCATTATAAGAGCAGTAAGTAAGTATATGTGCAGTATATTAACAGTAGCATTTTAAGAGCCGTAAGTAAGTATATGTGCAGTATATTAACAGTAGCTTTATAAGAGCAGTAAGTATATGTGCAGTATATTAACAGTAGCATTATAAGAGCAGTAAGTAAGTATATGTGCAGTATATTAACAGTAGCATTATAAGAGCAGTAAGTATATGTGCAGTATATTAACAGTAGCATTATAAGAGCAGTAAGTATATGTGCAGTATATTAACAGTAGCTTTATAAGAGCAGTAAGTATATGTGCAGTATATTAACAGTAGCATTATAAGAGCAGTAAGTATATGTGCAGTATATTAACAGTAGCTTTATAAGAGCAGTAAGTAAGTATATGTGCAGTATATTAACAGTAGCATTATAAGAGCAATAAGTATATGTGCAGTGTATTAACAGTAGCATTATAAGAGCAGTAAGTAAGTATATGTGCAGTATATTAACAGTAGCATTATAAGAGCAGTAAGTAAGTATATGTGCAGTATATTAACAGTAGCATTATAAGAGCAGTAAGTAAGTATATGTGCAGTATATTAACAGTAGCATTATAAGAGCAGTAAGTAAGTATATGTGCAGTATATTAACAGTAGCATTATAAGAGCAGTAAGTATATGTGCAGTATATTAACAGTAGCATTATAAGAGCAGTAAGTATATGTGCAGTATATTAACAGTAGCATTATAAGAGCAGTAAGTAAGTATATGTGCAGTGTATTACAGTAGCATTATAAGAGCATTAAGTAAGTATATGTGCAGTATATTAACAGTAGCATTATAAGAGCAGTAAGTATATGTGCAGTATATTAACAGTAGCATTATAAGAGCAGTAAGTAAGTATATGTGCAGTATATTAACAGTAGCATTATAAGAGCAGTAAGTATATGTGCAGTATATTAACAGTAGCATTATAAGAGCAGTAAGTATATGTGCAGTATATTAACAGTAGCATTATAAGAGCAGTAAGTAAGTATATGTGCAGTATATTAACAGTAGCATTATAAGAGCAGTAAGTAAGTATATGTGCAGTATATTAACAGTAGCATTATAAGAGCAGTAAGTATATGTGCAGTATATTAACAGTAGCATTATAAGAGCAGTAAGTAAGTATATGTGCAGTATATTAACAGTAGCATTATAAGAGCAGTAAGTATATGTGCAGTATATTAACAGTAGCATTATAAGAGCAGTAAGTATATGTGCAGTGTATTACAGTATAGACAGATATGTGCAGCTGACTATAGAGTATAGTCTACAGTATGAGAGCATTGACATTAAAAGAGCAGTAGAGTATTAGAGCAGTAGAATTTTGGTATATATAATGGGGAGTATTGGTATGTAAACTTAGCACAAAAAGTAAGGACATTTGTATTTGGTAGATTATTTCTCTGTTGTAACAATGCTTTTTGGCAATAAATCTTATACCGTTGGAAAGCCTGTTTAGTGCCCCATTTGTAAGGAACATTCACTTGTGGGATGAGCAGCAGAGCTGAGTATGTGGATTGCGCCACAAGCGCAATATGCAAAACCAGCTATTGCACCAGGGTTCAGGTATTGGCCATATTGGATTTACTTGAAAGTGTTCAGCAACCTATACAAATGTCATGTGGGTGTGGGCACTCATAAATATATTACTATTACTAATATATTGCTTCCACTTGAAAATCAACACAATATACACAATAAATATATTACTATTACCAATATATAGCTTCCACTTGAAAATCAACACAATATACACAATTATCAATCAATCTAACGTGCCTCTGGTTGGCTCACCAGAAAGTGGTCTATGCTGCCATATATCAGTGAAACATGATATTGTGCTGAATCTTTAGGTATTTATTTTATGGTCAAAATTACAAGTTTAAGCAACAGTATGTATGACCTTATCTGTACACCTGTGGCTTATCTGTGGGTGTGACCTTATCTGTACACCGACATCGAGTTCTCCGGTTCTGCTCCCACCTACTTGAATGCCCTCATACAGACATACGCTACCTCCAGACCGCTGCGCTCCTCAGACGAACGACGTCTAGCTCTACCTCCGGTACGCTCAGGCCAATCCAAACTTTTCTCATCTGTTGTTCCTCGCTGGTGGAACACACTGCCAGTTCCTACAAGGGCAGGGACATCCCTCTCCATTTTCAAAAAACTCCTGAAGACCTAGCTCTTTAGAGAACATCTCCTCTCATAGCACCACTTACAACAAGTCTTGCTGATCCTAGCACTCACCAGCCGTCTTGAACTGACACGTAACAGCACTCACCGATGCACTTATTCTTACTGTACTCTTAATGCTTTTTAAATTGTCCTAAAATTGTTGAGAATTGCTCTAAAACTTAAACTGTTTACCATGTTGTAAGTCGCTTTGGCTAAAAATGCGTCAGCCAAATGTAATGTAATGTAATGTAATGTAAAAGTGTAGTGTTTGTGTTTGTGTGTGTGTGTTTGTGTGTGTGTGTGTGTGTGTGTGTGTGTGTGTGTGTGTGTGTGGGAGTGTGGGAGTGCTTGGCTGTAGGAAAGTGTAGACAATGTGTGTGTGTGGTGTGTGTGAGAGTGCTTGGCTGCAAGAAGGTGTGGAGTGTGTGAGTGTTTGCGGGGGGAGAGTGCAGAGGTTGTGTGTGTGTGTGTGTGTTTTATCAGGAGATGTGTGATGTGTTGTGCATGGTATGTGCTTGAAGACAATGGAACAGGGAAGTGTCTCTTTTTCAGAACTGAGATGTGAAATAACATTAACAATGGTGAACTTTAAACACACACACACACACACCATACACACACACTACACACACACACCACACACACACACCATACACACACCACACACACACACCATACACACACCACACACACAAACCACACACACACTACACACACACACATACATACATACATACATACATACTGTATACACACACAAACACACATCAATCCCATGTGTACTTACATTGAGGCCTTGTCTAACTCTGGTGTGTGTGTGTGTGTGTGTGTGTGTGTGTGTGTGTCAGAAGCGGGAAGCGTTCTGTCAGCTGCTGCAGCTTATGAAGAACAAACATTCCAACCAGGATGAGCCTGACATGATCTCCGTCTTCATTGGGACTTGGAACATGGGTTAGACACACACACACACACACACACAGACACACACACAGACACACACACACAGACACACACACAGACACAGACACACACACACACACACACACACACACACAGACACACACACACAGACACACACACAGACACAGACACAGGCACATACATACACAGACACACACAGACACAGACACACACACACCCCTGTCCTGTCTTAGTGTGTGTGTGTGTCCTGTAGGCAGTGTCCCCCCGCCCAAGTCGGTGGGCTCGTGGCTGCTGTGTCGGGGGCTGGGCAAGACGCTGGACGAGCTGACGGTGGCCATACCGCACGACATCTACGTGTTGGGCTCCCAGGAGAACTCCGTGTGTGAGCGCGAGTGGGTGGAGGCTCTGCGCTCCGCCCTCAAAGAGCACACCGACATCGACTTCAAACAGGTGTGTGTGTGTGTGTGGGTGGATGGGTGTGTGTGTGTGTGGGTGGATGGGTGTGTGTGTGTGTGTGTGTGTTAAGGTCTGTCTGTGTGTGTTTAGGTCTGTGTGTGTGGGTGTGTATTTAGGTCTGTGTGTATGTGTGGGTGTGTATCTTTGTGTGTGTGTGTGTGTGGGTGGGTGTATGTGTTTAGGTCTGTGTGTGTGTGGGTGTGTGTGTTTAGGTCTGTGTGTGTGTGTGTGTGTGTGTGAGGGGGGGGCGGGTGCAGACAACCCCTAATATCAACTTCAATTAATTGTTTGAATTGAAAGTTTGTATTGTGTGTCTCTGTGTTCTGATTGGCGGTGTGTGTGTTCTACTATGTTCCTGTGTGTTCTAGATTGCAGTGCAGACACTGTGGAACATCAAGCTTGCGGTTCTAGTCAAACCTGAGCACGAGAACCGAATCAGTCATGTTGGGATGTCCAGCGTCAAAACTGGCATCGCCAACACACTCGGTTAGTGTTACACACACACACACACACACACACCACACACAAACACACATGTCCAGCGTTAAAACTGGCATCGCCAACACATTCGATTAGTGTTACACACACACACACACACACACACACACACACACCACACACACACATCTCACACACACACACCACACACACACATCTCACACACACCACACACACCACACACACACACACACACACACACACAAATCTCACACACACACATCTCACACACACACCACACATCTCACACACACACACACACACACACACACACACACACACACACACCTCACATCACACACACACACACACCTCACATCTCTCACACACACACACACACACACTTCACATCTCACACACACACACACCTCACATCTCACACACACACACACACTCATCTCACACACATCTCACGCACACACACCACACTCACACACACAAACACACACCTCACATCTCACACACACACACGCACACACATCTCACACACACACACACACACACCACACACACACACACACACACACCACACACACACACACACACGCACACACGCACACACACACACGCACACACATCTCACACACACACACCACACACACACACACACACACACACACACACACACACACCACACACACACACATCTCTCACACACACACACACACACACACAAACACTCATGTCCAGCGTTAAAACTGGCATCGCCAACACATTCGGTTAGTGTTACACACACACACACACACACACACACACACACACACACACACACACACACACACCACACACACACATCTCACACACACACCACACACACACATCTCACACATACACACACACACACCACACACACCACACACACACACACACACACACACACACATCTCACACACACACACACACACATCTCACACACACACCACACACACACATCTCACACACACACACACACACACACACACCTCACATCACACACACACACACACCTCACATCTCACACACACACACACACACACACACACCTCACATCTCACACACACACACACACACACACACACACACACACACACACACACACACACACATCTCACACACATCTCACACACACACACCACACTCACACACACAAACACACACCTCACATCTCACACACACACACGCACACACATCTCACACACACACACACACACACCACACACACACACACCACACACACACACACACACACGCACACACACACACGCACACACATCTCACACACACACACCACACACACACACACACACACACACACACACACACACACACACACACACACATCTCACACACACACACACACACACACATCACACACACACACACACACATACACACACACACACACACACTCTTTCCATCCCTTGATGAAGACTTCCCAAGGTCACGTGTGGTTGTGTGGTCTCCTAGGCAACAAAGGCGCTGTAGGCGTGTCCTTCATGTTCAATGGAACTTCCTTTGGCTTTGTCAACTGCCACCTGACCTCAGGGAATGAGAAGATTCACAGGTAATCAATCAGTTATATTGTCAGAGCTGTCAATCGGTTATCCAATCAATCAGTTATATTGATCTTAATCTGTCAAAAGCATTTGATACAGTTGATCATCCCTCACTGTTACAAAGATTACATGATATTGGTTTGGATGATAAAGCATGTAAATGGTTTTGTAATTATTTGTCCCAGAGGTTTCAGTGTGTTAAGTCAGAGTTTTTGCCAATCACAAAGGGTGTTCCACAAGGGTCTATTTTGGGCCCAGTTCTCTTCACCATCTACATCAATGACATTGTCTCTTCTCTAAATGGTTGTCAAGTCCTTTATGCTGATGACACTATTTTGTATTGCATCGCTGACTCTGTTCAACTTGCAATTGATAATCTCCAGCTTTCATTTAATGTTCTTCAAGAAGCTCTCATTAATCTTAAATTAGTTCTAA
>NW_027468598.1:38499712-38504712 GCF_046254945.1 Alosa pseudoharengus | reverse complement strand
CAGACCCATCATACAGACCCATCAGTGCAGTACAGACCCATCAGTGCAGTACAGACCCAGCATACAGACCCATCAGTGCAGTACAGACCCATCTTACATACCCATTATACAGACCCATCAGTGCAGTACAGACCCATCATACAGACCCACCAGTGCAGTACAGACCCATCATACAGACCCATCAGTGCACTACAGACCCTTCATACAGACCCATCAGTGCAGTACAGACCCATCAGTGCAGTACAAACCCATCATACAGACCCATCAGTGCAGTACAGACCCATCAGTGCAGTACAGACCCATCATACAGACCCATCAGTGCACTACAAACCCATCATACAGACCCATCAGTGCAGTACAGACCCATCAGTGCAGTACAGACCCATCATACAGACCCATCTTTGCAGTACAGACCCATCATACAGACCCATTAATGCAGTACAGACCCATCAGTGCAGTACAGACCCAATATGCTCTGATGATGGTATAGTGCAGCCCTACAGGCCCAATATGAGCTGATGCTCAGATAAGTCAATCAACTGGTCTTTTCAATGTGTTTCTGCACAGAACCGCTCACATTAGAACAGCTCACATCAAGAACTGCTCACATCAGAACCACATCAGAACTGCTTTGAACACAATATCAATATCAGATAGTTTAATCACAATATCCCGCCTTGATCAGAACTTGTCAATATACTAAATATCAGAATACATTTTGACATTGTGTTTGTTAACAAATAATATCAGCTGATTTATCGTTTATCGGTGAAATCCTCAAATGTTGATGTCGAAATCGGTTTTTAAAACCCCATATCAGTCGGGCTGTAACACACACACACACACACACACAAACCACAGTGTGGAGAAACTAAGAGCAGACAAACACTGCCCTCTAGTGTCAAGTGAGAAATACAACAACACACACACACTATTTCACAGACCCATACACACATTCTCTTTAATTCTCTTTCCGTGTCTGACCAAGTCAAGCACACAGTTCATTAGTTCATTCTCTCTTTCTCTCGCTCTCTCTCTCTCTCTCCCTCTCTCTCTTCATTCACAGAAAGTGAAAAATTTACACATATTTACTGAACTTTTTCAGGTGCAGTGTGTGCATTTGTTTTATGGGTGATTCTTCAATTGGGGGCAATTTTGCCATCTCAAATTTTAAATGATAAAATCCGGAAAAATTTGGTTTAAATTATGCCAAGACAATGCTTACATACTTTAATATGAAGGTATAATGCTGGCCACAACCGAGTTTAAATATATTTAAAATAATTTATATTTATTTGCCAACTGGCATTACAAAATGTTATTCCCATCACAACATCAAAAACTTGAAAATTAAATAAAATGATCTAACAAGGAGATAATTTAAACTCATTCATGTTGTAAACATTGTTAACCATCAACAATAAGTATAAATTCAAAATGTTCACATTCAGCAAATTACATATATTTTGATATTCTCACCATCAAAATGTGATTTTCTGTGTTCAACAAAGTACACTTTTGTTTAATTTCTGGAAAAGTAGTTTTAGATATTTTTTCTTTGAATATGTGGATAAGTATTTCATTAAGCTTTTCATGTAGCAGCTCAATATTGACGATAAAGCTATTTTTAAAGTACTTTTACTGTAAATTAAGTAACGTGGCGGTAATGACATGCTGTTTTGGTAATGACATAGTGTTTTGGTAATGACAAGCAATGAAAAAATGGGAATGTTTGAATAGACAAAAATAGGGACTAAACTAAACCAGAAACCTCTAAAAAAAAAATTCTAGAGAATCACATGAAACAATGGCATAAAACAGCAGAAAATATGAAAATACAGACCATAACTATATTGAGATTATTACCGGTAGGAAAAAGATGGCATGGTTTAACAATGCATATTTCAGGCCTAAAATGAAACCTCCTTGAAATATGGATTATTTATGTTTTTTTTTTCTTTTTGTTGTTTAATCTGCATCCCTAGGAAGATACAAATAAATGTTTCATGGCAACTGGTCATTGACAATTCTTAGGTATACTTCCAATGTTAAATGCGTGCTAGAGTGGACATCTGTAAAAGTTAAGGTTAAGTCAGTATAAGGTTAAATATTTGCATAAAATATGTGTAGGCCTAGCATTTATTATTGTTTCTTGACTGACAGAAAAAAGAGGTCTTCCTATACTTTCCCCCTATATTCTCTAGACCTTTCTGCTAATGTCTTGGGAGTCATGCTGGTTGAAAAAAATTGGGTAAATTAGTTTTAGGAAGTAAGGTATCTCACTTGAGTTTCATTGCAACATCAGACTATTAGGCTTCTTTAGCTTAATTTCTAAACAGATGATAAAATATAGATGGTGAAACAGAAAACTTGTCATTACCGCCATCACCTGTCATTACCGCCATCACCATCACGACAAGTTTTGTGTTGGTAATGACGGTTGCGGTAATGACATTTTTCATCTTATTTCAGGAAAAAAGATGCTAGGTCATGGATTTGCTAACATCATTCATCAGCTAGTACAACATGAACTTTAAATACACATAAATAATGTGAATATTTCATTTTTTTCATAAAAATATTGCTGCAACAGCATTTATGGTAATGACGCTGAATAAGTCTACTCCATGATCAGAAGGAACACATGATTAAATTACTTACTTTTTCAGACATCAGATATCACTCTTCTCTCATGGCTGACATGTGCTTCCCTGTCACTATTCATTTCCATGGTTACAGCACAAACAAGTCTTATCCTAAAAAAATCCTAGTAGTAATCATAGACTGTCGCGGTAATGACGGTATTGTTGGGGGACAATACTAAATTGTTAAAAATATTCACAAATTGTATAGATGTGAACCAAAATAATGCATAAAATGCATTTTTACGTTACTATTTAAACATATGTTGTGATTTTTTAATGAAATGATAACATTTAATCACATTTTAAGAGCAGAAAAGTTTGAAAGTCTGGGTTGGGGACAAGGCCTAAGTAGCCAAATATTGGTGTTAAAAACATTTTTAAAAATATAAATCATAAAAATTTTAGTGTATTACTTTTTTTGGTGGTGCAATAAACATTATTTGAAATAACTAAACTATTTATTTTGTAATATAGTATTTCTAACATGAATTTATAACCTGGGGACATAAAAGTTCCCCTAATTGAAGAATGACCCTTATACATTACTGATTCCTCTGCACGTACTGTGTCTGTGTGTGTGTGTGCGTGTGTGTGTGTGTGTGCGTGTGCGTGCGTGCGTGCGACTTGTAGACCTTCCCCAAGCCGTAAGCTGGTCGGTGCGGAGTTGAGTAAAGTTGCGGAGGAAGGAGAGAGGACCACAAACAGCCGCCCCCCTCACACACACACACACACACACACATCAGCTGGGAAAGAAGACAACACACAGACCAGGTACTCTCTCTCACCCTCACCCACACACACACACACCCACACACACACACACATCAGCTGGGAAAGAAGACAACACACAGACCAGGTACTCTCTCTCACCCACACACACACACACACACACACACACATCAGCTGGGAAAGAAGACAACACACAGACCAGGTACTCCCCCTCACCCACACACACACCCACACACACACACACATCAGCTGGAAAAGAAGACAACACACAGACCAGGTACTCTCTCTCACTCACACACACACACACACACACACACACACATCAGCTGGGAAAGAAGACAACACACAGACCAGGTACTCTCTCTCACCCACACAAACACACACACTATAGGGGTGTAACGGTTCATGTATTCGTATTGAACCGAAACGGTACGGGCGTCACGGTTCGGTGCATGAATTTTGAGAATATACGGTATAAAAATACATAAAACTCGTGTGCGGATTAATTAATGTCATGCGCAATTACTGTTAAGTAGCGAGAGTTACGGGAGTTCTTTAGCGACACCTAACGCTAATCTGTAGCCTCGCCTTAGCTCTGAAGCTCTGATTGGCGCCTATGTTTTTTTTTGTCAGGTCGTCGGTCGAGTCCGTCAGTCATTAGCAGCACTAAGGTTAGACCCACAAGAGTTAGAGGATCCGCTGGTCTCTTTAAGATCGCAAGTTTGAGAACTTCAGTTACAGTAACGTTAGTACAGGCGAAAGAGTGGTGGATAAGATGAAACTGTGTGTCGGCGTTGTTCAGCAGTTGTTGGGTATGTGAGTGGAAAAAATGCTACACATATTCGAAGCCATCACCCAGATGATGTAGGCTACCAATCACTGAAACGAGGGGAAAAAACTTCCCCTGCGCTTCAGCAGCCTTTGAATACACATACAAATAGGGCCAAAACCTATGGCTTAAATTAAACGATTTCGTAATGACAGAAAGCTATGTAAATCTCGTGGTAATTACCTTTATGTTGGGGTAACTTGTAACTTCTCACATGAGGAGCTGGTAGTGTTAAGTGCATAGACAGTAAAATAAAGTGACAACGCTAACCAGGCTAATAAACAAACCATGCTACGGTGAGTTAACGTCAAAGGGCAAAGTCACGTGACTTCTAGTTGTAGTCTGTTTATGAAATGAAAGGAGCCATTTCGTTTTTTAAAAAAAGGCAAAATAGTGTGATATTTTCACAGTTAGTAGGCTAGATTATTACTTTACACACAATAAAAAAAATATTGAGGCAAATTGTAGACCCTTCCATATACAACTAAACACAGATGTTGAAGGTCTTGCTTAAGTGGATTTTTAAAAATAATTTTTCTATGTAATTTGCACTTTCAGAAATAAGAGATGCTGTAGGCCTATTTTCAGTTTTATAGCTGATTGTCTTATTTTGTTTACAAGTTACAGATGGAGTCTGGGTACTTATTGTACTGTTTAGCCTACATCTTACACACTTCAGGCTGTTGCAGATAGCTCAGGGAAGAGACTGTATGACACTAGGTGGTACAGCCTGAGACATGTACAAATAAAAAATGCTTTCTGCATTTTTGTTTTGCTTTTCCCTCCATTGTACCGAA
>NW_027468598.1:38477212-38492212 GCF_046254945.1 Alosa pseudoharengus | reverse complement strand
TGTGTGTGTGTGTGTGTGTGTGTGTGTGTGTGTGTGTGTGTGTCAGTCCTAAAACAGATTGGCTTTCAAGGCGTTGGGTTTTCTCTGGAAGGATGACAGAACGCCTGCAAATGGCCCCGCCCCCAGACCCGCGCCTAGCCCCGCCCCCTCACTCCCCCAGGCCTTCAGCAGCTCCTGACCCTGTGGGGTGGGGCTTAAGGTATGGGCGTGGCTTATGGTATGGGCGGGGCTGAGCGGGGGCCAGCTGACGGGGGCGGGCTTGAGGCTCTGGGGGGCTCCAGGGGGGCCGGGACTGGGGCTGAGACTGCCCCCTGCAGGTAGGGAGGCCGTACTGTCAGGCGTGGGGCTGCAGGAAGACTCCTTGGACTCGTCGTCCTCCGAGGAGGACCGGGCTTCACCTGAGCCAGAACCGCTGCCCTTCTTACTGCTCGACCCACCCACACCACCAGAACCCTTCGAGTTGGCAGCGCGCTCCTGTTTGCGGAACTTGGCCCTCCGGTTCTGAAACCATACCTGGGGAGAGACGGCAGGAGAGAGAGAAAAATATTGATGTGATTAGTACTCCTCCTGTTTTGCTGTTTATCATTGTTGTGATTAGTACTCCTCCTGTTTTGCTGTTTATCATGTTGATTGATTAATGTGAGCCTTCAGCTGTGTTCTTACTTGTTGCCAATACCACACAATAGAATGGCCATAACCTGAGTTTGAATTGGAGAGATTCAGTCTTGTTGAATAGCCTATCTATTTCTTTGTCGTTCCTTTTTACCTGTACACGCGCTTCGGTTAGGTCGATCTTGAGTGCAAGCTCCTCGCGCGTGTAGATGTCCGGGTAGTGCGTCTCCGCAAAGACGCGCTCGAGCTCCTTCAGCTGGGAGCTCGTGAAGGTCGTGCGGATTCGCCGCTGCTTTCGCTTCTCATTTAAACCGGACGGATCCGAGAAGAATTTATAGGGCACTGCACGGAGAAAAGGATAAATAAGTGACCAATAAATACACATATACAAATATATATAGAATATGTAATATTATATTATCATAACGAACTAATATATACACCTTAACATTGGCGCACTATATCAAAAAAATTTCAGGAAGGCAAAGAAGTCCTTTGAACATAAGGTTAAGACATTTGTGGAGGGAAAAGTTTACCGATACAAAAATCTGTTGCTATTTATTTGGGGTTTTGCAAGTTGCAGGTGCATTGCTGATGCATTCTGATATTACGGGTAAATTATTATTATTACTATTATTATTCATATTATTATTATGTAATATTTATTTAAATGTCATTTGTTTAAATGTCATTTATTTAAATGTCGTTTCCAGAAACACTCGCACCCATAATAGAAATAACAGACCTACCAAATTTCTCCCGATTAACCATTTTTTTTTCTGGTAGAATTGTTAAAAGGCAATATGGAAACGGATATTGAATATGACTGGATGGGGTTAAATTATTAAATTATATTTTAACTGTCATGTTTTCATTTGCCTCTACATTTGATCTAACAATTTCCAGAAAATAATTATTCGAGAGGAGTCTCTTGAGGAACTGCTATGGATGTGTGCGTCACATCCCATCAGCGGGAGGAGGACACACTTAGGCTATTGTATTACATACATTCATAAAGAAAGAAGACCACGTTAATTTATTACGTTTCATAAAGAAAGAAGACGTGTATGTATTAACATTCATAATAAGGAACTACGAACTTCATAATACCAACTACTTTGGAAACGTAAATGTGGTCTACGGATCACCTGACCAAAATATAAATTTCCCGTCATTACAAAACTTTGTCTGAACGAATCCAAACAGTGATTTATTATTAATTAGGCTTAGGCTACAACGTCGCTAGGTTTTACCTGAACCTATAGCCTGCGAAACAGTTTAATTCAATTACACCCCACAGGCCTGTTAACGAACCAAAGCTGGGATGTATTTCTTCAAACCTCCGCAGAACCAGCCTACCTGCGGAAACCGTAGCCTACCTGTGGAATACGGGGCGGGTTGGTGCTCGCGCAGGGCGCCGAGCGTGCAACTTGCGGAAGTGAGTGGCGGGCAGGTCGGGTTCGGGCCGAAGCTGCTCCGGATGGGGTTGTACTGGAAGCCGTTGGACTGACTGCAGGAGCTGAAGTCTGCATAGGCCGACGCCTCCATGGCCGCCATGCAGGAGTCGTATGTGTTCAGGTACGAGTAATCCATTTTATACATGGAGTCAGTCCGCTCCGGTCGGCCGCAGCAGCCGTCAGGCGCGGGGAGCGAAAGTTCCGAAAAGAAGGGGCGAGCTGGCGCGCGGCTCAGATAAGCATCCGCTGGTTACGCGCTGTCCTCTCTACGGTTCCGATACTTTGCCGGTAATGACGCGCTCCGGTAGGGTCAGCGGCGCTCTCCGGGCGTATGGCGGGATTAAAAAAAACTGTCAGACTTATTAAGAGTAGGCTACTGCGCTCTGGGTTCTCCCGGTTTCACCGATTACGTGCCACCGACTCCCCTCGTCATGTGCCTCCTTGGCTTCCTTGGTGATCTCTCTCGCTCTCTGGTGCTCGTTCGTCCGCTCTGCTCCTGTTCCTCTCGCTGTCGGTCTCCGTTTGACGGCTCTCTGCTCCACCCTTGTTGCTCGCGCGGTGTTTATAATAAAGTCGGTAGTCCGCGAGACAATGCCGAGGCGGTGGTCTCTTTGCATGACAATGCCTCTGCGCCTCGAGCTGCGCCTCCCACTCCGCGTGCATTACTGATGCCCCTTAACCCTTTCCGCGAGGAGCCCAGTATGTGTCCGCACTCAGCATCCCTGCGCGGCGCGCTCCTGCTAGGCTCGTGATGGAGGCTGGCGCTGGGACAGACCCCTGCTACAGGGTCACACACACAGGTTATGTTTCTGTTAACCGGCAGTTTTAGCGACGTCTCACACGGTTGGCGGGAATTAACCAGTGTCATTTAGGGTATTCTTATTTAGGCAAGGGAGTGTAACTCAGATTCAGTAACTTCAGTAAGGGAGTGTAACTCAGATTCAGTAACTGAGAACGCTACTAATGCCCTGTGTGTGTGTGTGTGTGTGTGTGTGTGTGTTGTGTTTAACCGTGAATCTTCTGACAGACTGTGTGAACAGTGCCAAGCACACCGTGCTACTACACGTCTGTCTCAGACAAGAGAGAGAGAGAACAGCCAGGGCCGACTGGCACGCGCTACATTAATAGGCCTACTAAAGTAATTACGAGCTCGTGTGATAAAGGAGACACCGCTCGTGCCCTTAGTCGCGGGAAAAGGCAGAACAGAAGTCACCCACTTATTAAGACACTCATAGGATTTTGCTAGACTGGAGACGGCTCATTGCTCCATTTGATATGAATTAAAGAACAGCATGCTCCTGAGTGAACGGGAATGATTCAGAGACGATTGAGAGATTTTGAGATAATTAATTCATTCGACTGATTTCTAAATCTTGTTTTAGTTTCTAGCTTTAACTCATCCATCCCTCTTTAATTTATTTATTTAGTATATGTTTGTTTTGCTTTTTATGCCCCAACCTATAGGCCTAGGCCATATTTAATAAAATATGTGTTTTTTTCAATCTGTTGTTCGTTTCTATTTTAAATTGATTAATCTAAACTTGAAAGCACAACGGGTGTTTATAAATGTGCTGTATAAATTAGTGTGATTTGACTACTTAACTCGTAAACACGCCCATGACGGTTGTTTTGTCCATGGTTAGGTCATCGTAAATGGATACGATTTCTGCTTCTAACTAAACCACTGACTTTCTAGAAATTCGCAGTGTAACTTAAATGGAGAATTAGACTCGCTCTCTCTGCTTAAGGGTGAAACATTTAGATAGGCTACATCCACTGCATCAGCATTAGTCATTCAGCAGTCATTTTGCTTTTGTTTACATTTCCCAGGGCAGAAAAAAACGTGAAAAGCTGTAAAGGCAATTTATAGAATATAACGCGATAGAGTTATTTACTTGAAGTAGACTGTATTATATTGAATATACAGCTGTGCAGAAATGCAAAACACTCCTGTGGCTGTTAGGCGGTTGCAGTCTCTCTTTCACTCTGTGTGTGTGTGTGTGTGTGTGTGTGTGTGTGTGTGTGGAGAGAGAGAGAGAGGAAGAGAGAGGGGGGAGTTTTATGTGTTTTGGCTTGAAAAGCCAGCTGCTTGTCACCGGCTCCTGATGTAGTTTGAACTGAAATCTATTGTAACTCATTTAAATTTCTTCAGTGGTCACGATACAATCGCCTGCAAATCGGCGTTATCATTGCCAATAGAGACGTGTGTATATCTTTCTCGTTGTCGTTCTCTCTCTCTCAGATGTGTGTGTGTGTGTGTTGTGTGTAGTGACCTCTCTGAATTAAATGTTTAATCCAAGTATTCTAAACTTCACGGACACCGCAGAACTGTCCTGGTTCTCGAGGAGGCTCGAGGATGCGCGGATTTGTTGTCTTTTGCGTGGCGCGTAATATTGATTCCCATGGGTGACGGTCTCCGTTGCCTCGCAGGTGATGTTTCTTGCTACACGAGCGTTCGACCCTTCCCTGTCTTTAATCAGATTAGCGCTCTTCTGGCCCTCGAGCCAGTAGGGAGACATCCCCGGTCAGTCTCCGCGCTCTTTGGAACGGTCACTCTCTCGTGACATGATGACGGTAAAGCCTGGTCAGTAATGTCATGTGAAGCCTCCTCTGCCTCTCAAACCGCCGGTCCCCCGGACCCTGCTCCCACCAGATCCCGCTCCCGCCAGATCCCCCTCTCACACACCCGTCCCCCCGGACCCCGCTCCCTCCAGATCCCGCTCTCAACGGGCCCGCTCGTCTCTCAGGGCGTAAACAGCTGCGCCACCGCGTCCATAACCAGGTTAGCCGAGTGCGACCCCCGGGCGCTTTTGTCACGGTGCATTTAGGTAATTTGAGGCTGAAAGAGCTGGCGAGTCCAAAGACCTTCTCCCCCAACACACACACACACACACACACACAGACGGAGAGGGAGAGAGAGAGAGAGAGAGCTCATCCATCAACACAAACATCATATGCACGCAGCAATAGCATGTTAACGGGTCCACCGGGGACGAGCACAACTGGCTACAGTCGTGTTTAAGTGACACAGGACAGGAGGCAACAAGTGTCACGTGCACCCGCGGAGGGCTTTAACGTACCCTTTAACATATGGGGCAGCAGTGAGCACGTGCACCTCCGTTCCTGTTATATTCTCAGTTCAAACCTTCACAGGACCCGCTGAAGCAGAGGGATCAACAGAAATTATCACGTCTGTAAAAGGAAAACATATGCGTGCAGTGTATTGCACATAATTGCGTATTTTATTCAGATTTATAGACCCGTTTTAATGCTCCCCAGAATATAACCTCCGAAACAAAACATTTTATCTTGAGCTTTTACATAATAATGCCTAGCCTATAGGTCAGTGAGATGAATTTGTGGATGGAACTTAATCATTTTCAATCATCTCAATAAAAACGATAAACTCATGATTAAAATGATTAACTATTTTCCTTTATTTAATTTCAGTTGCTCAGAGCGTAGCCCCTATACCACTCGAAAAGGGACAGTATTCTAACCAAGAAAATTGAATTTGTAAATGGGCCATAGCCTCGTGGCCATCCGATTGTCCATCAATAAGCGTTACGGTATTAATGAATTTGTTTGTTCGTTCATTCCTTCGTCGGTTCGTTGCTTGGCCGCCGAGAGTGAGACCTATAGCCTATACCGAACGCAACAAAATGACAGAAAACGGTTGCAGTCGCGAGAAGCTGGTCTTATAGTTGGAAATAAAGCAAGGTCGGTCACGACAAGGAATACATTTCGTTTCATTGTTCGTTTGTTTATTTTAAGCATAATCAATATTGAAACATTGATCATTTAAATTCCTTTTTATTTAGGCCTAGCCTACCCCTAGACTATTGCCCATGATTTCCACATTAACGCCTAAGCACCTGCCGATGGTAAAACTGTTATTTAACACATTGAGGCGACCTATTTAAGGTTATATTAATTGGTAATTTTATTTAAATTATTTATTTAAAATAGGCTAAGTAAAAGTTGCAAATGAAAAAAACGATGTAGCCCAAATATTTTAAAACGGCCATAACCTTTTCTTTTCGGAATTGTTATATGCTCTCTCTCTCTCACCGCACACACACACACACACACACGGAGAGAGAGAGAGACAGAGAAAGAGAGAGAGAGAGAAATGCACAGGATATCAGACTGGACCACCCTCGAACTCTTTTCCCCTCTGAACCCAGATTGTCGCTGCCTCATCCGGTTCTGATAGCTCATCTCTCTCTCTCTCTCGTTCTCTCTCTCTCTCTCCATCAATCACAGGCCCCAGACTCTCGCGGTCTCATCAATCTTCCGTTTCTCTCCTACCCGCCGCTTTATTAGGCCATTCTGCATGTTTGAGCGATCGGTCATCCCACGTCTGACCATCTCATCGGGACGTGCGAGGAGCTGCGACCCGGCGTTTGGACGGGACGACCATCGGAAACAATCAATGCGACAACGTAGGCCTACTATTAAAAAGTAGGGGAACTCGATTAGGCTATGCCTTGGCTCGCACTCCCATTTGCCTCTCATATCCTTCTAGGATGGTGATCTCGCGTGGCCTAACACCCGCGCACCAGGCGGGACAGGCCTGTCAATCACAGCTCCGGGAGAACGCCCCCCGCCACGCTCCCCTCCGGCCCTTGTTGACACAGAGCTCGCGGAATGAGAAAGGCGTTTATGAATGTTACTGTTTCCGCTAATAGCCCAATGAATTTCAAAACGCTCGGGTTAAAGCCGCGCGCCTTTCAGGGGCGGGATTAAGGCTCGTTTCAGGAGCAAACACGCAGGGCAGACTGGATTTGAAAGTCTGATGAGGGGCGCGGGTTAGGGCGCGTTCTTTGAAGGGATTAACGGGGGCCCTGTGCGCACTGTTTAACACGAGTGCGGGTCAAGGCTCCTTGAGCGCAGCTCTGGCAACAGTTTAACTTCTGGCAAACTGACCTCTCACCTCGCGCCAGACAGCTCTTGCGCTTTCTCCGATGGGAGCGAGACTTTTAGCAGCCTAAATAGGCTATACGTTTCTTTAGCCCTTTTCTGCGTGTAAATTTGGGCTCAGCGCCGTTGCTAGGGACTACCTGTGCGATCTGTCAGTGAGTGAACAAACCCCCTTCCACCTCCAAGGACGAGACAGAGCGAGAGGAAGCGGCAAGCGGGGTTGCGGCCGCGCGGAGACATAACGTGAGGAGCTGGAGTCCGTCTGTCTCGAGCCACGCCCCATCTGTATTCCCAAAACGACATGCAGGAAAAAATGAAATTAGCTGCTGCTGCGCCGTTGCATTTTTATTAATCGTTTAGTCAAAAGCCGGTATAATGGAATATAAATAAGTCCACTAAACATTAAAAAACAGCTTTTTCCAGAGAAAGAGTAAGCGTGCTCCCATGAGAGGGAGAGAGAGAGACGAAAAGAGAGAGAGAAGGGTGGGGGAGAAAGGGAGAGAGAGAGATGGTGGAGTTTAGACCATTTCCTCTCCGCCCCTGTGCGCACAGCTGTACAACCTGAAATGGTCGCGCAGAATAAAAAGAGGAAAAAGAGCAGCTCGCGCAGCTTGGCCAAACACACTAATTAGATCAGCGAGCCTGGCCCCGCGCGCTCTGAAAGCCCGGCCCAACTGGCGGCCCGCTGGAGTTGTGGAAAGTTAATCAAATTAAATTCCCTCTAAACTAATTAGCCGGCAATCTGCCACGCGAGCTGTCCCAGAGCAAGGTTTGAATTAGGGAGAATGGATTTTTTTAGGGAAAGAAAAAAAGATGGGAGGCGCAGACATTGGAAAGGAGGAGAGGGAGGGATGGACGCGAAGACGGGTGCGATGGGGGTTTGTCTTTCTTCTGCTAATTTTGTGAAAAGGGCCGCGCTGTTCACCATGCCAGACTGTCACTTAGTATCTGGTTGGCCTCTCGTGCAGCTATCTGCTTTCTTGTTATCCATCCGCGAAATGTCACGCGAGTCTCTTACCGAAAAATAACTTTATTTAGAGATGCCGCGTGGCGGGATTCTGCTAGTTCCTTTGACCACACACGCAATCCCAATCAGAGTCGACTTTAAATGACCACAAAGAACTTTAAATGAGAATAGCTACAAAGGACTTTAAAGGACCATAGCTACAAATGACGACTTTAAATGACCATAGCTACAAGGAATTTGGTTGCGACTGTTAGTGTCACTGTGTAGGCCAGTAAGATTGTAGCCTACAATATAGGCATTCCATTGCACAAGTTATACAAGACAATAGGCTATGATATAAAATACCAAGTTATTCTAAAATAAAAGTATTAAACATCACCCCAAAACATAGCCCTAAATATATGAACACATTTGATTATTAGGATATTAAATATTTTTTTTTTATTAAGCCTGTTACGATTGTTGTTGTTGAAGTGGTAGTAGCCTAGGCCTATAGCCTACGATTATCAACCATATAGGCCTCTTCGGTCTTGTTATTTGTTGTCTCGGACATATGGTTTATAACATCATAGGTCTACTAGGCTACATTGGCCCATAGCTGTAAGGCCGACACTGCCTTTACGTTGCGGACTTGTGTCCGTGAAGTTTGCCACAGGCTCACGCATCCGCTCGAGATGAAGTAAATCGATCTCTCTCATGCGCTCTCCTCCACCTTCACGGAGTCATCCGGTGGAAACACCACGAGCATCTCAAAGAAAGCTCCGTTAAGCACACGCGTAGAGATGATAATGACAGAGGGGGGAAAACGGACGCAATGAGGGGGTGGGGGGAGCTTAATGCGCGAGACCTTTATTGTAAGTTTCCAGACTTACCCATGTGTGTGAGAGATATAGAAAAATGCACAGATGTGTTCTCACACGGTAACTCAGACTTATTTCATCAAATGATCAAATGCCATTTCAGCCGAAACTCTATCCCCCCATTCCTGTCTCTCTCTCTCTCTACCGTCCATCCCTCTCTCTCTCTCTCTCTCTCTCTCTATTCATATCCTCTATTCATCCCTCTCTCTCGCTATAGCCCCCCCCCCTCTAGCCATATCATCCATCCATCCATCCCCCTATAAATCACACACATTTATACTCTAAATCACACATTTATACTCTAAATCACACACATGTACACTCTAAATCCCACACATTTATAGGCTACTCTAAATCACACACATTTATACTCTAAATCATACACATTTATACTCTAAATCATACACATTTATACTCTAAATCACACACATTTATAGGCTACTCTAAATCACACACATTTATACTCTAAATCACACATGTATACTCTAAATCATACACATTTATACTCTAAATCATACACATTTATACTCTAAATCACACACAAATTTCAGTTCACATCAGTGCTCTTTCTTCCGCACCAGAGACCCAATACCTAAATGACATTCTTTTGTCACAAAAGACCTGGTTGACATTGATTCCGAGCATCATGGCTTAAAGCCATGCCACACTGACACACACACGCACACACACAGTCAGGGTGAGTACAGCTGAAAGCTGGGACCATTTTGCCATGCTAATTGTTTCTCATCAGATGTGTGTGTGTGTTCATCTGAATGAGCTCCTGGTGGTCAGGAATGCCGCTCAGTTATTCCCAGTCCTTTCAGCCATCTCCAGCACACACACACAGACACACACACACACACACAATCCAAATTCCAGTGTCATGTACTGACTGCTGTGAGACATCTTTGAGAATTTCTGGAATTTTGTTCTGAGCCCAAATAAGAAACGCCAAATAAGAAACACAACTTACATTAAACAACAAACAAGCAAGCCAGCACCCCGACACACACACACACACACACACCGACACACACACACACACAGACCATTATGAATGGAATTTCAGACTAATTTCACTGACAAAAATGTGAATGAAAAAACAGTCCCAGAATTACTAATAGAAGTGTACATATTTATACTCTAAATCCCACACATGTATACTCTAAATCACACATGTACACTCTAAATCACACACATGTATACTCTAAATCACACACATGTACACTCTAAATCACACATGTATACTCTAAATCACACACATGTACACTCTAAATCACACACATTTATACTCTAAATCACACATGTACACTCTAAATCACACACATTTATACTCTAAATCACACACATGTACACTCTAAATCACACATGTATACTCTAAATCACACACATGTATACTCTAAATCACACACATGTACACTCTAAATCACACATGTATACTCTAAATCACACATGTACACTCTAAATCACACACATTTATACTCTAAATCACACATGTACACTCTAAATCACACATGTATACTCTAAATCACACATGTACACTCTAAATCACACACATTTATACTCTAAATCACACATGTACACTCTAAATCACACATGTACACTCTAAATCACACATGTATACTCTAAATCATACACATGTATACTCTAAATCACACATGTATACTCTAAATCACACATGTACACTCTAAATCACACATGTATACTCTAAATCACACATTTATACTCTAAATCACACACATGTATACTCTAAATCACACATTTATACTCTAAATCACACATGTACACTCTAAATCACACATGTATACTCTAAATCACACATTTATACTCTAAATCACACACATGTATACTCTAAATCACACATGTACACTCTAAATCACACATGTATACTCTAAATCACACATTTATACTCTAAATCACACACATGTATACTCTAAATCACACATGTACACTCTAAATCACACATGTATACTCTAAATCACACATTTATACTCTAAATCACACACATGTATACTCTAAATCACACATTTATACTCTAAATCACACATGTACACTCTAAATCACACATGTACACTCTAAATCACACACATGTATACTCTAAATCACACACATGTACACTCTAAATCACACATGTACACTCTAAATCACACACATTTATACTCTAAATCACACATTTATACTCTAAATCACACACATGTATACTCTAAATCACACATTTATACTCTAAATCACACATGTACACTCTAAATCACACATGTATACTCTAAATCACACATTTATACTCTAAATCACACACATGTATACTCTAAATCACACATGTACACTCTAAATCACACATTTATACTCTAAATCACACACATGTATACTGTAAATCACACATTTATACTCTAAATCACACATGTACACTCTAAATCACACACATGTACACTCTAAATCACACACATGTACACTCTAAATCACACACATGTACACTCTAAATCACACACATGTATACTCTAAATCACACACATGTACTCTCTAAATCACACACATGTATACTCTAAATCACACACATGTACTCTCTAAATCACACACATGTATACTCTAAATCACACACATGTACACTCTAAATCACACACATGTATACTCTAAATCACACATGTATACTCTAAATCACACATGTATACTCACACATTTATACTCTAAATCACACACATGTATACTCTAAATCACACATGTATGACCTCCTTATCCGCCGGGTGAGCTAGTGAGCACTGTTTTATTACACTGTGTTCACATCTTTGAGAGAAAGAACTACAATAATGAACAGCTACAATCTATGCTGCAAAACATGACCCACCTGCACCTGTTTAAGAGCTGCATCTGTAGACGGATGATTAAGACCTACCTACACCTGTTTAAGAGCTGCATCTGTAGACGGATGATTAAGACCTACCTACACCTGTTTAAGAGCTGCATCTGTAGACGGATGATTAAGACCTACCTACACCTGTTTAAGAGCTGCATCTGTAGACGGATGATTAAGACCCACCTGCACCTGTTGAAGACCTATAGAGCTTTCATGTATTTAAGACTTTTAAAGGCCAAGTGTTCACAGTATTTAATAAAGGCGTACCATACACAGGGTCAAACTTATCACATAAAGTCATACAATACACACACACATTCATAAGACACACACACACACAGCCATAACACACATACACACACCACAATCACACCAAAACAATCCAGACACTTCCAGAGTGTTTAACATGATGGCTTTATTGTGGTGTTCACTGGACTCTAACAAAGTTTGCGTGTAAAAGAGTGAATCATCTCTCTGTCCATGCCCACATAGACACAAAGTATAAACAAGTGTTACAATAAACAATTTCAGAATAAATACACACGACTTGACTCCTTAAGCTCACTCTCCCTGATTGGTCTGGTGACTGTGTTCACCCAGAACACACACACACACACACGCACGCACAGTTATCCTACACACACCTACTCTATGGGTGAACACACGCCTACACATGTAATATTTGTGATACGCTTGAGACATCCATGAAGGCAAAAACACTTTGTCTTTAATATGAGTCACCAACAATAAATAAATAAATATACTCATATCTATAGAATATTTATACTCATATATCTATAGAATATTTATACTCATATCTATAGAATATGTGTCTGTATCTACATATGGCAGCTTTGTGTGCATTCTCTACACTCCTATTGCAGTCTATATAGTTTCAGGCTCACATGGAGAGGTGGAGAGTAGGGACTCTGCAGTACACTCAGTTCTGGCCCTCATTCGGCTCTGATCTGGCACCCATTCGGCTCTTATCTGGCCCCCATTCGGCCCTGATCTGAGAATGATGCACCAGACAGAGCCACAGACTCCTAGACAGGAACTATGTGTGTTTGTGTGCATTTATAAGAGTGTGTGTCAATGAGAAAGTAAGTGTGTGTGTGTGTGTGTGTGTGTGTGTGTGTGTGTGAGGTGAGCAGGATCTTCAGCACATCATGGAACAATCCTGAGAAGATTTACTTACACAGCAAATCTTCTATTCTGGAGAACCAAGCCCAGCAAGGACGGTTCTCTCTCCATGTCCGAGTGTGTGTATGTAGTGCTGCTGCCCTGCCCCCCCCCCCCATGATCCCCCACCCCCTCCCATGATCCCCCACCCCCTCCATGTCATCGCAAGCAGAAATGATCATCATGACAACAAAAACACAACACCATGGCAACAGATTTCTAACCTGAGGCTCAAGAGAGCACAGCTCCACCTTCTACACATAATGGTACACAAGCACACACACACACACACACACGCACTAGAGAAGCTGTGCTAGCTATCATATATCATAATCTGTACATATCACACTCAGTCATCCATCCTCAGACACCCTCATCTCTCTCTTCACTTTTCCTCTCTCTCCTCCACAAGTCACTGCAGTTCCATTCTAGTACAGTTCCTCAGTTCCATTCTAGTACAGTTCTTCAGTTCCATTCTAGTACAGTTCTTCAGTTCTCATTCTAGAGAGACAACCCCCCACCACACACACACAGCACTGATCATGTAGCTAACTACAGCACTAGCGTTCTAGTCTCCACTTCAGTTAGGGGGGTATTCCATCAACGTTGCTAATGAAGGCGGTGCGCTTAACCTAGTTTGAACTAGCGTAGACTTTCACTTGGGGCTGAAGCTGTTCCATGAACTCTAGTTAGCTGCATCTTGTCCTCGTTTATTCAAGCGAGGCTTAGGTCAGCTTCATGCCTGCTCATGCACGAGGTGGAAAAGCAAACAGTAGATTGACGAAAAGAGGATGAGGATATATCTAACGTAAATAAAGGGAAAACTAGAGGATTTCTGTTCGATCTGCAAGTGCCATCTACAGGGTTGAAAGTCATAAAACTCAAGATCAAGAGTGAAAAAAATAGATAGTAGCCTATTTAAATTGGAGAATAAAAAAAACGTACATTTAAACAACAATTTGTGACATCAGATGTAATGTAGCCCACTGACATAGCCTATTTACTGTCACTGCACAGGCTACTAAAAGTGCATGGCCCCTTTATCAACAGTAGGACATTAAAGGACATGTCTTTCTTTAAAGAGTATAACTAAGAATGCCATAAGTCTCTAGAATAACAGAAATGATCAAGGTGATAAACTATGTAAAAGCTTCATGTGGGAAGCGAACCTGAGAACCTGAGAACAAGCATGAATGCCTCCTTTACCATTGTGCTACGCGTTGCACCACCACAGAATGAAGATTATGCTACGCGTTGCACCACCACATAATGTAGATTATGCTACGCGTTGCACCACCACATAATGTAGATTATGCTACGCGTTGCACCACCACATAATGTAGATTATGCTACGCGTTGCACCACCACAGAATGTAGATTATGCTACGCGTTGCACCATCACATAATGTAGATTATGCTACGTGTGTTGCACCACCACATAATGTAGATTATGCTACATGTTACAGCACCACATAATGTAGATTATGCTATATATGTTACACCACCACATAATGTAGACTCTGAAGAGTATCAAGATTCATAGAACCACATTCATGTCAAGTTAATATTTTTTAAGTTGTATAACTTTCTTAAATTCTTCGGAACTAGAGAATATGTAAATCAATGCTTGGTGACACTGTTGGGAAAAAAAATTCTACTTCTATTTTTGAAGTTGTAGGCTACAGGTGATGAGAAAATTAAAGCACAGGTCGACGGAACCATCTTTTGGGACTTGTTTCCGACTGATGTTTTGCAACACAGCTTGATTAAGCTTGAAAGTTAACCTCCTACGGACCAGGCTATTTCTGTGGCATAAATTGCCATAGTTACCAGTGGGATTCACGTAAACCACACTAATGGAACATAACTCTCACTATAATTAGCGAGACTTATCAAAATAAGACAGGTTTGGCCCTTAGGGAGGTTGATGGAATACCCTCCAGGACTAGCATACTAGCCAGGTTAACTGCAGAGACTAGCATGGTAGATTTTGTGACAACATGACTCTTAGCTAGTGCTAAATCATGGGAACTTGAGATGATAGCATAGCTGTTAGCAACTGACACTACTAGTGCTAAATCATGGGAACTTGAGATAACAGCATAGCTGTTAGCAACCGACACTACTAATGCTAAATCATGGGAACTTGAG
>NW_027468598.1:38447212-38472212 GCF_046254945.1 Alosa pseudoharengus | reverse complement strand
CACTGTTGGACTAATGTTGGACTACTTTTTGCACCTTCACCATGACACTTACTCTCTTGAGCACCTTGCCAGGCACACATAACTAAGGACTATGGTTGGACTACTTTTGCACCTTCATCATGACACTCACTCCCTTTAGCTCCTCACCAGTCCCGGCCCTGTCACTACAAGCGTCTTATGCTTGATCACCCTCAAGCACATTGGACTTTCTTAATTTAATTTATATAGTGTATTTAGTATTTAGTTTTGTTAGTTTTCTTATCTTTCTTATCTCCTACTGTCTTTATTGTACAGTGGAGTTCAGTTATATGTTTATACTTACACTTATGTTTACCACTTCTGCTGTAAGTGCATGTTGTGTGTGATGTCTGTATGCTGATGAGACCCTTGAATTTCTCCATGGGGATCTATAAAGTATCTATCTATCTATCTATCATGTCATGATGAACACTGTGCCCTTACACTCTTCCCCTTCCCATCAGTAAGCCTCTTCTAACACACACACAGACACACACACACACACACACACACACACACACACACACGTGTTAGATGTCATGGTGAACACTGTGCCCTTACACTCAATAGTCTTCCCCTAACACACACACACACGCATGCACACACACACATGCGCGCGGACCTCGTCGAAGAGCTGGAGCATGATGGTCAGGACGTCCGGGTGGGCCTTGTCGACCTCGTCAAACAGGATGACGGCGTTGGGGCAGTCGCGCAGCCGCTTGGTCAGCTGCCCTCCGTCTTCATGGCCCACGTACCCCGGAGGAGAGCCGATGAACTTAGCCACCTGACCACCGGGGTGGGGGGGGGAGGGGGAGGGAGGGAAGAGAGAGAGAGAGAGGGAGAGAGAGAGAGGGGGGAAGAGAGAGAGGGAGAGAGAGAGGGAGAGGGAGAGAGGTGTTCAACACCCATTTACTGGATCATTTCTCAAACCATGGCGCGCTTGATACAATGCCTAACACCATACAAACACCACACCATACAAACATACATTCATATATACATTCATACAAACATACATATATACATTTATACATACAAATCCCAATACATCATATATTAAAGGGAGAAAGAGGGAGAGAGAGAGAGAAAGAGAGTGAGAGGGAGAGAGAGGTAGAGAAAAGGGTAGAGATCGGGGGGAGAGAGGGGGGCACTATGAACTTAGCAACATTCTTATGTGAGAGTGTGTGTGTGTGTGTTTCATACCTCATGTTTTTCCTGGAATTCGGACATGTCCATCCGTATAAAACCCTGAAAAAGGACAGACATCAGATTTCAGCTTGATCACAAGTGTGTGTGTGTGCATGAGTGTGTGCTGTGTGTATGTGTGTATAGCTGCTTACCTTCTTGATGTCTTTGTGCATGTATCGAGCCACCTGCTTTGCCAGTTCTGTTTTACCTGTAGACACACACATAAAACACATGGATGTATGTGGCACTGTGTGTGTGTAATCTGCGTTGTGTTGACCGTGCAGCTCAGCCCTCCACTTGCTTGGACTCGACCTTGCAGCACCTCAGATCAGGAGTTGCGCAAAACCCTCGGTGCTAGCTCACTCACTAGCTCAGGGTGCTAGCTCTCTCACTAGCTTAGGGTGCTAGCTCAGGGTGGTAGCTCACTCACTAGCTCAGGGTGCTAGCTCTCTCACTAGCTTAGGGTGCTAGCTCAGGGTGGTAGCTCACTCACTAGCTCAGGGTGCTAGCTCTCTCACTAGCTTAGGGTGCTAGCTCAGGGTGGTAGCTCACTCACTAGCTCAGGGTGCTAGCTCTCTCATTAGCACGTTTTTTAAGGTGTCGTGAGGGAAGTTTACACAACATACAGAATGCACAACTACTGGCTGTTACATGTGTTTGTGAGACACTGTGTACATTTGTGGTACTGATATCTGGTCTTGCCCGGGGACTAATCTAGTCCTAATTTTGGCCTGTGGTCTATTCCAGTCCTGGTTTCGGTTCTGGCCTGTGGTCTATTCTAGTCCTGGTTTTGGTTTTAAAGATGAACACGGGACGGAACAAAAAAGAGGCCAAGCGCTGACGGAATGTGACGGAGAGGGAAATGGCGGGTACGCGAGTAAGTTCCGATTCTAAATTCTAAAGCTGTGTGGGTTAGCAACAGATGACAGAAACAATAAATAAACATCAGGGACTGAGGGAACAGTTCATAAACAACCAAAGACATTGTTGCTTTGATGCTGGTACCTCAGTTCCTTCCAAACAGTGTGTGTGTGTGTGTGTGATATTCCTACTGTACTGCGAGGGTGTGTGTGATGTGGCTCTTAAATATTCATGAGTCCCACAGCTGTAGGCGCGCAAGATATATGACTCATCATCACCATCAATCTGTGTGTGTGTGTGTGTGTTTATATGTATTTATGTTCATGTACTAAACATGGGGGAAAACATTGCTATTGTGCATATTTGTATGAATAATTCTGGTGTTTTCATATGAGCTGTCTCTGAGTGAGTGTGTGTGTGTGTGAGTGTGAGAGTGAGTGAGTGAGAGAGAGTGTATGTGAGAGAGAGAGAATGTGTATGTGAGAGTGTGTGTGTATGTGGTTACCAATGCCAGAGGACCCGAGGAAGAGAAATACCAATGGATGCTCTTCATCGTACCACCCATTCTCCTTCCTCCTGATCGCTATGGAGACAGAGATGGAGGGGGAGGGAAAGAAAGTCCTTTATTAGAGCACTGTCTAAACTCCTTACATGATCACCAACACCATGATAAACCAACAAGCCACTCACCATCCCATTCACCATCACATCCACCATCACATCCACCATCACATATCACATTCACCATCACATCCACCATCACATATCACATTCACCATCACATCCACCATCACATTCACCATCACATCCACCATCACATATCACATTCACCATCACATCCACCATCACATCCACCATCACATTCAAAGCAAAAGACCATACAGGATTCAGGGGGGGGGGGGTTACAACTAGCAAGTGATGTAGGCAAACTGAAACTAAATACAGATTCTCTCTCTAGCAGGAGAGACCCCAGCGACACCACGCCCCTCTAGACCCCAGCGACACCACGCCCCTCTAGACCCCAGCGACACCACGCCCCTCTAGACCCCAGCGACACCACGCCCCTCTAGACCACGCCTCTCTAGACCCCAGCGACACCACGCCCCTCTAGACCCCAGCGACACCACGCCCCTCTAGACCCCAGCGACACCACGCCCCTCTAGACCACGCCCCTCTAGACCCCAGCGACACCACGCCCCTCTAGACCCCAGCGACACCACGCCCCTCTAGACCCCAGCGACACCACGCCCCTCTAGACCCCAGCGACACCACACCCCTCTAGACCCCAGCGACACGACACAGATTCCCCAGCGGAGATATATAATATATCTTCCTGTGAGCCACATCTTCTGTTTCAAATTTAGTATAGCTAGAGAAGTCATACAGTGCAGACATCTTTATCTCTCATATCTCTCACACACACACACACACACACACACACACACACCACACCACACAGGAGAGGATGAACTACACTTCTCTCCTTTCACACACACACACACACACACACACACACAACACCACTCCGCTCAATTTCACTCCCCGCTCCACTTAAAAATCCTCCCGCTTCAATGAAATCGCTCTACGCTCCCTCCAATTTAAAAGAGAGAAATAATCTACAAGCCGAATTGTCACCTTAAACAGAGCAACGGCAATATATTTCACTCAGAACATTTATTTTAAAGGATAGTGACTGATACTGCAACAACGAACAACTTTGGCAACATCAATACACATAAGCCTAAAACTAAAGGGATCAGTGGGATTAATTGCCTAAAGAATACAGGCTTAGCATCCAAGTTTTACTTTAGCTTTCTACTTGATATGAAGCATATTCTAATTGCTCACGTTTTTCTTTGCTCTCTGTATAGCACACACTCATGTTTCCGCAAAATGTGTCTTAGTTTCCAAAATGAATCTTTACTCACTGAAACAGTCTCACCACATGCTCTGCATTGTTAGTGTCTAGTAGTTTTGTAGGAATAGTAGCCTATTTGATCAGTTTCCTTTCTAAAATATTTAGCGAACTCTATCCCCATCAACGAACAAAATGGCCTATCTTTGAAATGTAACGATCTTGATTTTATTAGGAAGACATGAATTCTGGGTGGATTTGAGCATGCCTCAGACTCGTGGTGTGAGCGGTATAGGAGCGGAACAGAGCAGCCGATCCGGCCGAATTAAAAAGCGCTCCGCGCTCCAACAGAATTCCATCCGCTCCGCTCCTCGCTCGCGCTCCGCTCGCTAAGACAGGAACAAAGACAAGGACCTTGGGTTTTGGGGGATTTATTTTCAGGGCTGATGTGGCAGTGCATTCATGTTGTGCTGAAAACTCTCTTTAGTTGGTGACAGCAGACTGTCTGGTCACTACCGTCACATCGGTTCTCTGAACTGGGATATCGCCTCTGTGTGTGACAGCAAAACCAAGTCGTCTGCAGTGTTCTGCAATGTGTTTGCAAGATCGTCTATATACAGTAGATGTTGAACAGTGTAGGGCTTAAGCTACAGCCCTGTCGTACTATATAGATGTTGAACAGTGTAGGGCTTAAGCTACAGCCCTGTCGTACTATATAGATGTTGAACAGTGTAGGGCTTAAGCTACAGCCCTGTCGTACTATATAGATGTTGAACAGTGTAGGGCTTAAGCTACAGCCCTGTCGTACTATATAGATGTTGAACAGTGTAGGGCTTAAGCTACAGCCCTGTCGTACTATATAGATGTTGAACAGTGTAGGGCTTAAGCTACAGCCCTGTCGTACTATATAGATGTTGAACAGTGTAGGGCTTAAGCTACAGCCCTGTCGTACTATATAGATGTTGAACAGTGTAGGGCTTAAGCTACAGCCCTGTCGTACTATATAGATGTTGAACAGTGTAGGGTTTAAGCTACAGCCCTGTCGTACTTTTCTCCCATGCCTCTCTGAATGAGTTTACATAATAGGTCTTGATGACATGTGCGTTTTAGAAGCAAATATTTTACTTTTATTTTGATTTACAAAAGAATCAGTAAGAGAGTGAGGAGTGAAGATCTGATGTCCGATCATTTGGGAGGAATCCAATTTGGCTTTTACCTCAGACATTGTGTTCTGTGAGGTACTCAATTATTCTTGTGTTCATTATGCTACAGGGCACTTTCCCAAGGTTGCTGTTAACACACATGCCCCTGTAATTGTTTGGGTCCAATTTATCACAGTTTTTATACAGTGTATGGAAGTTATCAGTCAGCCCACATTAAATATGAGATTGAGCAGTGCATCAAATCCTAGCGGAGCCTCACATGACTCAGGACGCGTAGACTACATAAAGGTTACGTTTGAGACGATTACAAGCTCGAAGACAAGCCTGCAGCCCGTACGTTCTGCAGTAGGCAGTAGGCTAGGCGAACATCACGGCTGTATTGTTCGGCTATCCGTTTTTTTTTGTCACTTTCGAGGGAGCCAGTCTGCCAGTGTAGGCCAATATGTCCAGGAGCCATTAATCCAGCGTTTCTCAACCGAAGTGCCCTAAACTTTAGTAGCATATGGCTTTTCCTGTCGCTGGCTTTCATCTGCCACTACCGCTATGTCTTGCACCACAGATGGCGTGCAGAGGTTATCAAACAGGAACTTCACTGGCTAACCCACTTAACTTTAGCAGCAAGTTGTGAGCAACAGGTAAACGCAAGATACAGTTTCAGTCCACGGAATGGACTGAATGGACAGCTTGTTATTCAATGACCAAGAAAGCACAATAAAGTCTCCTTTTATCTCCTATAGTCACCAGCCTCCCTCTCTTCATCTGCCTGTTCGGCCTTGCTCTATTCACACCACTTCTATTACTAAATAATGTAATGTAATGTAATGTAAATAGCTTATAGCAATGTTTGTAATGTAATGTAATGTAAATAGCTTATAGCAATGTAAATAGCAATGAATCTTTAAAAATGATTTTGCTACCGTTTCGTGTCTTCCGCTGACAAAATAAATAGTTCGCCACACAGATAGAACTTGACAGTTTCAGGTGTTGCGTGGCAACGTCTTACTAGCTTACTTTCCCTTTCAATGAAATTCCATTGCAATAAGCGAACGGAATTCTTGCGGAGGGATATGAAAGACGTTAATCAACCCGTTGTCATTGACAGCGGTGATTATATACTTTGCCGGTGATTTATATAGATTTAACATTGGGCCTTCCCAACGTTCGGGCCTTTCATGTGAATGGAACTTTCTGCAGCACTCTGAAGAGCCGTGTAATAAAATAGAAATATCTTAGGATCTATAATCATTTATATATTTAGCCTATATCAAATCCACAACATGTGAGAAACTATGCCTAAATCAGGAATGGCTAATGGAGTAACTTGGCTTGGATATTGCATAAACTTCAGAGCAATAAAACAGCACATTGAAATTTCTGTATATATTACCAAAGCATGTATCTGTATTTCAGTTGAAATGGGGGGATTGTGGATAACTGCGTTGCAGATTGATTTAAGCTGTGCACCCCTAAACGTTCTGCTTGCACCCCTACAATGTTCCGTTAGAGACTACAGTGTTCCTTTTAAAAAGTTAGTCTGAGCCCTGTTTTACACCGATGCTGTTTTTATGTCACAACAGCATTTAATAACCAAAGAGCCTTATTGCATTTCTACCAAACGTCCAGAGAAAGTCAGTGCTTGCAGACAGGATGTGGCCTATTCAATTAAAATATAGTTGTCAATAAATTGTAAATAATCATTTTCTGGCTTTTGTTATTTCACCCCCCTATCGATTGCTGTCAATAATGTAAATGAAGTCTGTTGATGGTTATGTCATATTTCTTGTCCATTTCTGTCCACAAAACTTGCCAGAAGTCAGGGGTTATTTTCCAAAAAATTGTGTTTCTGGGCGATGTTGTGTCAGTAGTCTGTAGGAGTGATTGTGTTTCTGGGTGATGTTGTGTGAGCAGTCAGTAGTCGTGATTGTGTTTCTGGGCGATGTTGTGTGAGTAGTTTGTAAGAGTGATTGTGTTTCAGAGCCATCTTTAGCCTAGCTACAGGTTTGATTTAGTATATTTTCCCTTTTTTGGTTAAATGATGGGGATTGTTGTTCTCTTCTATTCTCTCTCTATCTCTTGTTCCCTCTCTCTCCTCTTTCTTCTCCCTCTCTCACTCTCTCTCCTCTTCTTCTCCCATCTCTCTCTCTCTCTCCTTCCTTCTCTCTCCTCTCATTCTCTCTCTCCTTTCTCTCTCTCTCTCCTCCCTTCTCCATTAGCTTGCAGCTAATTCCATTAGCTTGCCTGGTGCAGCCAAATCACTTTAGGATGGATTCTCCCCGTTACCCCAGCAACCTTCTGCCCTGCCTCCGTGTGCGTGAGTGTGTGTGTGTGTGTGTGTGCGTGTGTGTGTGTGTGCGCGCGTGCGTGTGTCAGGTAGGTAGGATACAGGACAAGAATGTATTTCAGGTGAGAAGAGGTGAAGATAAGCAAACAGACCGGAGTCCACACATACACACACACACACACACACATGTACAAACACACGAGTACACACACACACACACGTACAAACACACATGCGCAGACACACACACAAACAACCACACATGTGTGTACACACACACACACACACACAGACACAAACACACGTACAAACACACACACACATACAAACACGCATGCATACACACAAATGCTTCACAATTGTATATGTGTTAGGTGTAAGCAGTAATGTTCACTAAAGTCAAGTGTAACTGAATTAAATTGTTGAGTATGAAAATAGATGCGGTGCCTCTGTGTGTGTGTGTGTGTGTGAGACGCTGAAGTCCAGTGATTCAGCATGGAGGTGAATTCTGACTGGCCTGCAGCGGTTGCCATGACTCCTCTCTTGACGATGCCAGACATGCCATATTTATTTATTTATTTATTTTATTTGGGATGACAGAGTGATTCTCCCACAACTTTATACACAGGGCCTGAGGCAAGCACACACACACACACACACACACACACACACACACACACACACAAGCACACACACACACAAGCAGGATAGAAGTAATTAAGTATTTACACACAGAAACAAAAAAAACATACAAAAATGTATACACACAAACATTTAAACAAGCACCGACACCGACACAAGAAAAACATTTCTACAAAACAAATACACACACGCACACACACAATCACATACACACAATCACATACACACAATCACACACACACACACACAATCACATACACACACAATCACATACACACACAATGACTCACACACAATCACATACACACACAATCGCATACACACACAATCACATACACACACAATCACATACACACACAATCACACACACACAATCACGCACACACACAATCACACACACACAATCACACACACACAATCACAAACACACACAATCACACACACACACAATCACACACACACAATCACACACACACACAATCACACACACACAATCACAAACACACACAATCACACACACACACAATCACACACACACACAATCACACACACACACAATCACACACACACAATCACACACACACACAATCACACACAATCACACACACACACATTCACACACACACACAATCACACACACACACAATCACACACACACACAATCACACACACACACAATCACACACACACAATCACACACACACAATCACACACACACACAATCACACACACACACAATCACACACACACAATCACGCACACACACAATCACACACACACACAATCACACACACACACAATCACACACACACAATCACACACACACAATCACACACACACACAATCACACACACACAATCACACACACACAATCACACACACACACAATCACACACACACAATCACAAACACACACAATCACACACACACACAATCACACACACACACACAATCACACACACACACAATCACACACACACACTCTTTTTCTCCATCTTCTGTGTCTCTCTTTCTCTCACCTTCACAGTCACTTCACTGATGCACTGCCCTTCACTAGGACATGGTGGCCAATGTCACACGCACACACACAGACACAGACACAGACACACACACACACTCAAGCATTAAAATATCTACCAGAAGCCGTGTGTTTGTGTGTGGTGTGTGTCAGAGAGACCTTGAGAGAGTGTGTGTGAGTGTGAGTGTGTGAATGACAGAGAGAGTGTGTGTGTGTGTGAGTGAGTGTGAGGGAGAGACATCTTGAGAGACTGTGTGTGAGTGAATGAGTGTGTGTGTGAGAGAGAGAGAGATAGAGAGAGAGAGTGCACACGCACACACACACACACACACACACACACCCCATACCTCCCAGAGATCTATAATGTGGCTGTTTATTGGTTGATGGCTTTAAGGACTATTAGGCTGAATTAACTAATCATCTCTCACTATCTGTCTTCCTCTCTCACTCTGACACACACACACACACAAATCCCCATTGTCTCTCTCTCTACCTTTATTGTTTCTTTTTATCCATCTCTCTCTCCATCTCCATCTCTCTCTCCATCCCTCTCCATCCCTCTCTTCAGTAAGGGTGTAATATGAGGATATTGGGCTGCTGTCTTATTGTGCTTTAAGTCATCTTTACCGTTTACCCTGGACTAACATGCGCACACACACACACACACACACTCTTCTCTCTCTCCCTCCCTCTCCCCCCCTCTCTCTCCCTCCCTCTCTTCTCTCTCTCTCCCCCTCTCTCTCTCCCCCCCTCTCTCTCCCTCCCTTTCTCCTCTCTCTTTCTTCTCTCTCTCCCTCTCTCTTCTCTCTCTCCCTCTCTTCTCTCTCCTTCTCTCTCTCCCCCTCTCTCTCCCTCAATCTTCTCTCTCTCCCCCTCTCTCTCCCTCAATCTTCTCTCTCTCCCTCTCTCTTCTCTCTCTCCCTCTCTCTCCCTCTCTCTTCTCTCTCCTTCTCTCTCTCTCCCCCTCTCTCTCTCCCTCCCTCTCTTCTCTCTCTTTCTTCTCTTTCTCCCTCAATCTTCTCTCTCTCCCTCTCGGAGCCTGAGGTGGAGGGTGTGGTTACTCACAAACGGAGGCAGCTAATTGGTTAATGCAGATTGATGGGCAGAGGTAGGGAAAGACACTGGAGAGTGTGTGTGTGTGTGTGTGTGTGTGTGTCTGTATGTGTTTTAGTGTGTGTGTGTGTGTGTGTGTACTTGTGTGTGCATGCACCTGTATGTGTATTAGTGAGTGTGTGTGTGTGTGTACTTGTGTGTGCATGCATCCGTGCATTTGTGTGCGAGTGTGTGTTCTGCATCCTCTCTCAGATGGTAGCTGCCTATAACTTGATTACTGTGGAGGAAAAAAGATCGATCCATCTCGCTCTCTCTCTCCCCTCCCCCCCTCTCTGGCTCCTAGACCCAGCGGTTCTGTCTGGGTTTGGGTCGAGGTCACAGGGGGTTGGGGGTCCCAGAGCTTTTGAACAACAGCAGGTGTGTGTGTGTGTGTGTGTGTGTGTGTGTGTGTGTGTGTGTGTGTTGTGTGTGTGTGTGTGTGTGTGTGTGTGTGTGCAGCATGTGTATAGTTTGTGTGTGTGTTTGTATACAGCAGGTGTGTGTATGTGTGTAAATTTGACGTCATAAATGCGAATGTCCAAATGTGTGCCATGTTGGGAGTATATATATGTGTGCTGGCTATACACATGAATAGGCCTATATATATGTGCTGGTTATACAAATGAATATATATATATGTGCTGGTTTATGGTATAAAATTCTCGCCAAAAGTTTTCTGTACCTGTACCAAAGTTTTGTGCTTGTAAGAATATTTTGTGCTCGTAAAAAATATTTGTGTACATGTAAAAATACTTTGTATCCGTAAAAATATTTTGTGCATGTAAAAATGGTTTGTACATCTTCAAATCCGTTTTGTCACTGTGTCGAAAAAAGTTTTGTGAATTTGCGAACGATTTTTGCACGCACGGATTTTCCATTTGCAAGTGCGCATCTGTTTTCTACAGACATGAAACAGATCTACGGGTACGAAACGAATTTACAAGTACAAAACTTTTTTACAAATTTTCCCAAAACAGCCAATCACAGCACTGCTTACTGAACGGCCAGTCAGCCGATCAGCTCGCTTCTTTAATTCTGAAACGCTGGACATACCGCTCTGGGTACATCCATGTAAACACCACAGTCAGAAGAGGTGAAACAAAGATTGTTAACAATCTTTGGGTGAAACACTTAAAAAAGAAGAGCTAACTTAGCTAACAAGCAAACAGCTCAACTTAACTCTATTCCTTCCCTACTATGAATCTAATACTATTAACTAGAACTAATAAAAATGTGATCATTAGTATTATTATTAATGATAATTGTTGTGTTTTCCGACTAGTCATTCCTCCCTTTGTATTTCCCACGTTATATGTGCAGTGCTTTCACGTAACGTTAGCAGAGACGGTTAGCTGCCCAGTTAGCTGCCATTACCTATTGTTACCTACTAATTACCTATCCAGTGCTCGCGTTTTAAACTATACTGTTTATTAGTTCTAGTTAAAGATATTAGATTCATAGTAGGGAAGGAATAGAGTTAAGTTGAGCTGTTTGCTTGTTAGCTTGTTACCTAAGCTAGCTAGAACATAACAGTTACATGACCAAAAAAGTTCAGGTTGGCTTACTAAAGACCCATTCATTCTGGACATAAAAGACGGACTTCATACAACCATTGTACTTTTACACGAAATTGGGTAGATTACCATTATGGAAGAAAATGAAGCGTGTCTCATTAAGTTATTGTTCCCACAGGGTTAGTATTATTATTAATGATAATTGTTCTGTATTGTTATTGTGTTATAATGTTTCCGACTAGTCATTCCTCCCTTTGTATTTCCCACGTTATATGTGCGTGCTTTCACGTAACGTTAGCAGAGACGGTTGATAAAAGCAGTATCTTTGAAGTTAGCTTAGCCCAGCCAATACTTGTTTCACCTCTTCTTCTTTAAGTGTTTCACCTCTTCTGACTGTGGTGTTTGTATGGATGTACCCAGAGCGGTATGTCCAGCGTTTCAGAATTAAAGAAGCGAGCTGATCGGCTGACTGGCCGTTCAGTAAGCAGTGCTGTGATTGGCTGTTTTGGGAAAATTTGTAAAAAAGTTTTGTACTTGTAAATTCGTTTCGTACCCGTAGATCTGTTTCATGTCTGTAGAAAACAGATGCGCACTTGCAAATGGAAAATCCGTGCGTGCAAAAATCGTTTGCAAATTCACAAAACTTTTTTCGACACAGTGACAAAACGGATTTGAAGATGTACAAACTATTTTTACATGCACAAATATTTTTACGGATACAAAGTATTTTTACATGTACACAAATATTTTTTACGAGCACAAAATATTCTTACAAGCACAAAACTTTGGTACAGGTACAGAAAACTTTTGGCGAGAATTTTATACCATACTGGTTATACAAATGAATATATATATATGTGCTGGTTATACAAATGAATATATATATATGTGCTGGTTATACAAATGAATATATATATATATGTGCTGGTTATACACATGAATATATATATATAAGTGCTGGTTATACAAATGAATATATATATGTGTGCTGGTTATACAAATGAATATATATATATGTGCTGGTTATACAAATGAATATATATATATGTGCTGGTTATACAAATGAATATATATATATGTGTGCTGGTTATACAAATGAATATATATATATGTGCTGGTTATACAAATGAATATATATATATATACAAATGAATATATATATATGTGCTGGTTATACAAATGAATATATATATATATATGTGCTGGTTATATATGTGCTGGTTATACAAATGAATATATATATGTGCTGGTTATACAAATGAATATATATATGTGTGCTGGTTATACAAATGCATATATATATGTGTGCTGGTTATACAAATGAATATATATATATGTGCTGGTTATACAAATGAATATATATATGTGTGCTGGTTATACAAATGAATATATATATATGTGCTGGTTATACAAATGAATATATATATGTGTGCTGGTTATACACATGAATAGGCCTATATATATGTGCTGGTTATACAAATGAATATATATATATATGTGCTGGTTATACAAATGAATATATATATATGTGCTGGTTATACAAATGAATATATATATGTGTGCTGGTTATACAAATGAATATATATATATATGTGCTGGTTATACAAATGAATATATATATGTGTGCTGGTTATACAAATGAATATATATATATGTGCTGGTTATACAAATGAATATATATATGTGTGCTGGTTATACACATGAATAGGCCTATATATATGTGCTGGTTATACAAATGAATATATATATATGTGCTGGTTATACAAATGAATATATATATATATGTGCTGGTTATACAAATGAATATATATATGTGTGCTGGTTATACAAATGAATATATATATATATGTGCTGGTTATACAAATGAATATATATATGTGTGCTGGTTATACACATGAATAGGCCTATATATATGTGCTGGTTATACAAATGAATATATATATATGTGCTGGTTATACACATGAATAGGCCTATATATATGTGCTGGCTATACACATGAATAGGCCTATATATATGTGCTGGTTATACACATGAATAGGCCTATATATATGTGCTGGTTATACACATGAATAGGCCTATATATGCTGGCTATACACATGAATAGGCCTATATATATGTGCTGGCTATACACATGAATAGGCCTATATATATGTGCTGGTTATACACATGAATAGGCCTATATATATGTGCTGGTTATACACATGAATAGGCCTATATATATGTGCTGGTTATACACATGAATAGGCCTATATATATGTGCTGGCTATACACATGAATAGGCCTATATATATGTGCTGGTTATACACATGAATAGGCATATATGTGCTGGCTATACACATGAATAGGCCTATATATATGTGCTGGTTATACAAATGAATATATATATATGTGCTGGTTATACACATGAATAGGCCTATATATATGTGCTGGTTATACACATGAATAGGCCTATATATATGTGCTGGTTATACACATGAATAGGCCTATATATATGTGCTGGCTATACACATGAATAGGCCTATATATATGTGCTGGTTATACACATGAATAGGCATATATGTGCTGGCTATACACATGAATAGGCCTATATATATATGTGCTGGTTATACAAATGAATATATATATATGTGCTGGTTATACACATGAATAGGCCTATATATATGTGCTGGTTATACACATGAATAGGCCTATATATATGTGCTGGTTATACACATGAATAGGCCTATATATATGTGCTACAATAGACACACAGTTGCTGATTGTTTATGTTGCTTATGCTGCTTTTTGTTGCTGTCTTCATTTGGTGGACAATATGCTACAATCCATAGGCTACTAAATAAAGCTTCTTCATTTGGTGGACAATATGCTACAATACATAGGCTACTAAATAAAGCTTCTTCATTTGGTGGACAATATGCTGCAATCCATAGGCTACTTAATAAGGCTACAGCTTCTTCATTTGGTGGACAGTATGCTAAGGCTACTGCTTCTTCATTTGGTGAAAAGTATGCTAAGGCTACAGCTTCCTCATTGTTCTTCATAAGGGTAACTGTAAGCGTAAATCAGACTCGCCAGACTTTCATTTAAAACGGTCTCTGACTGGAGTAGGAAGTAATCTAGATCACAGGTGGAGACGTGGAATAAATGACTCAAATTGGACAGAATAATTAATAATTAATAATTAGCCTATTCAAGTAAAATCTAAGCCTGTAACAGATCATCCTACTGTAGGCTCGATTTTGCCACGGACATCTACGTCTGACTAACTGCTCCGCCACTCAGTCAGTTTAAAAGTTTGCTCTCCTTGATAATGAATAATCTGTTAAACGGCATATCTTTATTTCGTCTGGACTATTATGGCAAGTTGCAACTGTGTAGGCCTATATAACAGTAACACCATTTTTCATCAAAGAAACTTAATATAGAAGTTATACTAAACCAGAAACTGACTTTCTAATAGGGTTTATATTACATTCTCTTTCGCATACTTCCAACATTTATGACGTCAGGTGGTGACAGGTCCAATTATTTTGTAGCCTATAATCACTGTTGAAGCAGAAAGAATTATGTTGCTCTATCTAGGTCAGTAATCAAGGGTCTTTGCTATAATGACCGCTGCAAAAATATAATGACAGTGGCAACGGGTTCTGAGCTATGAATCACGTCTTTCATATCATTCTGTGAGTAGTTTGTTCCCCATCATTGAACGTGTGAGTAAGCTAGTAATACGTTTCTATGTTACAGCTAAAACTTACAAGATCTGGCAATCTGTTTGTTTTCTCAGCAGAGGCATGAAACAGTAAGCAATAGTGATACGGGGGTCAGGGTAGCCAAAATCTCCAATAAAATTTTTATCAACTTTGAGGGAAACTATGACCAATGCAGGATCATCCAGACCAAACATGCCGATTTTGCTACATACTATTCCTATTTATGTACCTGCATGCACAATTTGAGCCTCCTACATGGTTTAGTTCTTGCGCTATGAGCTTGTGAACTTTGACAAAAAAAAAGAGGCCGGACAAAATCGGCACCCCCCTCCCCCTGTAAAATTGGCTGTACCTTGGAAAGTATTGATCTTACACAAAAGTAATTTTACAGTGTGTCTCCTGGGTAACATAGGTACACCTGGTAATTTTTTCAGCATTTTTTGAGACCTAAGTGCGTGGGTCCTGGTTGAATTGACTTGGAATGACCCATCATCTATTTTTGTGATAGACCTTTGTATCAACTTATGTTCTATTATAACCAGTTTTGACCTTCCATTTGCTATTTATGGCCTGCAGGCCTCACTGACCTCAGCTCATGCAAGTCAGAAAGGGGAAGATTCTATTGGGGAAAGGAAAGGTTCCATTGGGGGCTCGCATAGAAGCAAAGAGGGTGTGTGTGTGTGTGTGTGTTTTAATGTACAGAAGCACACATACAGTCCATCTGATCAGTAGGCAACAGTCAGTCAGAGTCATGAAGCCTCTTGGAAGTCAGAATATTTTTGAGAGAAAAGAATAGTCAATCGGTCACATTTGACCGCGAACACAGCAGGAGGGCTAATACTAACTTACTTAACTTTGCAAGTGAAAAGATGATCTAGTTACAGTCCAAACTTACTTTAAGGAATAAGTGCATATTCCATGAACACTAACCTTGGTCTCTTTGGAGTGTGCTGAAACAAACAAATTATCATTCTGTGTTGTTTCATTTCACTAAGTTCACATCTATGTTTAATGTCTGTTCTGTTTACAACCTCGCGGTAGGAAAGGTTTCAAAATAAAAGCCCCCCCGAAACAGAGTACGAAAAGGCCAAAAGAGTAACATAAAGATTAATAGTCATATTAAAAAAAGATTGAAAATCAAATCGTGACTTTAAAATCGAAAATTCAATCGAGGATATGGAGAATCCTAGCGATTAAATATTGTTGCATTTTCATTTTCATTTCCTGTGTTGATGTCCCGGGAATTACCAAAACTTCAGGAAGTTGATGACTTTAAAACGTTAAAAGTGTAAAGAGAGGTTAAAGGGACACCAGGCAAGTAGGGTTGCGAAGGGGCGGAAAATTTCCGGTAAATTTCCGGAAACTTACCGGAAACTTTCCATGGGAAGTTAAGCTGGGGAATTTTGGAAATATTCCAAATTGGAAACTTTCATGGAATTAAAGGAAATTATTTGGTAATTCCCACTGTTTCATATACAGACATTAAAATTTTATTTCGTAATAAGCAATAGGATTTGTTTGTTCGTATTTTCGCTTAGCTTAGCATACAAAGCTAGCTACCATGCTAGCGGGAATCCCATTTTCTGCCTATGGTTTACTAGCGTGCTAAGATAGCAACACTGAAACCACTGAACTGCCCAAGATACACCACGCCACTCAACAAAAAAAATACAAAATTGGTTGGAACATTGACTGACTATCAGTTTGTTCAGTTAGAATCCCAGAAAATGGTACAACAAATATATAATATATAATGACACAACATACCACCCTAACTAAACCTTATAGATTATGTAAGTTATATATAAGTTGTCAAGCTTAATCAGACAGATTAATCGTCCCATTACAGTTTATGCAAAATGACGTACACCCATTTGAATGAGGACAAAAGTGACGACAAGCCCATAACTGGGCAAATCTGTTTGCAAACTTCCCCCAGTTTCACACCAGTTATTCCCACATGAGATGACATTTTTTTACTGGGAATTTATTTTCCCCATGCACATGAACGCACCATAGGTTTCCTTTATGTCTAGTAGCCTATGCTGATTGCTGTGTGCATGGGATTGATGTATGTGCAGGGTAGAAATTTAGAGGTTAACACGACCAGATTTAAAACGTTAAAAGTGTAAAGAGAGGTTAACAAGACAAAGGCATTCCCTGACTTCGTCAAATCAGTGGGCAGTTTTGGTCTTGCAGCGCTGCGCAGATCTGGCCCCCCAGTTAACCAGAATGTGCCGCGGTCTGCCTGCCGTGTCCCCAAACCGTGCATCTCTCACACACACACGCACACACACACACACACACACACACACACGTCTGATCCAGTGTTCGTTGAGAAGTTACTGAAGAACTTGATCTGAAAGGCCCAGTTTTACCGAGAGGACCCCTGAGTTTGCTTATGGTGTGTGTGTGTGTGTGTGTGTGTGTGTGTGTGTGTGTGTACCTGCCGCCACAGTGTTGATGGCTCCCTCCTGGCCAATCATATGCTCCTTCAGCCGTCGCTCCAGAGGGAAACGCCTCCTCTCCTCTGCCTCCCTCTGCTGCCGAGCCTCCACAAACTAGACATGGAGAAGGCATATTAACACACACACACACACACACACACACACTCCACAAACTAGACATGGAGAAGGCATATTAACACACACACACACACACACACACACACACTCCACAAACTAGACATGGAGAAGGCATATTAACACACACACACACACACACACACACACACTCCACAAACTAGACATGGAGAAGGCATATTAACACACACACACACACACACACACACACACACACACACTCCACACACTAGACATAGAGAAGGCATATTAACACACACACACACACACACACACACACACACACACACACTCCACAAACTAGACATGGAGAAGGCATATTAACACACACACACACACACACACACACACACACACACACTCCACAAACTAGACATGGAGAAGGCATATTAACACACACACACACACACACACACACACACTCCACAAACTAGACATGGAGAAGGCATATTAACACACACACACACACACACACACTCCACAAACTAGACATGGAGAAGGCATATTAACACACACACACACACACACACACACACACTCCACAAACTAGACATGGAGAAGGCATATTAACACACACACACACACACACACACACTCCACAAACTAGACATGGAGAAGGCATATTAACACACACACACACACACACACACACACCACAAACTAGACATGGAGAAGGCATATTAACACACACACACACACACACACACACACACACTCCACAAACTAGACATGGAGAAGGCATATTAACACACACACACACACACTCCACAAACTAGACATGGAGAAGGCATATTAACACACACACACACACACACACACACACACACACACTCCACAAACTAGACATGGAGAAGGCATATTAACAAACACACACACACACACACACACACTCCACAAACTAGACATGGAGAAGGCATATTAACACACACACACACACACACACACTCCACAAACTAGACATGGAGAAGGCATATTAACACACACACACACACACACACACACACACACTCCACAAACTAGACATGGAGAAGGCATATTAACACACACACACACACACACACACTCCACAAACTAGACATGGAGAAGGCATATTAACACACACTCCACAAACTAGACATGGAGAAGGCATATTAACACACACACACACACACACACACACTCCACAAACTAGACATGGAGAAGGCATATTAACACACACACACACACACACACACACACTCCACAAACTAGACATGGAGAAGGCATATTAACACACACACACACACACACACACACACTCCACAAACTAGACATGGAGAAGGCATATTAACACACACACACACACACACACACCCATGCACACACTCCACAAACTAGACATGGAGAAGGCATATTAACACACACACACACACACACACACACCCATGCACACACTCCACAAACTAGACATGGAGAAGGCATATTAACACACACACACACACACACACCAGGGATGGAAATTAACCACCCGCCCCCCGCCAAATGCGGGTAGTTTTGTGCGCTGGCGGGTGAATTTGGTCAACTTACCAGCCACTGTGGCGGGTAGAGCTAGCATACCACAAATAGTCAGATCCGGTCTAATTTTCATACTTATTGACGGTTAAAAATAAGAAAGTTTCTGTAGGGATCATGTAGCCTAACGTTACCAGCCTATAAGGGTAAATCGCGCTGATTTGAAGTTCTACAACTCGTAGTGAGCCGCCACCGCAGCATAGCCTATAGGCACTGATGCAACGCTTCACTTCACTACCATTAAGAAACTGTCACTATGCTTTCATGTGCCACTGCTAGATTATTTCAGGATGACTGCATAGACATAAATCTAGTGAGATCTGTGGATCTACGTTATATCTTCACAGGCTAATATTCTCACGTAAATAGTTCTCTTTTGAATTGGCCCGTAATCCGGCCCGCGACACGCTGCTATTTAGACCTATGAGGCAGCCAGACGGACATCTCCACACCCATTCGTCGTGATGGAATATCTCACAAACTTTTCATTCAAAGAAATTACAAACCGTATCAGAATAAACAGCAGAACTTACCGAACGCAAAGGTGTAAAGCATTCCCTTATACAAGTTATAGCCGTTCTCGAGTAATCCGGTTTTGAAATTGAAGCAAATGTCCACACGGTCTCCAACGTTGGGCTTTTGTCATATATGATAAGGCCAAATACAAAATAAATGTTAACAATATCGCCTAGATAACTGTACAACCAGAGTTTTTCCAATGTAGTTTCACAAAATGCTAAGCATGCATATTACGTTTCTTAAAGCTGAGCTGTGCTTAAATTGTTCAGTGCATGATGTCATTACGGGACCAAATAGAAAATAAATGCTAAAGCCTTGATACCTGTAAATACTTAAATCAGATGATGTACACTATAGTTAGATCAAGTTGGAGAGTTGGATTATAGGATGCTCCAGAACTCACACAAAAGGAGTATTAAAGGAGCCACACCACTTTTATGACAAGACACTATAGCATATGAATGTGGTTCTGTTGACCTTTAGTTTTGTTGCTACTGTGCTTGGAGAACAGGTTTAGGGCAAAACTCAGCACATTTTAGTCATATTGCAATAATGTCGATTACCGTGATCATTTTGGGTAGCCTACTATAATCATGATATCACATTTTCATGCCGTTTCTCTAGTGGCTGGTAAAAAAGTTGAGTGGCTGGTAGATTTTGGAATTCACCAGCCACAGTGGCAGGTAGAAAAAATATTTAATTTCCATCCCTGACACACACCCATGCACACACTCCACAAACTAGACATGGAGAAGGCATATTAACACACACGCACACACACACACACCCATGCACACACTCCACAAACTAGACATGGAGAAGGCATATTAACACACACACACACACCCATGCACACACTCCACAAACTAGACATGGAGAAGGCATATTAACACACACACACACACACACACACACACACACACACACACACACACCCATGCACACACTCCACAAACTAGACATGGAGAAGGCATATTAACACACACACACACACACACACACTCCACAAACTAGACATGGAGGGAGAAGGCATATTAACACACACACACACACACACACAGACTCCACAAACTAGACATGGAGAAGGCATATTAACACACACACACACACACACACACACACTCCACAAACTAGACATGGAGAAGGCATATTAACACACACACACACACACACACACTCCACAAACTAGACATGGAGAAGGCATATTAACACACACACACACACACACACACACACTCCACAAACTAGACATGGAGAAGGCATATTAACACACACACACACACACACACACACACACACACACACACACTCCACAAACTAGACATGGAGAAGGCATATCAACACACACACACACACACACACACACACACTCCACAAACTAGACATGGAGAAGGCATATTAACACACACACACACACACACACACACACACACACTCCACAAACTAGACATGGAGAAGGCATATTAACACACACACACACACACACACACACACACACACACTCCACAAACTAGACATGGAGAAGGCATATTAACACACACACACACACACACACACACACACTCCACAAACTAGACATGGAGAAGGCATATTAACACACACACACACACACACACACACACTCCACAAACTAGACATGGGGAAGGCATATTAACACACACACACACACACACACACACACACACACACTCCACAAACTAGACATGGAGAAGGCATATTAACACACACACACACACACACACACACACACTCCACAAACTAGACATGGAGAAGGCATATTAACACACACACACACACACACACACACACTCCACAAACTAGACATGGAGAAGGCATATTAACACACACACACACACACACACACACACACACACTCCACAAACTAGACATGGAGAAGGCATATTAACACACACACACACACACACACACACACACACACACACACTCCACAAACTAGACATGGAGAAGGCATATTAACACACACACACACACACACACACACACTCCACACACTAGACATGGAGAAGGCATATTAACACACACACACACACACACACACACACCCCACAAACTAGACATGGAGAAGGCATATTAACACACACACACACACACACACACACACTCCACAAACTAGACATGGAGAAGGCATATTAACACACACACACACACACACACACACACACACACTCCACAAACTAGACATGGAGAAGGCATATTAACACACACACACACACACACACACACACACACACTCCACAAACTAGACATGGAGAAGGCATATACATGCGGAGGTTTGTCAAACGGAGGTCCTACCCTTCGGATGATTCAGATATGATGCTAACCTGCGGACCTAATACTGACCTTATACGGACGTATGTGTGAACGACATACACGCACAATACAGAATCTCCGTGTGGTTGTCGAGTGAGGGGTGGGGGCTTGTAGAGTTCACAAGCTGCGAGATATGACGCAGAGGCCTAGAGCGAGAAGTTTTATAATGCCCTTGCCACTCCGACTCATCAATAAAAACTGCGCGCACACACACCAGACCACTTGACTTTACATCATTAAACTATTTCAGTATATTGCTTTTCTGATTGTCAAAACCACACCTAACTTATGGCGTCTCCACTCCACAGCAAAAGTGTCCTAACCACGTTACAGCTGTTTCTATCTGAGCGACTCCAATAGTGAAAGGATTTCAGTGTCATATTTCGGTGGCACTAGCTAAGCTGTCGTGGAACTCGAGATGACATGTCTACTGATAGGCAACAGGTCTCACCAACACGAAATTCTAATTGCAAAAGATGCATCCTACCTCATCTGTTGTACTGTAGTTATTCGAAATTGGGCTTTTCACAATCCAACGATATATCCAAAGTGCGAACTAGTTGGTGATGGTCTATGAAAACTGCCAGGCTATGCATGCTACACGGAGTTCTGACAGGGCTGTGCATGGCCTAAGCAGGCAAAATATAACCCACGATCGCCATGGTTTCGTTGTCAATTCGTGTTTGTGGTAATAATGACAGCAACAATAAAACCATCTGTATCTTACGATCTTCATCATTCTTGACAGATCACCAGCCTCCTCTGGATGATCATATGCATAGCCTATAGCCTACCTTTAGTTTTCATTTAGATTTTAAACACGAATCTACTGTCTTTACTGCCGGGAGAGAAAAAAACTCCTGTATTCTTTTCTGTAGCCTAATTCTGCCTAACCGTGGTAAAGTTGGTTTTATATTGGACTTTGGATATTCGACACATTCGAAAAATCTATTTAGCACTGACTACGAGGGTCGAGTTTGTGTCAAACCAACTTTAATGTGTTTAAACAAGGCCTGCCTATATTACACAAAGCTTCTTTTGTCCAAAAACCCATGATTTTATGAATTTTTATGCTGATAAAATATATCAATCTATTATGCGGCTTCACCTTTTGACTTACCCATACTAAAACACATCTCCTGAACTCGCCTTACTGCCCTTTCTAGTACACAAAGCTTCTTTTTCCCTAAAACCTACTCTTTGATTTTATACAATCTTTAATGTTAAATGTTTCAAATCTATTATGCGGCTTGCCCTTTTGACCTACCCATGTCAAAACACATCTGGTGAACTCGGATTACTGCTCTATATAGTACACAAAGCTTCTTTTTCCCAAAAACCCATTCTTTGATTTTATAAATATTTTTTAATGTAAAAAAAATGCTATAAATGCCTTAAATCTATTATGCGGCTTGACCTTTTGACCTACCCATGTCAAAACACACCTGTTGGAAAAAATAAGCTTTGTGTACTGTGTAGGGCAGTTAGCTGAGTGCAACAGATGTGTTTTGACATGGGTAGGTCAAAAGGTGAAGGCACATAATAGATTTATAGCATTTTTGAATAGTAAAAAAATAATATAAAATCAAAGAGTGCGTTTTAGAAAAAAAGAAGCTTTGTGTACTATGCAGGGCAGTTAGCTGAGTGCAACAGATGTGTTTTGACATGGGTAAGTCGAAAGGGGAAGCCGCATAATAGATTTATAGCATTTTTGAATAGTAAAAAAATAATATAAAATCAAAGAGTGCGTTTTTGAAAAAAAGCTTTGTGTACTATGTAGGGCAGTTAGCTGAGTGCAACAGATGTGTTTTGACATGGGTAGGTCAAAAGGTCAAGCCGCATAATAGATTTATAGCATTTTTGAATAGTAAAAAAATAATATAAAATCAAAGAGTGCGTTTAAAAAAAAAGAAGCTTTGTGTACTATGTAGGGCAGTTAGCTGAGTGCAACAGATGTGTTTTGACATGGGTAGGTCAAAAGGTCAAGCCGCATAATAGATTTATAGCATTTTTGAATAGTAAAAAAATAATATAAAATCAAAGAGTGCGTTTTAAAAAAAAAGAAGCTTTGTGTACTATGTAGGGCAGTTAGCTGAGTGCAACAGATGTGTTTTGACATGGGTAGGTCAAAAGGTCAAGCCGCATAATAGATTTATAGCATTTTTGAATAGTAAAAAAATAATATAAAATCAAAGAGTGCGTTTTTGAAAAAAAGAAGCTTTGTGTACTATGTAGGGCAGTTAGCTGAGTGCAACAGATGTGCTTTGACATGGGTAGGTCAAAAGGTGAAGGCACATAATAGATGTATAAAAAAAATTACAGTTAAAAAAAATATACAAAATCAAAGAGGGAGTTTTTGGAAAAAATAAGCTTTGTGTACTGTGTAGGGCAGTTAGCTGAGTGCAACAGATGTGTTTTGACATGGGTAGGTCAAAAGGTGAAGGCACATAATAGATTTATAGCATTTTTGAATAGTAAAAAAATAATATAAAATCAAAGAGTGCGTTTTTGAAAAAAAGAAGCTTTGTGTACTATGTAGGGCAGTTAGCTGAGTGCAACAGATGTGTTTTGACATGGGTAGGTCAAAAGGTCAAGCCGCATAATAGATTTATAGCATTTTTGAATAGTAAAAAATAATATAAAATCAAAGAGTGCGTTTTTGAAAAAAAGAAGCTTTGTGTACTATGTAGGGCAGT
>NW_027468598.1:38432212-38434712 GCF_046254945.1 Alosa pseudoharengus | reverse complement strand
AAAAGGTTGTGAACCGATTCGTAACAAGTAAATCGATATAACGACTGGTTCATTTCAGTTTTATTCCGATACGGGGCTTCACGTATCGATGTAGCCGTATCTTACACGTTAAAAACGGATACCGATACGTATCGGTTAATCTTTACACCCCTAACACACGTGCACGTACGCACACACACAGACAGAGTTGCCCTCTTTGGACACTCCCATGTGAGTCTGAAGAACAACAGCACATACACACACACACACGCACACACGCACACACACACACGTATATACATACGTTTGTGTGTGTGTGCGTGTGGTAGGGGAGGGTATATGAATGTGTGTGTTTGTATGTGTCTATGCATGAATGTATATGATGAGTGTGTTTGTTTGTGTGGGTGTGTGTGGGGGGGTGTATGAGTCTGTTTGTCTATATCTATACATGACTGTATATGAATGTGTGTGTGTGTGTGATCCCTTTTGTGACTGTAATGTGACAGAGAGCAGTCACTGATCCAGAAATGCCACAACCTCAAAGCACAAATCCAAACATCCCTTAAATGTGTGTGTTTGTGTGAGAGAGAGAAGGAGAAAGAGAGAGAGAGAGTAAAGTCAGAGAAACACACACTTTTACAAGGATGTTAGACAATAATACACTTACATACCTCACACAGCAGTAAGTGGACATCCCCACAGTGGACAGCTTGTGTGTGTGTGTGTGTGTGTGTGTGTGTGTGTGTGTGTGTATGAGTGTGTGTGTGTGTGTGTGTGTGTGTGTGTATGAGTGTGTGTGTGTGTCTGTGTGTGTGTGTGTGTGTGTGTGTGTGTGTGTGTGTGTGTGTGAGTGTGTGTGTATGAGTGTGTGTGTGTGTGTGTGTGTGTATGTGTATGAGTGTGTGTGTGTGTGTGTGTGTGTGTGTGTGTGTGTGTGTGTGTGTGTGTGTGTGAGTGTGTGTGTATGAGTGTGTGTGTGTGTGTGTGTGTGTGTGTGTGTGTGTGTATGTGTGTGTGTGTATGAGTGTGTGTGTGTGTGTGTACCTGGGCCTGGTGTCTGTGCAGCGTGGCGATCTGCTCCCCCTTGTGTGTGTGTGTGTGTGTGTGTATGTGTGTGTATGAGTGTGTGTGTGTGTGTGTGTGTGAGTGTGTGTGCGCATGTTTGTGTGTGAGTGTGTGTGTGTACAGTATGAGTGTGTGTGTGTGTGTGTGTGTGTGTGTGTGTGTGTGAGTGTGTGTGCATGTTTGTGTGTGAGAGTATTACCTCTTTCACAGGGGTGGGTAGTAACACGACACAACAATCACATTGGACAAGGAAAGTAGGCCTACAACGTCATTCACAAGAAAAAGTAAATGCACTGGAAATCGAGCACACCAGTTAGAAAACCCTAGCGTCCTATCCCCTAGCGTCCGTTTATGTAGCCGCAGTGTTGGACATGACCGAGACGATCGGCTGAGAAAAAAAGATAGCCTGCTCTGTCGCTCTGTCCGAGTGGACATGCCTAAATGGGCCTACCCATAACATAGCCATTGTTTTCAGGTATGAGTATGGGAAAGTTATCACCAGACTTCTAGCAGTGCAAAGCATAAGAATCAGCTGGCAATGGATTGCTTTTCAATCCGTAGCCTCTTAATACTTATGCTGGGTATCACAAGATAGCCTACAGAAGTGTGTCAAATAATATTAAAGTATATTAAATAAAATATATTTGAATTGGGCTGTTAAAATATGGCTGCCTATGATTAGTCTACAGACGAGGAGAAAAGCGTAAAGGATACTTTTGTATCCCTTTAAAGGGCCATCAAAAATATAAAAATGTAGGGGGGAAAGTAACTTGTTACTTGAGTAATTCATTAGCACTTTTTTACTTTTCCTTGAGTAGATTTCTCAGAAGGGAATATCTACTTTTACTCGTCATTTTTTCGTCATTTTTACTTTTAAAATATGGCTATTACTGTTGTTTACTTCTTAAATATGACTATTAATGTTGTTTACTTCTTAAATATGACTAGTAATCCTTATGTTGTTTACTTTTTTGGGCCTTTTCCTACTCTGTTTTGGGGGGCTTTTATTTTTAAACAGCTTTTTATGTTGAAACCGCTCCAACCGCGTTGAGTAAGTGTTAATTGATTTCAGAGTAGCAAGAGGGGCTTTGATTTTGGTGAGTTGATGTGTTTTTTCAAGAGTGTTGAAGCCGCAGTTCAGTGTGTGTCAGTGTGTGTTTTTGCGTCTTCCTGGTCGTGACATTTGGGGTGTGGGTACATTTGGGTTTTACCTTTGAGTTCGAAGTTTGTGTGTGTGTGTGTGTGTGTGTGTGCGTGCGTGTGTGCTAGGGGTGTAAATATTAATCGATTCGTATCGATGCATCGATTATGCAGCAGGCGATTCGTCCGCAAGAGTATCGATTAAAGTGTTTATTTTGCCGCCTGTTTGTTTGCCTATCTATGTTCAGCATCAGCTCCGACCTTTCTTTTTCTGTCTATGGCTCCGATGTAAGCGCACTACCTAGTCCTAAGCTGC
>NW_027468598.1:38397212-38422212 GCF_046254945.1 Alosa pseudoharengus | reverse complement strand
TGTGTGTGTGTGTGTGTGTGTGTGTGTGGGTGGGTGTATGGGTTTATGGGTGCGTGTGTGTGTGTGAGTCTATGTGTGTTTGTGTGGGTGTGTGTGTGGATGTGTGTGTGTGCATGTGTGGGTGTATGGGTTTATGGGTGCGTGTGTGTGTGTGAGTCTATGTGTGTTTGTGTGGGTGTGTGTGTGGATGTGTGGATGTGTGTGTTGGACTGAGCTGAAAGGTAAACACTCTTTGGTGATCGTGGGACTGAGGGTAAGCAGGTCGTGGTGGTGGTGTGTGAGTGTGTGTGTGGTGTGGTGTGTGTGTGAGTGTGTGCATTCGTGTGTCTTTGTGGGTGGGGGGGTTGGGGGTTAAGAGTGGAAATGGCACATAACCATCTGTTGGAGAGTGACACATATGACCAGGCGTGTGTGTGTGTTTGTGTGTCTATACATTATGTTATATGGGACATATCGTCCATTATTTAAAAAGTTAATAAATCTAAATCATAAATAAATAAAATAAATAAATAAAATCTAAACAATTAAACTGCTCTAACACACACACACACACACACACACACACACACACACACACACACCTTTTTCTCTGAGGTCTGGCAACCTGTCTGGATTTCCAGCAGGTCTTAAACAAAGTCAGTGAGACGTCTGAGAAACTGGAGATGTGTGTGTGTGTGTGTGTGTGTGTGTGTGTGTGTAAGAGACAGGTTGTTCTAAATGTTGTGCCCTCAGGCGTAAAGTGTGTGTGTGTGTGTGTGTGTGTGTGTGTGTGTGTGTGTGTGTGTGTGTGTGTGTGTGTGTGTGCATGTGTCGGACAGCAGATGTGTTAAGTGCTTTAGGTGAGACGACTGCACAGGCTGTGTGCGTGTGTGTGAGGCAGACAGAGCAGCATGTATTGTTTACTGTAAACACACACACACACACACAGTTGCTGGAGGCAGAAAAAACTTTATACGTCTGCTTTATACGTTCTACTCCTTGTTACACACACACACACACACACACACACTCACACTCAGTTATTTTGGTATAACAATAAATCTTACACAATTATCATTCATTTTTATAAAAGAAAAATACCAGTATACTGTATTCATATAAAAATACCAGTACCGGTTTATCTTGATAGACTGGAATGGAGAAAAATAACTGTAAAAATACCAATAAATGCTAATCTAATCTATATATTCATAGACAATAAATGCTAATCTAATCTATATATTCATAGACAATAAATGCTTATCTAATCTATATATTCACAGACAATAAATGTTAACCTAATCTATATATTCATAGACAATAAATGCAAATCTAACCTATATATTCATAGACTGGAATGAGGAAGCAAAGCCAGTTTGAGCACTTACTGAGATCTGACTTGTCTATGTCACTTGACATTAGGAATCTCTGATCAATGTGATTGGTAAGGCTGGACTAATGGTTTCAAAGTTAGTGGCCGTCGCGATGCAGGTGAAGCAAACGTTTCCCAATCGAGTCACCAGACTCTGTTCACTTTGTGAATGAGTTGGGATTTTTCCAGGCTAGTGATCTCATAGAAGCACCCAGCAGCCTGCTACTGAGTGGTTAGTCTCTGAAGCTTTTATCTGTCTAAACCAGGTGACATTTCATACAGCCACCAGGTATAAGTATATAAGTATAAGTATATATACTCTTTTGATCCCGTGAGGGAAATTTGGTCTCTGCATTTATCCCAATCCGTGAATTAGTGAAACACACTCAGCACACAGTGAACACACAGTGAGGTGAAGCACACACTAATCCCGGCGCAGTGAGCTGCCTGCAACAACAGCGGCGCTCGGGGAGCAGTGAGGGGTTAGGTGCCTTGCTCAAGGGCACTTCAGCCGTGCCTACTGGTCGGGGTTCGAACCGGCAACCCTCCGGTTACAAGTAGCGGTCTGAAGCGCTAACCAGTAGGCCACGGCTGCCCTAAGGTGATATTTCATACAGCCATAGTCACCAGGTGACATTTCATACAGCCATACAGTCATTCGCTATTGAGCGGCTGTCAACATGATGAGTTCACTAGTTTGCCCATCCTAACTGTATATCTGTTAGCCTGGCGAGCCAGACCCACATTAAAATGTAGGGTCTGGGCACTCACCGTTCGCAGTGCTCAGTCCGAGGGTCGGGATAATCAGTTGTCTTTTAAATTCCCTCTGCACGCAACAGGACGCAATATGATATTTGTTTTCAAGTAGCAGGGAATTCAAGCCAAACCGTTGCAACTCTGCCATCAATCATTATGTTAAGCCCAACAAACGGCTCTATACACGATTTCAATGCCAGATTTAGTTTCGATTTCTAGAGCTCACAAGTGAGGAGAGTTGCTGGACTAGCCCGGGGCGCGTCTAGATTTCTAGGCTATATATCTGTACAATACAGCTCTGCATTATCTTGGTTTATGTTGCCATCTAGTGGTTATCAGTGTGTACTGCAGGAAGAGAAGATGTCTTTCACAAGCTGCAGGGGAGGGAGATGGAGGCCAGGCAAAAGGAGTGTGTGTGTCTGTGTGTTCTGTGGTACCTGATAACTTCCTGAGAACTACTGGTCCTTGCAGCCTGCAGAAGTGTATCACCTGAAAGAGACAGAAACATATGAATTTGTTCAGAGACTAATTTCTATTTTTGCATTAATAACCTAGGAGGCTCTGTGTGTGTGTGTGTGTGTGTGTGAGAGAGAGAGAGAGAGAGAGAGAGAGAGAGACTGTATGTGTAGATATGAAACTACAACATAATACATAGACCTTCTTTATTGAAGAAATACCTCACTCTGTACGTAAGCGTAGTTACTCATCCTACATTTACTAGCCCTTCTATACTTACAGGAACAGGAAGCTGGAAAGAGATTACTGACATGTCTTTCCCTATTTATCTCGACCCTTCCTGGTTCTATATTCTCTTGTGCCTCTGTCCAGAGAGACTAACATTCAGCTGTATTCTGCTTTTTTCCCCATTGTCACACTGTGTTCAAATGTTCATTTCAAAATAACGGCCTCTAACAACAGCCCTCCATATCCAAGGTACAGTATAGGTCCTACTTGGCCGTGTGTGTCTAGGGTGACACGCAGTGGGCTCGCACGCTCGTTCACGTGACAGTACCTTTGGAGCTCGAGTCTTTCTTCAGGCAAAAGGCGATGGCAGCGGCCGACAGCACGCCTGCGCTCGTGGCCCCGGACGAGCGACTCTCCCTGCCGCCCGCTCCTTCCCAGTAGTTATGCTCGCGCCCCCTGCTGGCGAGCGCGGCCCACGAGCTCCGGCGGCCCTGTAGGTTGTTCAGCCACCGCGTGGCGAGGTGGTGGTACTGCATGTGCGGGGTCACATTCCCCGAGCTAGCCTCCTCGCTCAAAATGCCCTTCCTCGACACTCTAGACGTGGACACAAGGGGATTCCGATTGGCATCCACTGCCTCGCGCAAGCCCTGGCGTCCTGTGGTGCAAGACGAGTCGGCTCCGGTCGTTTGAAGCGCCCGACAGGGCGACAGGCTGCGCGACCTTCGCATCAGCATGCGCTTGGGCACAGATGACAGCAGCATTATGCTCTACTAACCTATTTATTCAGCCACTCGCGAATCCTTCGCTCTCTCACACGATTACTCAACAGCTGTAGAGTCCAGTGGTATCTTAGGATCCAAGTCTGCTCTCGGTTGTAATGGCAGGCATAAGTTTTGGAAGACAGCGAGCGAGCAAGACACCTGGGAAACCTCCGGCGACGAGGAGGAAAACATCCGCAGCGTGCTGCTGTCACCCTGCCGCTGAGCATCATGGGCAATGTAGTCCTGAAAGCACTCCATTAGCTGGCCATGTAACCTTACCTGCACAGTGCTGGTTTCTCTAAAATATTAATCACGTTCTAGTCTAAGCACAACCCAACAAAAGATGAATTCTTAAGCAATACATTTGCACTTAAAGGTAGGCCTAAATAATTTGACTGTGTAATAGTCAGGTAAGTAGTGGTTAAATAAGAGGTGTGTGTGTGTGTGTGTGTGTGTGTGTGTGCAGGGATGTAGTGGTTAAATAAGAGATGGGTAAACTATGAATTCTGTGATCTCGGTGAGGTGTACTGCGCCAGGCGGTATCGGATTAAAAAAAAAAAAGGCATACAGAACATGTTTGATGATGGCGGGGGTTATAATCCAATGTTTATAACAATACCAGATGGTTCCTAGAGTAATGATGAGTGAATGTGGATAATGCCTAGTGTGATTTTTGAATGTTAAAAGTTGCAATTGGTGAATAAAGTCTTTTGAGAGGTGGATAAACTCTAAAAAGAGGTGGATAAACTCTATTTCTGAAATTTCAGAGGTGGATAAACTACGTTTACTTGCATTCTACATCCCTGTTACGAAGAGCCTGTTCACTTCCTATTATACCGAATTTGGTTGCAGTTCCACCAGAGTTCCACTGGGGGTGATCACGGGCGAATGCAAAATGAATGTGGATCTATGGAGCTAGACGGCTAAATTGGTCTGTTTCACCTGATTGCAGATTTGATTGTAGTTTCTGCAAGTTCAATATGGATTATAAGTCAAATGTTGACTTACTCATGTCCTTTCAATTTCTTACAGGTTGGGATTTTGTTGCCCATAACCAGAGCTAGTAACAGAGTAGGCTACATTTACTTGAGTATAGTACTTGAGTACAATTTTGAGGGATTCCAGAGAGCGGAAGCTCTCCCCTTGTTGAAAGTCTTGCATAGTGTACCTTTAAAGGTGTCCTTACAGGTGCTCTTTTATCATCCCACCTACCTGTCTTATCTTCTCCACCACCATTCCCCTTCCAGAGCACTACGGTCAGCAGACCAATTGCGGCTGGAAGAACCCAGGGCGAGGCTGAAAACTAGGGGGGACAGAGCCTTTTCAGTGTCGGCCCCTAGACTCTGGAACTGCCTCCCCCTCCACATCCGTTCAGCTCAGTCTCTAAATGTTTTTAAGTCCCTTTTAAAGACCCACCTCTTTTCACTTGCCTTTGGCTAGTGTCTCCCTTTATGCCCCAGTGTTTAGTTTTAAATGTTCTTTTTTCTGCATTTCTTAATTTATTTTAACTGTAGCCCTTTTTGTTTTTGTGCCCTCCTGTTTTTATTTATTGCACTTTATTGTGAAGCACTTTAGTGCGGCTAAGCCGTCTGTAAATGCAATATATAAATAAAATTGACATTGACGTTGACATTGACATCACTTTTTGGTCTAATGCAGAAAATTTCTCTTCACAATCCTAACTGTCTATCTACTCAGGTATCCTAGAACTGTCTATCTTCATATGTCTATCTGATGCAGCTCTGATGCAGCCCTGATGTGGCTCTGACGTGGCTCTGATGCAGCTCTGATGTGGCCCTGACGTGGCTCTGATGTGGCCCTGATGTGGCTCTGATGCAGCCCTGATGCAGTATAGATATGCAGTGAGCTGCTTCAGCTTCATCTCAGTGAAATATATGAGTCCAAAGTCTACTGACAACATATACATAAGTATACATAAATACACATCACAATAAGGCAATGAGAAGAATAAGGTTTGCTCCATGGGTTTGACTCTCCTTTCAGTTAGGGTCTTTAGGAAATCCTCCTGCTCATTCTCTCTCTCTTTCTGTATGTTTTGTGTGTGTGTTTGTGTTTACAGTCACTGGTGAGTGTATGTGTGTGTGTGTTTACGGTCACTGGTGAGTGTATGTGTGTGGTCTGTTCTCTCACATAGCACATTTGAGAATCCCCATGCCATGCATAAGTGGGTCTGACAAGAACCCTTCCCTTCTGAATACAATCAGCAGCATCATCTGGGCTGTAGGCAGTCGGGGTCGGTGGGGGTGGGGATGTGTGTGAGTGGTGTGTGTGTGTGTGAGAGTGGTGTGTGTGTGTGTGTAAAAACTGCAGGCAGGGTAATACATTTAACTTGCTGGATGATGTCACACCCCCTCGTCGTCAGTTTGATCTGAACAGAGAGCTTGAACAGGTCTATGAGTTAAGAGTGGCGAGGAGCTCTCATCCACGTCATAACACTCTCTCTCCCTCTGTCTCTCCCTCCCTCCCTCTCTTCGCTTTCTCTCTCTCCCTCCCTCTGTCTCTCTCTCCCTCTCTTCGCTTTCTCTCTCTCTCTCCCTCTGTCTCTCTCTCCCTCCCTCTGTCTCTCTCTCCCTCTCTTCGCTTTCTCTCTCTCTCTTCCTGTCTCTCTCTCTCTCCCTCTCTTTGCTTTCTCTCTTTCTCTCCCTCTCTCCAGCCAGCCTATGTGTATGTGAGCATGCAATTTGTGTGGGTGGTTCCAATCCAATCCAGCTGCCAATCTGAAATCGCCAGTGCGTGTCCCCGTGTGTGTGTGTCTGCCTGCCTGTGTGTTTGTATGCGAGCGTGCGTGAGAGGAGCTGGGTGAATGTGTAGCCCAAGCGGGAGTGCGTGCGGCTGAAAAGAACACTTCTGCCCCCCGCTTCGCATAGCCAGCAGCACGAGCCCGACCGACACCCCGCAGCAACAACTAGACGCGACACCGCAGCGAAAGTGTTTATTTGACATTACCAGCGTAGCTTCCGCATCTGACGCCCCATCACGCGCAGAAAGCATATGGCGGAGGGAGGACGCCGCATCGCCTAGGATTCATTTAGCCGGGAATAGGAAAGGCGCAGGTTTGGAGGGGTCTGTTTGTGGCGTCTACTTTATAATTTCACAAACTGCCTACAAACCAAAGCGCACGTTCGACCTGCTTGACAAAACACAAACTCCTTATCATTTTATATTATGGTCACGGATCATCAGACTTAATACAAACGTTATTTTCTAGTATTTTTCGTCGGGAAAACTTATGTTTGGGTCGCGTCTGAAGGGCCAATTGATGTTTGAAATTTAAAGCTTCCAAAGCTGCTTCCGCAGACGGCCGCGACGCCTGCCTGTGCCCCCCTCGCGCGCTCCCAGGAGCTGCTGACCGGTGTGCGTCTTCGTTAGCACGGCTTCTCGTACCGCTCGCTTCCTTTAGCAGTTGCGTGTGAGTTTCACCGGCGGCCGCCTCGCGCCACATCCCGAGGAAGATGGCTGGAGACGCTGCGCTCATCCCGGACGACCGCGCGTTTAGTAACTTCAGAGGAGAATGCACGTGCGAGGCCGGTTGGGGCCTCAGTTACAACAAGTCCGGCATCACCGTCTGGGTCCAGATGCTCGAGGAGGAAAAGTCGCTTCACAAGATCAAGGTGAGCTCATGCCAGTCGACCGACACATCATCGGGGCACGATTTCAGTTCGCCCTCCGTAGCCCCTACCGTATCACAGTGGTTTGTGCTGCTTATCGAATGAAATCCAATTATCGGAGGTAGAGTGGAACACTCCGTCCCAACTTCAGTTAAGCATACAATAATGTTTTGGTTATTGCTAGAATTAAAAAATAACAAGGGATAGGCTATCTCTGTTTCATGTCAAAACTAACGTGTGCTGGTCCACAGAGTGTTTGTCGTAAAACTTGTTTACGCAGTTTACTGTATGAAATCACTTCAGTCAGTCTGTGCTGTAGGCTACACTACACTGTCTATTACAAATAACACATAATGCTGGCCTGATAGCTACTTTATACGGCTTTGGTTAAGCTGCTACAAACTCTCACTTTGTTCCAATATGCGTTCGTACAATAGGCCTACCTAATCTGAGTGCGTTCACATGGATAACTATGCGAAACGAAGTACCCGGATGGTGCACTTAACCAAAATATGACTGCCTGGGGACATACGCTAGGCTAATGTGATATCCCTCTGAGTGTTGATGTAACAGAACGTTGGTAGCCACATCAGTTGACTCAGTTCATGGTCTGTGTGGTGGTTGTGTTGGGCAACCTGACTAGCAGTCACCAGACCAGCAGTCAGCAGACCAACTGACACGCAGCAAATACTAGATCTGATTGGTTAGACATCCTGTCACCTGCTAGACTCATATCAGCTAATCTTTCAACAGTCTTCAGAAGGGAGCACTATGCACACACACACACAAAGTCTATTCTTGGCCTATTGCTCAAAGTTGAGTAGAAGGGTGTTTGTAGTCATCCTAAGAAAAATGAAAAATAAAAACCCTCCCCTGCGGCCCCAATAGGAGTGGAGTGGGCTATGCCCCATAGGAGTGGGCTATGCCCCATAGGAGTGGGCTATGCCCCCATAGGAGTGGAGTGGGCTATGCCCCCATAGGAGTGGAGTGGGCTATGCCCCCATAGGAGTGGGCTATGCCCCCATAGGAGGGGAGTGGGCTATGCCCCCATAGGAGTGGAGTGGGCTATGCCCCATAGGAGTGGGCTATGCCCCCATAGGAGTGGAGTGGGCTATGCCCCATAGGAGTGGAGTGGGCTATGCCCCCATAGGAGTGGGCTATGCCCCCATAGGAGGGGAGTGGGCTATGCCCCCATAGGAGTGGAGTGGGCTATGCCCCATAGGAGTGGGCTATGCCCCCATAGGAGTGGAGTGGGCTATGCCCCATAGGAGTGGAGTGGGCTATGCCCCATAGGAGGGGGCTATGCCCCCATAGGAGTGGAGTGGGCTATGCCCCATAGGAGTGGAGTGGGCTATGCCCCATAGGAGTGGAGTGAGCTATGCCCCATAGGAGTGGAGTGGGCTATGCCCCATAGGAGTGGGCTATGCCCCATAGGAGTGGGCTATGCCCCCATAGGAGTGGAGTGGGCTATGCCCCATAGGAGTGGAGTGGGCTATGCCCCATAGGAGTGGGGGCATAGGAGTGTGTATCCTGTGCCCTCTGACGTGTGTGTGTATGTGTATCCTGTGCCCTCTGACGTGTGTGTGTGTGTGTGTATCCTGTGCCCTCTGACGTGTGTGTGTGTGTCCTGTGTCCTCTGACGTGGGTGTGTGTGTGTGTGTGTATCCTGTGGCCTCTGATGTGTGTGTGTGTCCTGTGTTCCTCTGACGTGTGTGTGTATGTGTATGTGTCCTGTGTTCCTCTGGTGTGTGTGTGTGTGTATGTGTATGTGTCCTGTGTTCCTCTGGTGTGTGTGTGTGTGTGTGTGTGTGAGAGAGTTGAAAGTTGAGACTTGAGACTGCCAGCCTCTATACACCTATGCACTGTTAAATACACCAAGTGAGTGTGTTTGCTGTGGGGAATAGGTGTATGTGTTTGTCTTGGAAGCTTTGTGTGTGTGTGTGTGTGTATCCACGTTTACTTAACAGCCTATATCCGGGTGAGCTAGGCCGTAACCAACAGGTGCTGAAATAGAGTTGTTTGAAGAGTGGGATCTGTGTGTGTGTGTGTGTGTGTGTGTGTGTGTGTGTGTGTGTGTGTGTGTGTGTGTGTGTGTGTGTGTGTGTGTGTGTGTGTGTGTGTGAGAGACTGTGTGTGACTGAGGTATTGTGTGACATTCAGTCCGGGAGGGAGATGAAGGTCGAGCAGGATGTGTGTGAGAGAGTGAGAAAGTTTCTCTTTCCCTGTTTGGGTGATGTGCAAATCCAGTGCTGTTTCTAAAGAGAGTCCTGTGTGTGTGTGTGTGTGTGTGTGTGTGTGTGTGTGTGTCTGTGTTTGGGTGATGTGCAAATCCAGTGTTGTTTCTATAGAGTCCAGTGTGTGTGTGATGTGCAAATCCAGCATTGTTTCTATAGAGAGTCCACCAGTGTAATTGTGGCATAATACTTGGGAACACATGCTATCAGTGCCCTCAGAAAGTAATGCTGTCACATTGCGGTGTTCTTGTGTTCTCTCATGTTCTCCCATGTTCCCCTTGTGTTCTCTCATGTTCTCCCGTGTTCTCTGATGTTCTCCCATGTTCTCTTGTGTTCCCCTTGTGTTCTCTCATGTTCTCCCATGTTCTCTTGTGTTCTCTGATGTTCTCCCATGTTCCCCTTGTGTTCTCTCATGTTCTCCCGTGTTCCCCTTGTGTTCTCTCATGTTCTCCCATGTTCCCCTTGTGTTCTCTCATGTTCTCCCGTGTTATCTTGTGTTCTCTCATGTTCTCCCGTGTTATCTTGTGTTCTCTGATGTTCTCCCATGTTCTCTTGTGTTCTCTCATGTTCTCTTGTGTTCCCCTTGTGTTCTCTCATGTTCTCCCGTGTTATCTTGTGTTCTCTCATGTTCTCCCGTGTTATCTTGTGTTCTCTGATGTTCTCCCATGTTCTCTTGTGTTCTCTCATGTTCTCTTGTGTTCCCCTTGTGTTCTCTCATGTTCTCCCATGTTATCTTGTGTTCTCTCATGTTCTCCCGTGTTATCTTGTGTTCTCTGATGTTCTCCCATGTTCTCTTGTGTTCTCTCATGTTCTCTTGTGTTCCCCTTGTGTTCTCTCATGTTCTCCCATGTTATCTTGTGTTCTCTGATGTTCTCCCATGTTCTCTTGTGTTCTCTCATGTTCTCTTGTGTTCCCCTTGTGTTCTCTCATGTTCTCCCATGTTATCTTGTGTTCTCTGATGTTCTCCCATGTTATCTTGTGTTCTCTCATGTTCTCCCGTGTTCCCCTTGTGTTCATGTATTTCCTGTGTGATTAAACTAGTTCCTCCTCCACCTGTTCCTCTTCACAGCCGCTGTCATGAAAACCTGCGTCACGCACTGTAGGTTAGTGATGATGGTGTGTGTGTGTGTGTGTGTGTGAGAGAGAAGGCCAGGTTGAGGTATGCAGGTGCCACGGGACCTCTTGTTCCCATGACGACAGCTGCTCCATTGGCAGGTCACTCTGTTAGAGACGCTACTAACACTCTTAGTCTTTGCTGTATCCTCAGGGGTGTGTGTGTGTGTGTGTGTGTGTGTGTGTGTGTGTGTGTGTGTGTGTGTGTGTGTGTGTATCTGTGTGTGTGTGTGTATGTCTGTGTGTGTGTGTGTGTGTGTGTGTGTGTGTGTGTGTGTGTGTGTGTGTGTGTGTGTGTATGTGTGTATTCTCAGGTGTGTGTGTGTGTGTGTGTATCTGTGTGTGTGTGTGTGTGTGTCTGTGTGTGTGTGTGTGTGTGTGTGTGTGTGTGTATCTGTGTGTGTGTGTATGTGTCTGTGTGTGTGTGTGTGTGTGTGTGTGTATCTGTGTGTGTCTGTGTGTGTGTGTCTGTGTGTGTGTGTGTGTGTGTGTGTGTGTGTATCTGTGTGTGTGTGTGTGTGTGCGTTCTGCATGTTGAATTGGTTTAGCCAAAGCAAACACACACAGACACACACACACACATTGTAAGTGTGTGCGAAATGAGGAGAGCGAGTCTGTGTGTGTGTGTGTGTGTGTGTGTGTGTGTGTGTGTGAGAGAGAGAAGCTGTGAGTCTCAATCACATTGATTGATTGAACCTAACACAGAAACCAGAAACAGCAATAGAACCTACTGATCAGATATTAATGTTTTTAATATGTGAGCAGTAACCTACTGATCAGATATTAATGTTTTTAATGAGCAGTAACCTACTGATCACATATTAATGTGTTTAATATGTGAGCAGTATCACTGAACAAAACACACTCACACTCACACTCACATCCTTCCTTTCTCTGTGATCTGTCAGTTTGTTTTAGTTACCAAGTGCTGTATCACCCCCCCCTTCCAACACACACACACCACACATTTTCTGTGACACACACATCTATATACACAAACCCTTGAGTGATGATGAACACTCTAAAACAGGTTCATCTGCATCTTAAAGTGAAAAAAGCCAGCCACAATTCAGATCACTCGTGTGTGTGTGTGTGTGTGTGTGTGTGTGTGTGTGTGTGTGTGTGTGTGTGTGTGTGTGTGTGTGTGTGTGTGTGTGTGTGTGTGTGTGTGTGTGTGTGTGTGTGTGTGTGTGTGTGTGTCTGTGTGTGTGTCTGTGTGTGTGTGTGTGTAAGTCAGTGAGTGTGTTTAATCAGGGGGGTGACCCTTCCTGTTTGGGTGTGTTTCTCAGGAAGTTGGTAAAGTGCTGAAAAAGAGTGTGATTGTACTGACCCTTTTTTTCACTGTTCAGAAATGAATTCAGCGTTTCCAACAGAATTAGATTGTATTTGTGGTGGTAGCGTTTCCAACAGAATTAGATTGAATTTGTGGTGGTAGCCGGCTTAATTCAGCATTTCCAACAGAATTAGATTGTATTTGTGGTGGTAGCGTTTCCAACAGAATTAGATTGTATTTGTGGTGGTAGCCGGCGTGGGGTGGGGTGCGGGTGGGGGCACAGCACATTTTTCATAGGCCACATTTCTGCCTGGCCATGTTTGAACCGTCTCACTCATTCTTTCGTTATTTAACAGACGTTTTAAGCGTGCGCTGTATTTGAAATGCAGCATATGCGTGTTGTTTAATAACTTTCAAACGCATGTTCCTTTAAAACATAGCCAAAGGACGTAAGGAGGGGAAACCCTGGTTTGAACATGCCGCTATTGTTAATGAAATTAGTGTCTACTAAACGGACCGGTTGGTTGTTGCACCTGCAAACAAGATATTCAGTGTCAAAGTGAAGATGTAAGGAGCAAAATATAACTGAACACAACCCAGTTACAACTCAGTTAACGCTCCACCGGTAAGAAAGTGGCCACATTGAGAGCCTTCCGTGCAAGTAGCCCATTAAGGGGCTGTCCTTAGTTTAGTCTCCCCAATGTACTATGCTGTGATGAGACCTTAGCAGAGTTAACTTGAATGCAGCAGTTTTGAACAAATTTTCGCAGCATGGTCATGATGCTAAGGCATGAGGCTCCGTTACGAGAGAGAGAGAGAGAGGCAAGGAAAGGCTGCGTGCATGGAAAGTGCAGCTCAATTAAAGCATTTTATCTAATTCATATAGTAAGCTACAGTATAGAACATTATTGTGTGAGGGTCAGTTTTGATCTTGTGGCGTCCCGCCATAGATTAGTCAATGTATGGGAAACACGGTAATTAGTGTTTTCCACGAAATAGTCAAAATTTTCATTTTCAACATTTAATATTAGGGCTGTCAATCGATTAAAAAAATTAATGTAATTAATTACATAATCTATTAATAATCTATGATATGACCTAATATGCTGAGGAAATAAATTTAAAAGTGCTTTGGGAAGAAGTTTTTTTTTCACATACAAGGCATTTCATTGCAGAGGACTTTATTTTCAACACTTTATTTTTTATCAACACCATCAGGCCGTTTTTTAAAAGTAAATGTTCCAATCAATGATCCAGGCAGCACGTTTTCTTCTCTCTCCTTCATTTTACAGTCTAATTTTTACTGACTAGAATGGCTCGGGGTCAAAGGTCATACGGAATCGATTAATCTGCACTAATTTTTTTAATCAGGTAATTTTTCTCAAATTAATTAATCGAAATTAATCAGTTATTTTGACAGCCCTATTTAATATGTTGTCTATGTCCTTTTTGCTGTTAAACATGGGTTTACGAGACTTGTATATTATCACATTCTGATTTTATTTGCATTTTACTGTGTGTTAGTTGTTGCATTGTGCTTTACTGCAATGCGACTCTGTGTGAGAATGCTTAAATGGACCATGTGTGTGTGTGTGTGTGTGTGTGTGTGGGAAGTACCTAGGAAGTGCTTTGGGATCAGTTCCTGCAAGACTTTGTGCTGAGAAAGATAAAGAGAGAACAGATCCAGTCCAGTGCCTCAAGAGAGCTAGTGAAAGTACTCTCTCACACACACACACACTCACTCACTCACACACACACACACTCACACACTCACTCACTCACTCACTCACTCACACACACACACACACACACACACACACCAATCAGAGACACACACAACAGTTTCAGATGTCAGCTGACAGTAATCAGTCTGGGTCAATCGAGCCAGTGGTCACACAGAAGCACACACACACACACAAGCGCACACACACACACAAGCGCTCACACACACAAGCGCACTCACGCAAGAACACACACACACACACACACACGCGCGGGCATACACACGCAAGAGCACACACACAGAAAATGGGTGGTTTTGCTCTGTTTGTGTCTCCTCTCAGCTGAGTTAAACTGTAATAGAATAACCTCACCATCTCCTCCTACTGTACACATGCACACACACACACACACACACACACAGACGCACGCGCACACATACAGACGCACACAGACACACACACACACACACACACACACACACACACACACACACACACACACACACAGTGATGTAATCCAGTGGTTCTCAAATGGGGGTACGTGAAGGCACTCCAGGGGGTATGTGAGATTTTAACCCTTAGAAGCCCATTGACGCAAAGTCCGTCAAAAAAACACACCCTTTCTTCTCTGTTACATTGCTCCTGAACTGTTCATCGCAGCGAGATGAAACCGTTATTGCCTGACAGAGCAGAAGTGGGGCTTTCCAACGAGACCGCGCACTTGTTTATTCTGTAAAAATAAAAATCATGATATTAAATCAAATTGCATCATATTTACAGTCTATACTTCCCTGCGTTCACCTGCGCACCCATTACTCTCGTTTGAATTACTCGCAAACCTGTGAACGCATAGATATGGTATATCAGATGAAAGAGGAGACACAGGGCTATCTATTGGTACAAAGTATGTCGATCTTTTTGGCTTATGAAAACAGACAAAGTGACTGCAAAATAATAACGTCATGTACAAAAACCAACGCTGCACAGATTACTCTCGTTTGAATTACTCACGGACCTGTGATCGCATAGATATGCCACGCATGTCAGATGAAAGAGGAGACATAGAGCTATCATTTGATACCAAGTACAGACGAAGTGACAGCAAAATAATAACTTCATATAGCTCGACTTACCTCACGTTTTTGTCTGTTTTTGTGGCAAAGCATGTTTATAATCCAACGCTATTGTGTGTTTATGGCAAAGAATGTTCATAATCCGGTTTTGAGATCCTAGCAAATTCCTGCATGGCATCCAATTCAATGCTCACATTGCATCCCAATTTGTTCGACAAAGAAACACCTTTTTTGCCTTTACTTTGTTCTTGGCAATGCAGTAAAAAGTTGTAGAGAATCATAGATGCAGACACCATAGGCACACATTGGCTAACACACAAACTCAGGATCAGTCAGGTCAGATTAGTTCTGTCACAGATATGGAGCACAGAAAGATCATTTTTAATCACTAAATAAAAAAATGGCATTTATTTCTGTAAGGCGCACACCACATATGTCTGTAAATTGCTCAGCCCCAGAGAATCCTAACCTGACCCTCGCCAGATGAATTTAGTTCCGCTTAGCTCCGCCTAGCTTCACTCACATCCATCTGGGACCTTTTCCATTAAGAGTGATTTCTGCAACCGACTTTATGGTTCAGCCAATCAGGACGCAGGGCGGGAGTTTCATAGATGTGACGTAGTGGAGAAGTGACCGTGAGACTGTTATCAGCGTCATGGGTTGGCTTCGATGTGAGTGGTTGAAGTAGCACGTCAATAGATGACGGACAAGTGGCTTATTCAATGATATGCAAGCTTTTTTTGATTAGGCCCAGCCTTCTGAAGCAACACTTCAATGGATCGGTTCCAGATGGATGAGTGGAGCTAGGCGGAGCGAAATTCATCTGGCTAGGGTCAGGTTAAGAGAATCCCTCCACCATGACAATGATATTGCCAGATTCAGGACAGTCTGCCCTACACACACATGAAATGCATGTAGAGTTATGAGCTTGCTGTGGTGAGATACATGTCAAAATATAAGAATTTTTATAATACGCTTTTTATATTTTAATTCTTTAAAAATCAAAATAAAATCAATGCTAGTACTAATACATGAAAAAATTAAAATATACATATATTTAAAAAGTAGAATCCATGCAAAAATACTTTAAAAACAATTATTTAATAAATATTTCAGGAAAATATAAGTTCATAAAATGAATTTTATATTTCAGTAGGCTATTAAATTTCATTATCCTAAAACCCAGAGTCACCCCCATACCAGGATGGTTCGACCCAACCTGTCACATGCCACCCACCATCACCTGTCAATCACTGTCAAAACTCAAATGATGGAGTCGTGGTTGATTCTTGTGCGCTGGTTAGGGGGTACTTGGCTGAAAAAATATTTCACAGGGGGTACATCACTGAAAAAAGGTTGAGAACCACTGATGTAATCAATAGCGCTGACAATCAATAGTATTTTTATGAATCTTTTGAGAACAGCTTAGACATCCTGTCTCCCTCACACTCTGGCTCTGTCTCACACAGTCAGTCACACACACACGCTTAGACACACACACACGCACATGCTTAGACACACACACACACACACACACGCTTAGACACACACACGCACGCACACACACTCACACGCTTAGACACACACACGCGCACACGCTTAGACACACACGCACACACACACACACACACGCTTAGACACACACGCACACACACACACACACGCTTAGACACGCACACGCACACACACACACGCACACACGCTTAGACACACACGCACACACACACGCTTAGACACACACACACGCTTAGACACACACACGCACACACACACGCGCGCACACACGCTTAGACACACACACACACGCACACACACGCACACACATGCACACACACACACACACACACACACGCTTAGACACACACGCACACACACACACACGCTTAGACACACACACTTAGACACTCACACACACGCACTTAGACACACACACACACAGACTACAGTTACACTACACCGAACCAGTTTCAACAAGGATTTTTGGATCAAATCCCATCTACGTACACTAACACTGGCCTTAAAAACCTGCATTAGAATTCATAATTCTGATTCTTGAAAATCATGACAAACGCACAGTCAATAAGTATGGGTACGAGGGAATAAATAACCATCAGATCAAATCTGCCCCCTAGGGGGAAATGGGCAATGTTTGCACACACACACACACACACACTAGGAATAAATAACCATCAGATCAAATCTGCACCCTAGGGGGAAATGGGCAATGTTTGCACACACACACACACACTAGGAATAAATAACCATCAGATCAAATCTGGGGGAAATGGGCAACGTTTGCTTTATTCATTACTTTTTATCTTTATTTATCAATTTATTTTCCCCTCAAAATTCTACACATAATACCCCATAATGACAACGACATAAAGAGGTTTGTTTGAGTGAAGAAACCACTTGTATATAAGTATTCACAGCACAACCACTCACATCCTGGTCACAAACCACTGTTTGCCAAAACCAGCCGACACAAAGACAGACTCTTCCCCCAAGCAGTCTCTCTGCCCCCACCCTTACACTGAACACTCAGAAACAGCCCCCACCCTTACAAACAGCACCACCCTACACTGAACACTCAGAAACAGCCCCCACCCTTACAAACAGCCCCACCCTACACTGAACACTCACAAACAGCCCCCACCCTCCAAACCGCTCCACTTCGGAGACGCTGATTCAGTGGTCGAATGTGGACGAGAGGGCAAATCGTAACAAAATGCATTTGTATCCGACGTGATGTAGATGCAGCCCAGAACACAGAAGCAATAAAACCAGCCCCTATTAAACCATCACCCCACCCCCAACACCCACATATAGGAAACCCAAAGAAATAAACCATTAACCCAAAAGAAAAACACAAATTATGCAAACATTTAAAAACCACAAAAAAGGGAAAACAAGCAACCAGACAGACGGACCAAACTAGGTATCAGTCACCCTTGAATAGTTCAGAACTTGAACAATAATTTCCCTTCCTCATCCACTGCACAAATTGAACACTGTTAATAATTGTCTACAGTCCACAGCCTGTCCCCTCCACCCTGTTCCTCTGGAACAGCCATAATGCCATCTTGGCTTGTCCAAAAACAAAATTCAAAAGAACCACGTGAGCCTTCCCAGCCACAGAATATTTGGGACCAAAAATAAACAAACTACAAGAAAAATGTTTATGACGATCAGACCCTGAACAACGCAATACAACACTGGCATGTTTATATGACGATTAGACCCTGAACAAAGCAATACATGTTTATATGACGATCAGACCAAAGCAATACATCACTGGCATGTTTATATGACGATCAGACCCTGAACAAAGCAATACATGTTTATATGACGATCAGACCAAAGCAATACATCACTGGCATGTTTATGACTATCAGACCCTGAACAAAGCAATACATTACTGGCATGTTTATATGACGATCAGACCCTGAACAAAGCAATACATTACTGGCATGTTTATATGACTATCAGACCCTGAACAAAGCAATACATTGAACTAGAAAGATGTGAAAGTAATGGTGTTCACTCCATCATAATGTAATCCTTATATAATTTGCCGTGCGTTACCTATCTTAAAGCCGTCCAGCATGGTGCCGCCACGTGACATGTCTGCAAATATACAACAGCGGTCATGTGCATGCTAGTTAGTGATTTATTTTATATAGCATTGATGCGCATGCTAGTTAGTGATTTATTTTATATCGCATCATTTGCATGCTAGTTAGCGATATAGTTTATATAGCATTCATGTGCATGCTAGTTAGTGATTTATTTTATATAGCATTCATGTGCATGCTAGTTAGTGATTTATTTTATACAGCATTCATGTGCATGCTAGTTAGTGATATAGTTTATATAGCAGTCATGTGCATGCTAGTTAGTGATTTATTTTATATAGCATTCATGTGCATGCTAGTTAGCGATATAGTTTATATAGCTGTAACGTCGGTGCACAAGACATTGCATAGCGTTCTCCCACGCAGGGCATGCTGGGATGCGGGAGCGAACATTTGGGGTTTATGTCTGTATTTCTCCTTAGTTTTGAGAGTAATGTTAGCGTCTTTATTGTAACATGTTTCCCTTTTAGTTCTCCCTCGTGTGTGTTCCTTTTTGTGTGGGGGGCTGGACCTCCCCTGTATGTGTAGCGCGTGTGTGTGTGTGTGTACTTGACCTGCCCCGTGTGTATTGTGTTCTGAGTCTGTGTCCCTGCTCTCGTTCTCAGCTAATAAACCTTTTGATTGGACAACTGTGTGTGTCGCTATCAAATCGTTACATAGCATTCATGTGCATGCTAGTTAGCGATATAGTTTATATAGCATTTATGTACATGGCAGTTAGCGATAGTTTATATATATTTCTGCTACATTCCATAACCATAACCATATCATTTTATATGGTGTCTGTGGGTGTGCTCGTGCATTTGAGTGTGTGTGTGTGAATAGTACCTCCCCTCCTCTCTTCCTCTCCCCTCTCTCCTCTCCTCTCTCCTCTCTCCTCTCCTTTCTTCTCTTCCTCTTCTCCTCCCTCCCTCCTTTTCGTTCTCTCTCCATTTGAGTCATTAGACTTGATGGGGAGATAAAGGTTTTGAAATGTACACTCTCTCTCTCTGGTTTAACATGCACACACACTCTCTCTCTCTGGTTTAACACACACACTCTCTCTCTCTGGTTTAACACAGTCTCTCTCGCTCTCTCTCTCTCTCTCTGGTTTAACATACACACACACTCACTCTCTCTCTCTGGTTTAACATGCACACACACTCTCTCTCTCTGGTTTAACACACTCTCTCTCTCTGGTTTAACACACACACTCACTCTCTCTCTCTCTCTCTCTCTCTCTCTCTCTCTCTCTCTCTCTCTCTCTCTCTCTCTCTCTCTCTCTCTCTCTCTCTCTGGTTTAACACACACACACACACACACACACTCTAAAAGGTGTTGTCCCTTGGGGGAAGTGAGAGGCTGTAGCATGAGAGGCTGCCTGTGGCTTTTCTCCATTCTGTGTGTGTGTGTGTGTGTGTGTCTGGGAGTGTGTGTGTGTCTGGGTCTGTGTGTGTGTGTGTCTGGGAGTGTGTGTGTGTCTGGGTCTGTGTGTGTGTGTGTATCTGGGTCTGTGTGTGTGTGTCTGTGGAATGTTACTCTTAGATAAACTCTGACCTCACACACACTCACACTCAAAGGAGGGGTGACGTTTCCTGGGGGAATCGAGAGACTAGTAGGAGAACACACACACACGCACACACACACACACGCACCCACGCACACGCACACACACACACCCACACCCACGCACACCCACGCGCACACACACGCTCCGACACACAGGAGTGGTGTTGTCCACTGGGGGAAGTGAGAGGCCGGAGTTGATCAGACAGCTTTATCGCTTGACCACTTACTTTGCGAACTTGCTGCTGAACTCTGAGGCATTGTGGGTAATGCAGTTTTGTATTTTTGCAGTGCCGGATGGTGTGCAAGGATGTTTCTGCGGAGACCATGTATGACGTTCTGCACGACATCGAGTACCGGCGGAAGTGGGACACTAACGTCATCGAGACGTTCGACATCGGCAAACTCACAGTCAATGCCGACGTAGGCTACTACTCTTGTGAGGACTACACACACACACACACACACACACACTGATGTGCCCACACACACACACACACCCCGACATAGGCTACTACTCTACACACACACACACACACACAAACACACCGTCATAGGTTACTACTCTTGTGAGGACTACACACACACACACACACACACACACACACACACACACACACACACACACACACTGATGTGCCCACACACACACACACACACCGACATAGGCTACTACTCTACACACACACACACACACACACACACACACACACACACACACACACACAAACACACCATCATAGGTTACTACTCTTGTGAGGACTACACACACACACACACGCACACATACGCACACACACACACACACACATGCAAACACATTGACGTAGGATACTACTCTTGTGAGGACTACACACACACAAACACACCATCGTAATCTACTACTCTTCACACACACACATGTGCATACACACTCACATTAACACACACTCTCACACCCTCTAATATAACCTGATCATGTCTCTCTCTCTCCCTCCTCTCACCATGTTCTCTCCATCTCTCTCTCTCCTCTCACCATGTTCTCTCCATCTCTCTCTCTCTCCTCTCACCATGTTCTCTCCATTTCTCTCTCCTCTCAACATGTTCTCTCCATCTCTCTCTCTCTCTCTCTCTCTCTCCTCTCACCATGTTCTCTCCATCTCTTCCAGGGAGGTGTCCAAAGCCTCTGAAGAATCGTGATGTCATCACTCTGCGTTCCTGGTTGCCCATGGGTAGTGATTACATCATCATGAACTACTCCGTTAAACACCCTGTAAGTGTGTGTGTGTGTGTGTGTGTGTGTGTGTGTGTGTGTGTGTGTGTGTGTGTGTGTGTGATTGTGAGTGAGTATGTATGAGTGTGATTGTGTGTATGAGTGTAAATGAGTTTGTATAAATGTGTGGTTGTGTCAGTGTGAGTGAGTTTGTATAAATGTGTGTGTGTGTGTGTATGAGTGTGAGTGAGTTTGTATAAGTGTGTGTGTGTGTGTATGAGTATGAGTGAGTTTGTATAAGTGTGTGTGTGAGTATGAGTGAGTTTGTATAAGTGTGTGTGTGTGTGTGTGTGACTATGAGTGAGTTTGTATAAGTGTGTGTGTGTGTGTGTGTGAGTATTAATGAGTTTGTATAAGTGTGTGTGTGAGTATTAGTGAGTTTGTATAAGTGTGTGTGTGTGTGTGTGTGTGTGTGTGTGTGTGTGTGTGTGTGTGTGTTCAGTGTCTCCCCTACAATGTATTTAGCAGTGCAGTGCCACCGCTGGATTTTCAGCAAAATGTTCACATAATGTCACAACGTTTAGGCAACATTGCACAACAGCCAATGTCATCGTGGAAATCGTTTTCTGAAAGTCAAGACTAAGTTCATTGCATCAAATCCTGGCTTAGCCTCTCATTACTCAGGACATGTAGGCTACATAAGGCTACGTTTCTCATTACTCAGGACATGTAGGCTACATAAGGCTACGTTTCTCATTACTCAGGAAATGTAGGCTACATAAGGCTACGTTTCTTATTACTCATTACTCAGGACATGTAGGCTACATAAAGGTTACGTTTCAGGTGATTACAAAACTGAAGACAAGCCTGCAGTAGCCCATAGCCTACTATACATTCTGAAGTAGCCATAGGCAGCCCACAGCCTACTATACATTCTGAAGTAGCCATAGGCAGTAGGCTTGGCTAACATTACGGCTACAGACTGAGCCCCAGTAAAATCTCAAGTCTAGGTTCGTTTCTTGTGGAGTACTCGTCATGCAGATGTCACACAGCATATCACGTGAACGAGTGAAATCTAAGCTTTCCAATGGAATTAGCGCCTAGTTGCTGGCGCTAAGCAGCAGACAGACGTTCCTGCATGTAAGGATGTAAAGCATGCCTCTGTGCAATAAGCGGTTCCGGAGTAATCTGGTTTTGAAATCGCAACACATTTCTGCATGGTCTCCAATTTAGGGCCGAAATTATAATATATTCTAAAGTAAACTATTATGTCAGTACTGTTTTGTAAATTATAATATATTCTAAAGTAAACTATTATGTCAGTACTGTTTTGTAAATTGCTGAGCCATAGAGTTTTTTTTCCTCCAGGGGGAGGCATGCCCCTGGACCCCCCCTACCGTGGCTCCATTACAACTTCCAGCACGTAACAGCGCCGCTGCTGGAACAGGGGAAACACTGTGTGTGTGTTCAAGACAGTCATGGGTTTGACCTGTGGTCACGTGAAGGATTCTGGTAGCTTAAGTGCGTGTGTGCGTGTGTGCGTGTGTGCGCGTGTGCGCGTGTGTGCGTGCGTGTGTGTGTGTGTGTGTGTGTGTGTGTGCACATGACTGGCGTAGTGAGTGAGTGAGTGAGAGGCAGGCTAGTGTACGTGGTCCACAAGAGAGAGAGAGAGAGAGAGAGAGAGAGATGGGATAGAGCGAGTGAGATAGCAAAGTGGAAGGGAGAGGGGGAGAGAAAGAAAAGTGGAATAGAAAGAGATAGTACAGCGGCTAAGGCCAGATTTTTACCTGAATCGTTCAGTTTTTGCAGAAAGCACGAAACTTGGTACAGGTATAGTACTACCCCTAGTGATCAAAAATTGAAATGGACCCCAACACATAGGGGCCACTAGGGGGCACTATCTTGACTTCAAATATGGCCACCAAAATATGCCCTTTTTTCTACATTTATAATGCTATGCTGCTTTTAACACATAATATGACATGTCTACAGCCATCTTTCAGCATTATTAAATACATAATGAGACAATTATGCATAATTAAAATGGCAGACATGTTAGATTTTAAGGAAGTAGCCATACATTCTGACACAGTCAAAAACTGGGGTGCGTTTGGGCTATGTGTGAAGTTTTGACTGTGTGACTAAACCCTGCACTTGCCTGGGCTCAATCCTTCTAATTTGCCCCCTAGAGGCTGGCATGCTAGCAAGGAGGCTAAAACCCTTGGATGCTAGTGTCTGTCAAGTCTCTTAAAGAAACATATGCTGCCTTTTGGGAAATTAGCTATTTTGTCTTCTATCCTAGAGTTAGATAAATTAGTACATACACCCAGTCATAGTTAGATAAATTAGTACATAACCCAGTTCAACACATCCTACTGTTAGCCTAATTCAATTGAGGTGGGTGGGGCCAATTAGCATATGCTAACGTTTCTTTTAAGGCTTATAGTGATTGTTTGAAAAGGTCTATTTTGTTTTATTGTAGTTTAATATTTTGCATCCCATAAAATGATTATGCCTGTCAATGAAGCTAATTTAAATATGTAATACCTTATGAGTTTAGCTCCCTCATGACACATTAGGGCTCATGCTAGTCAGTGAACCAGCACTTTTAGGACACTTGCTAGTGCGTTCAGCGCCAAGTCTGGTGGAAACACTAAAAGCTCAAGACAGGTAAAGTTGAGTATCGTCCGCATAGCAGTGATAATCAAATTCATGGGAGCGAATGGTCTCACCCAAGGAAGTGTGTAAATAGAGAAAAGTAGGGGCCCTAATACTGATTCCTGATGCACACCTGTGGTGAGGTCATGTGCCCTTTATGGTAGGATTTAAACCAGTCAAGGACTTTCCTAGACATTCCAGTTCAGATAGTGTAGAAAGGAGAATGTCATGGTTAACAGTATCGAAGGCTTAGCTATTGTCAATGCTTCGGTCACAGACAGAAAAGCAGTTTCAGTAGAATGACTCTTGAAAACAGACTGCATAGGGTCTAGCAGGTTGTTCTGATATAGTAAGTCCAAGACTTGCTTGAAGACCATTTTCTCCAAAAACTTTGACAAGAAAGGAAGAAGGGAGATGTTAGAGGTGGTGGCAAATGATACATTTTCCGTGGTTGACTGATTTTTCACTAGTTTCACATTTGGCTAGGGTCAGTGTCACTACTGTTAGCATAAGCCAGTACCTGGAGCCTACAAACGTTGCACAGGTAGTCCAACTCCTCCAGAATGGCACACCAATACGTTCCATTGCCAGAAGGATTGCTGTGTCTCCCAGCGCAGTCTCAAGAGCATGTAGGAGATTCCAGGAGACAGTTGCTCAAGGAGAGCTGGGCAGGATGGTAGACGGTCCTTAACCCAGCAGCAGGACCAGTATCTGCTCCTTTGTGCAACAACAAACAGTAGGAGCCCTGCCAGAGCCCTACAAAATGACCTCCTCCAGGCCGCTGGTGTGAATGTCTCTGACCACACTGTCAGACTTCATGAAGGTGGCCTGAGGACCCGATGGCCTCTGGAAGGACCTATGCTCACTGCCCAGCACTGTGCAGCTCAATTGGCATCTGCCATAGATTACAAAATTGGTAGGTTCGCCATTGACACCCTGTGCTTTTCACAAATGAGACCAGGTTCACCCTGAGCACATGTGACATTTAAAGATGTCTTGGAGAATGTAATGCTGCCTGCAACATCATTCAGCATGACTGGTTTGGTGGTGGGCCAGTGATGGTCTGGGGAGGGATATTCTTGGAAGGACGCACACAGCTCTACGGGCAAGACAACTGCACCCTCACTACTCTTAGGCATCAGGATGAAAACTTCAGACCCATTATCTGACCCTGTATTGGTGCAGTGGACCCTGGGTTCCTCCTGGTGCACAACAATGGCTGGACACATGTAGCGAGAATGTGTAGGCAGTTCCTGGAGGATGAAGGCATTGATACCATTGACCGTCCCCCCAACACTCCCCTGACTTAAATCCGATTGAACACCTCTGGGACATTATATTTTGGTCCATCCAACATCGCCAGGTTGCACCACCG
>NW_027468598.1:38364712-38392212 GCF_046254945.1 Alosa pseudoharengus | reverse complement strand
CTGGCCTCTCTTGGTAACCAGGTCTGTTTCCTTCTACCTATTCCAATGTTCAGATTGCTCTCTCTCTCTCTCTCCCTCTCTCTCTCTGTCTAACCCACACATCTCTCTGTCTCTCTCTGTCTGTCTCTCTATCTCTTTCTCCCTCTCCCTCTCTCTCTCTGTCTAGCCCACACATCTCTCTCTCTCTGTCTCTCTCTATCTGTTTCAAATTCAAATTCAAATGGTGCTTTATTGGCATGACAAATATGACACTTGTATTGCCAAAGCAATTGTTACATAAAGTACAGTATCAGGATCTAAGCAATTATACAGGTATATACAAGGGATAGGGGTACATGGACAAAGTGTAAAGAACATTTTTTTTTTTTTTTTTTTTTTTGTCTGTGTCTGAGTACAACATATCAAGTTCAAGTTCTGAGTGACTCAACATAGGCAACAAACTTAGACATACAATACATCAGGGCACAAATCTAAAGTGGACTGAGTAGAAACTTCAAGTATGGTACAGTACAACATGAGGGGACTGTTGAGTTAGTGTATGTGGCTGTGGCTGTGAGAGACGGGTGCGTGTGTGTGGGTGTGTGTCTGTGTGTGTCACATGCACATGCATACAAAAATCACTCAGTGTCTCTCAGCTGGTGACAGGCAAGGATATATTGGGCAGCAGTAATACAGCTGTCTGTGTCTTCTCCCAATAGGTATAGTATTTTATTCGGGTTTGGTAGGTCATAGAAATCAGGGATTTTTTCTTTCATTTTTGGGAAGTATTTATTGCGAATTGATTCAAATTTTGGGCATTCAGTTAAAAAGTGTAATTCAGTTTCAACAACATCATCTCTGCACTGCTGGCATAGACGCTCATCTTTTGGAAGCCATGTCTTTTTGTGTCTTCCTGTTTCTATGGCTAAACGCTGTTCACTGAGTCTGTATTTCGTTAGTGTGCATCTCAAATTTGTCTCTTTTATTTTTGTTAGGTAATGTGCAAGTGTATATTTCCTGTTTAGGGTCAGATAGCATTGCATTGTGCTTTGGGATTGTGTTTTAGATTGCCAATATTCGTCATAAATGTCTTTTAGGTTTTGGGGGGTTTGGTTAATCCAAACATTTTGTGTGGATGTGGCCTGGTATTTGGCCTTTAAAGTGTTGGATATCTCTGGAGGAGGGTGGCTGAAGACCAGGTTGGTAGGGGAGTTATCTTTGCTCAACTCTTGGTGTTTCAGGGCTTTATAGTGGAATGAGTTTGGGTCACTCAGACTTACATGTTTGATGAACTTGTTTGCCCTTTTCTGAATTTTTATCAGGAGAGGGTATTGGCCTAGTTCTGCCCTACATGCATTATTAGTTGTGTGCCGGTGGACCTTTAGAATGGCTTTACAAAATTCAGTATGCAGGGTCTCAACTGGGTGTTTTTCCCATTTATCTAGGTCCTGATTTCCAAGTGGGCCCCACACTTCATTGCCATAAAGGGCAATTGGTTCTATTACTGATGAGAACAGTTTTAGCCAGATTTGGATTGGGATTTCGAAGGGAATTTGTCTTCTTATGGCATGAAGAGCCCTGCGTGCCTTGTCTCTTGATTCATTCACTGCCATGTTGAATGATCCTTTATTATTTATTCTAAGGCCTAGGTAGGTGTAATCGGGTGCATGTTCGACTTCATTAGGTCCTAATCTAAATATGGGTTGACTTCCCCGGTATCCGGATCTTTTTTGGAAGATTAATATTTTTGTTTTATTTGTGTTAACAGCCAGGGCCCAGGTCTGGCAGAACTTTTGAAGGTGGTCTAGTTGAGTCTGGAGTCCCTTTTCTGTTGGTGAAAGAATAACAAGATCATCTGCAAAGAGCAGGAATTTGACTTCACTGTCATGTAGAGTGAGTCCAGGAGCTGATGATTTTTCAAGTATGCTTGCTAGCTCATTGATGTATATATTAAATAGAGTTGGACTTAATGAGCAGCCCTGTCTCACTCCACGTTCTTGGGGGATGAGTTGGGTTCTTTTGGATCCTATTTTGATGCCACACTTAGCTCCTGAGTACATAGATTTTACAATGTCATATGTTTTTCCACCCACACCGCTTTCAATTAATTTGTAAAATAATCCATGATGCCAAATGGAGTCGAATGCTTTTTTGAAGTCGACAAAGCATGAGAATATTTTGTTGTGGTCTTGAGTATGTTTTTCAGTTAGGGTGTGCAGGGTGTATATGTGGTCACAAGTGCGATAATTAGGTAGGAATCCAATCTGGCTTCTACTCAGGACACTGTGTTCCATAAGGAAGTTTTGGAGCCTTAAATTAATAATACTACAGAATACCTTTCCTAGGTTGCTGTTAACACATATGCCCCGGTAGTTGCTGGGGTCAAATTTATCTCCGCTCTTGAAGATGGGTGTAACTAGTCCGTAGTTCCAGATATCTGGGAAGTAACCCACACTCAGGACAAGATTGAGTAGTTTGAGCATGACCATTCTGAACTTACTGTCAAGGGATTTTAGCATCTCATTTAAAATACAATCAAGTCCATATGCTTTTTTAGGCTTCAGTTTGTTAAAGTAACCATATGTAAGATTGTGGCCAAAACCGGTATTGCAATCACTTTCAAATTACTGTAGAGTGGTGTATCCCTTCCCCCTCCCCCCTGACTCAAGGTTGCCAACCCAGGATGCCGAAACACTACGGACTTTGTGATTAGCAGTTAGGTGGAGGGTGGCGCATCAGGCCAAAACACGACATGACATGACAAAACACAACATCAACATCAGTTGAGGGCTGCAACTTCACTTTTTAAATGACAATATCCTGGCCGGACTACTGTTGTCAGTGATATAAGTATTTGAAATGAACATGATTTCTTAATGTCTAGTGACATATCAGGGCTATTGTATGATGAATTGAAATACATTTCTTACATACGGTTCCTTTAATTTGGGTTAGAAGCTCCTGCTCTGTGATGAGGGAGTCGAGTGGATTTTGGTAGTCTTTGACTGAGGACTCTAGGCTCTGTAATTTAATATTATATTTTCTTGGTCCCTGCTTTGGTCTGATTCCACTTTCTTAAAAAGGGTTTGGAAATGGTTTGTCCAAATTCCTCCATCTTGAATCACCAATTCTTGATGCTTTGATTTTTTAAAGCGATTCCAGTTGTCCCAAAAACTGTTTGTGTTTATGGACTCCTCAATTAGTGTCAGTTGCTTATGGGTGTATTGGGCTTTCTTAGTTCTTAGTGCGCATTTGTATTTTCTTAATGTCTCACAATAGAGTAATCGGATAGATGTGTTATTAGGATCTTTGTGTTTTTGGTTGGATAATTTGCGAAGCTCTTTTCTTGCAGATTGACAGTCAGCATCAAACCAAGTGTCATCTTTTTTAAGCCTTGGTTTTGCCCTTGATCTTTTTAGTTTTGCCTTTTCTGCTGTTTTCTTAAATATTAGGTTAATTGTTGCCACAGCTTGGTTAACACCCTCTTTACTGGGGGCGCATGTAGTGTCTAAGAATATATCTAGGAGGTTTTGGATTTCAGGATTTTCTGTGGCTTTCTTGAATTCCTCTGTGCTGTTTTCAGCCCATCGGTATGATTTCTTTATGTGAAACAGCTTACTGGGCTGTGATTGGAGGGTGTTGTTTTCTGTCATTTTGATATATATTGTGATTTGGCTGTGATCTGATAGGGGGGTTAGTGGTTTGACAGTGAATGCTCTAATTGATAAAGGATCTATATTAGTAATTACGTAGTCTACTGTACTATTTCCAAGAGGTGAGCAGAAAGTGTGTCTCCCAAGGGTGTCTCCTCTTATTCTACCATTAACGATATACAGACTCAGATTGCGACAGAGCTGCAGGAGTTCTTTCCCATGTCTGTTTGTAACTGGATCACAGTTATTTCTCTGGGAGTACATACGATGATCATTTTTATCAAGGGAATGAATGTTTCTCTCTCTCTCTCTGTCTGTCTCTCTCTCTCTGTCTAGCCCACACATCTCTCTCTCTCTCTGTCTAGCCCACACATCTCTCTCTCGGTCTCTCTCTCTCTCTCTCTCTGTCTAGCCCACACATCTCTCTCTCTCTCTGTCTCTCTCTCTCTCTCTCTCTGTCTAGCCCACACATCTCTCTCTCTCTGTCTCTCTCTCTCTCAAATTTAAATTCAAATTCAAATTCAAAAAAAGCTTTATTGACATGACAAGAGCACTTGTGTTGTCAAAGCATACAAATCATAAGTAGGTTAGTGAGGAAACAAAGAGCATGAAAGTAAGTAAGAATAAACAAATAAAAAAGTAAATAAATATAAATAAAATAATAATAAAATAAATTCATAAAATAAATTATAAGAAATAAAATAATAATAAATATAGCTGCAAGCAGCAATGCGGGGGCCTAGCAGAGCGCTATAGCAGGAATGGCGTTGCCATGGCATGAGCAAGCACTCACAGCAAGAGGCCAAATTACACCAATGTCCTTGTGCGTTCTCACAATCAGCTACCATGTCCCTCTACCAAGTTTGGACTTCATACACCAAAGTGTTTCTGAGATGTGAGCTCACTTTCTTTATTACAGCACCCCTAGAGGCCAAATGAGACCTCATTCCTTGCATGTCCTCACAATCAGCTAATATGTCCCTGTACCAAGTTTGGACTTCATACATCGAAGAGTTGCTGAGATACGAGCCCACTTCCTGTATTACAGCGCCCTCTATAGAGGCCAAATGATGCCAATTTCTTACTGTGTCCTCACAATCAGATACAAAGTCCCTGTACCAAGTTTGGACTTCATACATCAAAGCGTTGCTGAGATACAAGCTCACTTCCTGTATTGCAGCGCCCCCTGTAGAGGCCAAATGATGCCAATTTCCTAGTGCAACCCCACAATCAGGTACCAAGTCTCTATAACAAGTTTGGACTTCGTACATCAAAGCATTGCTGAGATACAAGCTCACTTCCTGTATTGCAGCGCCCCCTATAGAGGCCAAATTATGCCAATTTCCTAGTGCTTCCTCACATTCAGATACCAAGTCCCTGTATCAAGTTTGGACTTCATACATTAAAGTGTAGCCGAGATGTTAGCCCACTTCCTGTTAGGTGGCATCGTCGCCATGTGTGATTGGCTGTCACGGGCAAACAAACTTGAAAATAAAAAATCTGACAAGTATCGTTTGTGCGGCTCGGTCTGAAGATCATCTCCGTCAAGTTCTGTGAAAATCGGATGAAATTTGTAACCGCTGAAACTTTTCGTAGAGTTTGGACTAAATCCAATATGGCGGAGGTCCAATATGGCGGAAAGTGACGGGATAGGGGTCGATGAACTCGAAATTGTCCAAGGATTCAGACGCTACCTCTATTGTGAAAATCAGACAAAAGAGTCAAGGATCACGCACTTGAACACATGTCCAGCGTTGAACTGGTGGTGGCGCTAGAGTGTTCAATGTATATGCATAAAAATTGCTGTGAGTGATTGGGACAGTGTCCTGACTAATGGTATCGAGTTTTGTTATGTTAACTCAAAGCGTAACCTAGATGTTTGTCCACTTCCTGTTTGGCGGCTTCATCGCCATATTTGATTGGCTGTCACAGGCAAACAAAAATGAAATTGAAAAATCTGACAAGTATCTTTTGTGCGGCTCGGGCAGAAGATCATCTCCGTCAAGTTCCAGGAAAATCGGATGAAATTTGTGAACGCTGAAACTTTTCGTAGAGTTTGGACTAAATCCAATATGGCGGAGGTCCAATATGGCAGAAAGTGACGGGATAGGGGTCGATGAACTCGGGATGGTCCAAGGATTCAGACGCTACCTCAATTGTGAAAATCAGACAAAAGAGTCAAGGATCACGCGCATGAACGCATGTCCAGCCTTAAACTGGTGGTGGCGCTAGTGTGTTCAATGTATATGCATGAAAATTGGTGTGAGTGATTGGGACAGTGTCCTTACTAATGGTCTCGAGTTTTGTTATGTTAACTCAAAGCGGCACCTAGATGTTTGTCCACTTCCTGTTTGGCGGCTTTGTCACCATATTTGATTGGCTGTCACGGGCAAACAAACTTGAAATTGAACAATCTGGCAAGTATCTTTTGTGCGGCTCGGTCTGATGATCATCTCAGCCAAGTGTCATGAAAATCGGAAGAAATTTACGAACGCTGAAACTTTTCGTAGAGTTTGGACTAAATCCAATATGGCGGAGGTCCAGTATGGCGGAAAGTGACGTAGTAGGGGTCATTCAACTCAGTTCAGTCCAGGGATTCCAACGGTGCTTGATTTGTGAAAATCGAACACACCGTATAATTGTTACATGCGTGAATGTGAGTCCAGATTCGACCCATTGGTGGCGCTAGAGTGTTCGGCATAGAGTTCTGTAAATTGGTGAGAGTGATCATGGGACGGTCCTGAATCAGGGCGCTAAATTTCATAATAATAATGACTTGCAAATACCTTTCAACCCAGCTTTTCAACTTTTGGCCAAACTTTGACCTGTTGGTGGCGCTAGACTGCTGGGTTTAGAGGTCCGTAAATGAGTGTGAGTGGTCAGTGGAGTGTCCCGAAACGTTCTGCCAAAAAATCTGCACTTTTTAGCCAGGCGTTCTATGGGCTGCCATAGACTCCAATGGCAGAAGTGTAATAATAGGAAAAGCTAGTAACTCAATGGGTGCCTTCGCAGCTTCGCTGCTTGGCCCCCAATAATAATAAAAATATTAGAAATTATAGTTCTAGATGAGATGGGATTGAATAGGATTTAAGGTGGTGGAGAGGTGAGAGAATCTGTTCTTGCGTATGTGCTTTCTAACCTTAATTTGTGGCACATATACACAAACTGAGCTGCTAGCTCAATTGTCTGTGTGTCTTCTCCTAAGAGGATTTTCATTTTGGAACTAGCATCTAGTGACATAAATTGTTTATTGTGTCTGCTAAATGTTACATAGAAGTCGTTTCTCAGTAATTGATAAATGGGACACCTATGCAGAAAATGTATTTCATTTTCAACCTCCATTGTGTCACAGTACTTGCATAGGCGTTGATGTTTTTCATGCCATGATTTTTTATGGCGTCCTATTTCTATTTGGAGTTTATGGTCACCCAATCTGTATTTTGTAAGACACGTTTTTTGAGGTTGTTTCAGTGTTACTAGATAATTTGCTAGTTTGTATTCTCTGTTTAATTGACAGTAGCTGCCCAGTTTTTTGTTAGAGTGAATTTCATTTTGCCATTGCGTAATGTAGGTTGCCTTCATGAATTTGTGGGTTTTATTCAGATTGGTTAGGTTTATATCAGCAATGTTATATTTATTTATGATTAATTGAGCAAGTTTATCTTTTTGTGGGTCTGATATGTTAGTCAGTAGTGCTTTGTGATGGTAACTAATAGTGTTTGCATTTTTTAAGTGTATCCAATATTTCATAACTCTAAAATATCGGGGCCTAATGTGAATAGGAATTTATTCTTTGTTGATCGTGCTCTCTTTTGGAATATCATTATTTTGGTTTTATTTAAATTTACTTTTAAGGACCATGTTTGGCAATATTGATTTAAAATGTCTAAATTTTGTCTCAACCCGTCCGCTGTTGGTGAAAGTAAAACCAGGTCATCGGTGAACATGAGAAATTTCACATCCTTGTCATGGAGAGTCAGTCCAGGAGCAGCTGATTTCTCTAACAGTGTGGCAAGTTCGTTAATATATAAATTGAATAATGCTGGGCTTAAGCTACAGCCTTGTCTTACTCCACGTTCTTGTTTAAAGAACTCTGTTCTTTTATTTCCTAACCGAACACTATTTATATTATTTGCAGACATTGTTTTTATCAAATCATATGTTTTCCCTCCAATTCTGCTTCTAACATTTTCAAGAATAGACCTTTATGCCAGATGTTATCAAAGGCTTTTTGGAAATCTACAAAGCATGCAAAGATTTTTTCTTTTTTGGAGTTATGTACATGTTTATTTATTAATGTCTGGAGTGTGTATATGTGGTCGGAAGTTCGATGATTTGGTAGAAAACCAATTTGACTATTGTTCAGAATTTTGTGGTCGTCAAGGAATGTTAGAATTCTTTTATTAATGATGCTGCAAAATAACTTTCCTAAGTTACTTGTGATGCAAATGCCTCGGTAATTGTTTGGATTTAATTTATCACCAGATTTGAATATAGGGGTAATAAGGCCTTTATTCCAAATTGAGGGGAAGACTCCACTGTTGAGAACTAGGTTGAACAATTTAGTTATGGCTTCTTTGAGTTTTGAGTTGCTATATTTTAGCATCTCAGTGGAGATACGGTCAATACCGGAAGCTTTTCTAGGTTTAAGTTTTTTAAGTTTGTCTTTTAATTATAATACTGTGATGGGCATGTCTAAGGGATTTTGGTAATCTTTGATTGTTTCCTCCAAACACTTTTGTTTCTTTATTATTGTGAGTTGTCCTGGTTCAAAGTCCATGCTTTCTGGGTTCTGGTAAAGATTTTTAAAATGGTTCATCCATATCTGGCTGTTTTTAATTGGAGTCTCAGACTTGCCAGCACCTCAGCTTTTTCCAATTTGACCAGAATGGGTTTTGATTAATTGACCGTTCGATTTAGTCTAGTTCTTTGGACATGTAAGATGATTTTTTGTTTTGTATCATTTTTTTATCATTTTTTAATTCAAGATGATATCTTGTTCTGCTGTCAGTATCGTTTGGGTTTTGATGTTTAATATTGGATAACTCTCTTAACTTTATCCTTGCTGCAAGGATAAAGTTAATTGGTTTAATTGGTTTGATAAGCCATTGGCTTTGGCTTATCAAACCAATCCTCTTTGAATTTTGTTCTATTTCCTTTCATTCTAGAGATTTGTTTTACATTAGCTGTTTTTACTAAATGTATTAATATATTGTTTAGGTGGTTACAGGCCATATTTACGTTCTCAGCATTTGGTTGGTATTTGGTCATAATGAAATTATCAATAATTTGTTCATTGTTATTGATGACTGCTTCATATTTTGACACATTTTTGTCTGTCCATTTAAAAGTTTTTGGAAGTGAGAATAATTTAGGTTCAACATTTTGTGAATTAAATTTAATATCTGACAGTTTCAGGTGTAGTATTAACTGGCAGTGGTCAGAAATAGGTAGTTGTGGCATTATCATAAAAGCAATTATGTGTTCTGGATCAAGATCAGTGAAATAGTCAACCACAGAGTAACCGAGGGAAGTAGAGAATGTAAATCCTCCAAAAGAATCTCCTCTAAATCTCCCATTTACAATGTAAACACCAAGACTTTTGCACATACGTAGCAATTTAGTTCCGCTGGCATTTATTGTGCTGTCAAAACTCTTTCTCTGTGTTTGGATTATCTGTGAATATAGGGTTATATTACCGAATATATGGTCATCTCCATCTATGGGAATATAATCAATTTCTGGCATTGAGGTCGCCACATATTAGTACTTGGGCTATGGATTGGAAATAACTTATTTCTTTTTCAAGCTCCTCAAAAAGGTTAGCATCGAAAATTTGGGAGGTTGATGGTGGAATATAAACTGCACAGAGATAAAGATCTTTTAGAATTTAAAACTTCTTTTTGGATTTTTAACCATAAATGGGTTTTACCTTTTTTAATGGGAATTATCTTGTTGTCATATTCAGTTTTGTACCAAACTATGATACCCCCTGAATTTCTTCCATTCTTTATATGGATTTCTTTAAGAGAGGGTACTAAAAGTTCTTTATAATTATGCGGGCAATGATCAGATTTATCTCTCCAAAAGGATAATAAGGTCTAAATTTCTAATACTATTTACAAAATCAAGATTGGTTGTTTTATAACCAAATATAGAAGAATATAGTCCCTGGATATTCCAGGTGCTTATTTTAAAAGAAGCTATGATAAAGAAAGAAGAGCTTTTTTGTGAAATTGCAATAAAATGTCGGAATTAATTAATGTACTGTAGATGACCCCCCCATTGAGGGTGAGGTAATATCTAAGCTGTTTGGTGCTTCAATAAGTAAAATGAAATAAAATGAAAATAGAAAAAATAAATAAATAAAATAAAGTAAAATTAAATAATGTTAATAGTGTATAATAATATAAGAGGATATATATGCGTGCAAGGGGAACTCAAATTCAAGTTGAAGGAAGCTAAGGAGGATTACAGAAAGAAGGTGGAACAGAAGCTGCAGGAAAACAACTTGAAGGAGACATGGGACGGCATGAAGGTCATCACTGGCCTGAAGAAGAGCAGCAGCTCTGTGGAGGGGGACCTGGACAGGGCGAACCAGCTGAACCACTTCTACAACAGGTTTGACTGCCCTGCTCCAGCTCCAATGGCGGTGGTCTGTCCACCATCCCCCAGCCCCCACCCTCACACCCCCTCAATACCAGTGCAACACTCACCTCCATCATCACAGGCTATCGTACCCCCACCATCACTGGATCTTGCACCCCTCCCCCACATGGCGATCACAAACAATGAGGTGACAACGACCTCAGTCAACAGCCATCAGACACACAGATCCCAGATGCACCCCTCCCCCTCCCCTCCCCTCACACCCCTCACCATTACAAAAGATCAAGTGACAGTCCAACTTAAGAAATTGCGCAGCAATAAAGCAGCTGGGCCTGACAGACTGTGCCCAAAGCTACTCAAGGCCTGTGCTGCTGAACTGGGGGAGCCACTGAAGCACATCTTCAATTTGAGCCTACGCCTTGGACAAGTTCCAACACTGTGGAAGACATCATGTCTCACCCCTGTCCCTAAGAAGCCACAACCTAGTGAGCTTAATGACTACAGACCTGTCGCTCTTACATCACATGTGATGAAGACAATGGAGCGATTGGTCTTAGGCATGCTCAGACCCCAGGTACGCCATGCACTAGACCCGTTACAGTTTGCTTACCAGGAGAAAGTGGGCGTGGACGATGCCATCACTTATCTTCTACACAGGACACATTCCCACCTGGACAAGGGGAAAAGTGCTGTGAGAATCATGTTCTTTGATTTCTCAAGTGCTTTTAACACCATCCAGCCCCTCAGATTGGGAGACAAGCTCTTGCAGATGGGTGTGGACGCTCACCTGGTAACCTGGATTACAGATTACCTGACCGAGCGACCACAGTTCGTCAGACTGAAGAACTTTCTCTCTGACACTGTGATCAGCAGCACCGGAGCGCCACAGGGAACTGTGCTCTCTCCAGTCCTGTTCACCCTGTACACATTTTACTTCTGCTACAACACCGAGTCATGCCACATGCAGAAGTTTTCTGATGACACTGCAATTGTGGGGTGTATCAGGGACGAGCAAGAGGAGGAGTACAGGAGCCTGGTGGAGGACTTTGTGCAATGGTGCAAACTCAATCACCTTCAACTCAACACTTCAAAGACCAAGGAGATGGTGGTCGATTTCCGCAGGTCTAAGCCCACTCTGCTACCAATCTCCATTGATGGGGTCAATGTGGAGGTGGTTAGCACCTACAAGTATCTGGGTCTCCACCTGGACAATAAACTGGACTGGTCAGCCAACACTGATGCACTCTACAAGAAAGGGCAGAGCAGGCTGTACTTCCTGAGGAGGCTGCGGTCCTTCAATGTGTGCAGTAAGCTCCTCAGGATGTTCTACCAGTCTGTTGTTGCCAGCGTCCTCTTCTATGCAGTAGTATGCTGGGGAGGAAGAAGGATGTGGGGCGAATTGACAGGCTGGTAAGGAAAGCTGGCTCTGTAGTGGGAGCTGAACTGGAGTGCATCACTTCACTATCTGACAAAAGGACCCTGAACAAACTGATCAACATGTTGGACAATGAGTGTCACCCACTCCACAGCACTATTGTTAAGCAGAAGAGCCTGATCAGCTGGAGACTTCGCTCACTGCCTTGCACAACAGACAGACTGAGGAAGTCATTTGTCCCCAGGGCCATTGAACTGTTCAATGCTTCACTTAAGGGAAGAGGAGAGATAGACTTCTCTGCATAGTCTGTCTGCCTCTTCACCCCCTCCATGTTTGGTACTGTCTGTCCACTAGCCACTTGTACCACTGTCTTTATGCCTCACTGTTTGCGTGCTATATTAGCACATTAGCACATATGCATAACCCCCCCCCCCGTCCATGCCACAGCAGAACTGTGGCCACACTTATACATTTTCTTAAATAGTTAAATATATAGATATATAGACTTCACTTTATTTTATTTCTGCATTGTTGCACTGTTGACTTACTCATTTGCACTATCACCATTACCACTATCACCATTGCACTACCACCATGACACTCATTCACACAGAGCACCTTAGAGCACCTTACCATACCTTACCATACCTTACTATGCACAGAGAATCACAGGCTCAGTCCCTGCCTCAGTCATTGCAAGCGCCTCTGATTTATTAGTCACCACTATGTGGATACTGTTTTTAGAATTGATTTAGATTAAGTGTTAGTATAATTTGTATTTCTGTTATTGTATTTTAGTATATTTTTACATATTGTATTAAGTGTTAGTATAATTTGTATTTTAGTATTGTAACGTCGGCGCAAAAGACAGTGTTAGCGTTCTCCCGCGCAGGGGATCCTGGGATACGAGAGCGAACATTTGGGGGGTTTATGTCGTTATTCTCCTTAGTTTTGTGTGTAATGTTAGCGTCTTTATTGTAACATGTTTCCCTTTTAGTTCTCCCTCGTGTGTGATCCTTTTTGTGTGGGAGGCTGCGTCCTCCCCTGTATGTGTAGTGTGTGTGCGTGCTTGACCTGCCCTGTTTGCATTGTGTTCTGTGTCTTGGTCTTGGTCTATCTGTGTCCCGGCTCTCGTTCCCAGTGAATAAACCTTTTGATTGGACAACTGTGTGGTTAGCTATCAAATCGTTACATTGGTGTCAGAAGCGACTTTCGAACATGGCCTCCGCTCAGCGAGAGAAGCTGGGAGCGGGAGACCTCACTGCTGGGTGGAGGCCCACGCAAGCGGATCCAGAGAGAGCCCTTGTAAGGGCTACTAAAGAGCTTGAGGCGTTCTATCGTTACCGCCGCCGGAGGAGAGGAGCTATCGCCGAGACCTGCCTGCTGCCATGGGAGATCTGGCCAGATGAAGTGGTCGCGGAGAAGATGACGCTGGCCTGGGCGCTGACTCCACGGCGAGCCGCGACGCGTGAGCAGAGCCGAGGGAGTGCGGCGAGGAAGAGGTTCCTAGACGATGGACGGTTGGCGGAGCCGCTGAGGGCAGCGAACTCACGACGGTGGGGCAGGTTTGACGGAAATGCCCTCTGAACTTTAAAAAAAAAACTTTTGGGTGCGTGTGAGAGGCACCGTACTGTGTGGGCGCCCGTTCTAGTTGGCCTGTTGGCCGGCGCCTTTTGAAAAAGTTTGTGTGTGGAGTTCGATAACACGACCATCTCGGGGGTCGTGCCTTCGCCGAGGCCGCGAAGGAGTGGAACGGGCCGGGAACAGAGCAGTACGGCTCTGCGAGATGGCAACACGAGGAGGGACGCCGAAGACGGTAGCTGCAGCGGGAGAGCTCAGCGCGGTCCGGTTGCTGTGGAGTCGGTGCCTGTCTGTCCCGGTCGGCGACACGACGGAGCGGAGTGGCGTTGGCGCAGCTTCATCTGGCCCCCCTCGAACCCCGGTGCTTGGTACAGTGTCGACGGTTGTAAGGCCACCTAGGGCCCCGTCTGGAGAGGAGGAGTGCCGTGGTGACACGCCGCGGAAAGGGCAGCCTGAGGGCGGCTGCTGAGAGGGAGCTGGTGACGAGCGGGTCGGCCACGTGGCTGCTAGCACGCCCGAACTGGATTGCTAGCAGCGTGGCGCCCGTTGAGTGAGCTCCTGCGGCGCGTGCACCCCACGTGAGTTGGCGGAGCTGTCGCACTGAACTGAGTGGCGGGCGACGCGCGCCGACGTTAGCATGTGGCTACCTCGTGGTCATTGCCGAGGACGGCAATGGCTTGTTGGGGGAGCTATGTAACGTCGGCGCAAAAGACAGTGTTAGCGTTCTCCCGCGCAGGGGATCCTGGGATACGAGAGCGAACATTTGGGGGGTTTATGTCGTTATTCTCCTTAGTTTTGTGTGCAATGTTAGCGTCTTTATTGTAACATGTTTCCCTTTTAGTTCTCCCTCGTGTGTGATCCTTTTTGTGTGGGAGGCTGCGTCCTCCCCTGTATGTGTAGTGTGTGTGCGTGCTTGACCTGCCCTGTTTGCATTGTGTTCTGTGTCTTGGTCTTGGTCTATCTGTGTCCCGGCTCTCGTTCCCAGTGAATAAACCTTTTGATTGGACAACTGTGTGGTTCGCGATCAAATCGTTACAGTATATTTAGCATATTCTTTATCTTCTACTGTCCTTACTGCTTAGTTGTGTTTTTATATTATATACTTTAATTAGTCTTTTTGCTGTTAAAGAATGTGTTTGTGTTGTATGTATGCTGCTGAGACCTTGAATTTCCCCTGGGGATCAATAAAGTATCTATCTATCTATCTATCTATATATATATATATATATATATATATAGATAAATATAGGTCATATGTCTTACAGTAAATAATCAGGCTACTATTCTCACTTAAATGGAGTTATGTGCTCTTGTTCATGAAGACATATTTTTATGTAACATAGAGGCATAGGGAGATACATACATACATACATACATACTGTAGAAAAGATAGTTCGGGATGGGTGTGAACACTAAGGGTCATCTGATTAGAATGAAAAAGGAATGAAGGTCCAGACAGCCAGTTTCTTCTTATTCTTGTATTAAACTGTTGGCAGCACAAGGCACTTGCATTGCATAATTATTGTGTGTGGTTCTGTAAGTTAAGCACACAGAAAATCGTATCCATTAACATACTATGTAATGTTTCCAATACATATTAAACAAGCGTGTACAAGCGCCCTCTTGAGGACAAAAAATACGGCATATCACCGTGCCTAAGAAACGTGATTCACACGTGTAATCAAGCTGACCAACATACAACGGTATATCTGTTAGCCTACACTTATAACCATAACAATAAGACCTTTGTAGTAGCAATAATAACATAGTACTGTCTCAATACAAGAAAGACATACAGTAGACTTACATTACACTTTGCATTAGCAAAGGGAGCTAAGCTGATTTACAAACGGTTTAATGCAGCTTCATTATTAAAGTAAATCAACATCATCATTACAAGCATGAAACAAAGATACAATTATGAATGCAAAGGGTCACTAACGGCTCCCACACACAGCTGCGTGCATCGCGTTGCTGGAGACGCATCCCATTCACTTTAAATGGGCTCACGTGATCCGTTGCCCAACTGAATTGTGGGTCCGTCGCGTTTCGCGTTCCGCTCGCGTTGAGGAGTTCAGCTGTTGCTGCACCGACAGACGGCACCGGCCAATCAAGCCAATCTACGGACGGCACCAACCAATCACATTACGGTTTTACTTCAAGTCATTTGCATAGCTACCGTCGGGAACACCCACTGGAATGCGTTGACGGAACGCAGCTGTGTGTGGGAGCCGTTACTGAATAATGGACGCACACAAACTAGATGACACCCTCCTAAGCTGCTACTCCATCCCCATACTCACAGTGCTTAGACTGCTACTCCATCCCCATACTCACAGTGCTTAGACTGCTACTCCATCCCCATACTCACGGTGCTTAGACTGCTACTCCATCCCCATACTCACAGTGCTTAGACTGCTACTCCATCCCCATACTCACGGTGCTTAGACTGCTACTCCATCCCCATACTCACGGTGCTTAGACTGCTACTCCATCCCCATACTCACGGTGCTTAGACTGCTACTCCATCCCCATACTCACGGTGCTTAGACTGCTACTCCATCCCCATACTCACGGTGCTTAGACTGCTACTCCATCCCCATACTCACAGTGCTTAGACTGAAAAGAACGTAACTACGTGACACAAGTCACATGACCCATTTTAATACCATATAAGGTCTGGTAACAGAACTCCACTATGTGGCCTTTTTAACAATGCCGCCCCCAAATTTACCCGGTAAATTTGTCTACAAGAAAAGGACATAACACTCTAATCAGACCTGTAGGGAATAAAGGTTAGTCAGTCTTATCGTCCTCGGGCAGGGCTGGCAAGCGAACCAATCTAGAAACGGGCCTAGTGTAGGCCCGGTCCTTCACTTGCACTGTTGCCGATCTGATCCTCCCATCTGCTCCCGCAGTAGTATGGCTTATTACACCCACTGGCCATAGGGCCCGAGGCAGGTGCTGGTCGACGATCATTACCACCGCTCCTGTCTGGATGTTGTCTGTGTCCTTGGTATTTCCGCCTCAGAGTCACTACAGAGGAACACCTGGTTGGTAAATGTGCCAACATTACCTACAATGACAATCTCCTTCTACTTGCTCGGCACCTGAAACTATGTCCGTTGCCATATCCCGGCAATGGTCACACACGCACCAGTGAAGTCCTCCTTGGTCAGGGTCTGGTTGCTGGGCTACCTCCGTCAATGATAACAGGTCAAACATCAACCCTGGTAGTCTAGAGCAGTGTTTCCCAAACTTTTTTTCTGGCGACCCACTTTTTAAAAATGACAGACCATCGCGACCCATTTCACTTCAAATCTACCCTGCAACCCCCAATATTGTTTTAGGCCACAGGTTCTCCAACTTTTCTATGCCTCCCCCAACCATACATTGCTATAGGATCCCTGCTTTGAACACGGTTGTGTTGCATTTTGAGCACCATCAGCGTTTAATGCGCATCCGAAAGTAGGGGAAATTCTCGCATGCTGTGCAGTCGTCATTCGTCAGCATAGTAAGCTGTTCCTGTATTTCTAAAAAGAAATGTTGTAGGCTACGTTGCGTTGCAGACAAATGGGTCCATAACACTGTGGACGTCAATTCCAATGTAAACAGCAAATAACTCAAGTCGTTATATTGTATTGTTGTATTATATTATATTTTATAGCCGTTATATCAGAACAAGAGGCGTTTGCGCAATAGCCGGAAGAATGCGCCTTTACCTTGGCGTTAGCGAGGTAGAAAACGAGAGGAATAGTGTTTTAAAATGCCCATTTAAATTGTAGACTATAATGCACTGTTGTGCATTTTAAATCAGAAATAAGGTTAGATGCTATTAACTTTAAAGATTGCATCTGCAATCGAAACTGTATGCAAATTGAATGGCCTTATGTCCGGTCTATGGATGTCTGCTTTAGTTGACAGCACGGTCAAATAGATTTTAATCAATAAAGTTGAGGAGCTGGTATCTATTAATGTTCGTGCAAATAGGCGGATTCATGTCCCTTGCAGTTTGCAACTGCGAGGTAGGCTACATGGCAGGCGCCCCACAGAACGGTTTCATTTTGAGAGGTAGATATCCATGCTGGCACCCCCTCTGCGATGCGTTCGTTTCATGCGCCAGTTTCATGAGCTTTTATGACAAAACCGTGACTGTGGTAGTTAACAATCTACATCCTAATAGAAAACTGTTAGCTTTCCTGGTATCAAATGACAAATGGTATCAGTTAGGCCTATAACACAACATAAATTGTGCTGGCGACCCAAATAAAATCTCCTGCGACCCACCCGTGGGTCGCGACCCAGACTTTGGGAAACACTGGTATGAGAGTACTTTCTAGTAGAGTACGTCCTTCTGGCCAGGCTCCAGAGAATGAATTCTCTCCTACAACACGTTACTTGTTTTATTAGATGCACATATTCAGGCAAAAGCTAACAGTAAGATTTATGTGTGTGTGATCATAAACAAACCTTTGTCTCAGCAGTCCTTTTCTCCCGCAGTTCCCTCAGCCTGCTCTGGACATCAGGTTCGAGGTCCTTCTGTCTTGTGCCCCTCCTCGGTGCCCTTGGCCTTGTAGGTTTAGCTCTCACACTTCCTATCGCCTGAGGGGTGAATTCGGACGAGGCCGAAGTCGAAGTTGAATCCTGTAATGTTGTCATTTGATGAAACATTGTCAGCATCTCATGTAGTCTGTCAGGAGCTAATTTATTACGCTAACTTTTAATGACCCAGTTAAGGAAAATGAATGGTCGTGCATTGTTTATACTTAGGTCAACTAACTCCTTTCTGATCTACACTTGTTCAATAATAAAATGTTAAACACAGTCATTGTAATTGCCAAGTTTAGCTAACGTTATCGTCGTGCAGACAAAGCTAACGTTGCATTCTCGACGGGAGAAAATACGATGATAACGTTAGCTAAACTTGGCAATCACAGTTCCATTGGGGGCTATAAGAATAAGCAGTAACGTTTGCTAGCTTCATCCGTACAACCCCTGTTAGAGCTTATGGTTGATAACACAATACAAAATGTACATGTCAATGTTCTATGATACTGTGTAATATATTACTCACCTCGGTAGACATTGCTCCACACGAAAAAGTTGACTGGCAACAATTGCTCATCAGCAGCGATAGAAAGGGGGAAGGGGGAGGAGGGTGCCGCAAGTGAGTTTTTTTACGACGGTGTTGTGGAATATACGTCCCAGAGCTGTAGGGGGAGCTCGTTGAGAAAACGTGCAACGACAAAAGTGAAAACCAGCGAAGAAATGGCTAGACTTGCCGAGTTCCCCTTTAAACTCGTTCAAGTACGTGGATGTTGTCTTTTATGGAGTTGAGGTTGATGGCTACCTTGGGTGAGACATGTTCATTTCTTGGAGAGAGGGTGTCAACTGCAGATCTGATGGATGATGTTATTATGACCGCCGCGCAGCGAAGCGACGGTCATATAGGTTTAGTCAGATTTTTTTTTTCTTTTTCGCATGCCCAAATTTCCGTCAAGGATTCCCGGAACACTGAAAGACCAGGGTACACGAAACTTGGTGGGCATGTAACCCCACATGGATAGCATGGAACCATCGTTTTTCGTTTTGATCTGTAGCCCCACCGCTGGACTGGACCCCCTGAAAGGAGGGTAGGGCAGACACAGTTTTTCTGTGAATATCTCGAGAATCGTAGGGTTTAGGAGGACCATCTTTTTTTTGTATGTTGATCTCAAGGGGCCATGTCAACCCATTCCATAACCACTCATTTCATGTATAGCGCCACCTAGTTAAACACAAAAAAGTAAAAATGAGGTGTTGTAATTGAAGGTATCTGTGACCTAACATAGTCAAAACTGCACGAAATTGGAAGTGTAGGGTCATTATGACACCCTCTGAATGCACGCCAAGTTTCGTGGAATTCCGTTAATGGGGGGCCACACAATAAATTAATTTATGTTACTATACACCAACTGGCCTGTAGGTGGCCGGAGACAGTTTTCTGTGAATATCTCGAGAACCGTAGGGCCTAGGAGGTCCACCTTTTTTATGTATGTTAGTCTTAAGGGGCCATGTCAACCCATTCCATAACTACTGATTTCATGTATAGCGCCACCTAGTTAAACACAAAAAAGTAAAAATGAGGTGTTGTAATCGCAGGTATCTGTGACCTAACATAGTCAAAACTGCACGAAATTGGAAGTGTAGGGTCATTATGACACCCTCTGTATGCACGCCAAGTTTCGTGGAATTCCGTTCATGGGGGGCCACACAATAAATTAATTTATGTTACTATACACCAACTGGCCTGTAGGTGGCCGGAGACAGTTTTCTGTGAATATCTCGAGAACCGTAGGGCCTAGGAGGTCCACCTTTTTTATGTATGTTAGTCTTAAGGGGGCATGTCAACCCATCCCATTACCACTTATTTCATGTATAGCGCCACCTAGTTAAAAATTAAAAAGCAAAAAATTTGTTGTTTTCATCACAATATCTCTGGCTGACATGGTCAAAACTGCACGAAATTAAAAGTGTAAGATCATTATGACACCCTCCGAATGCATGCAAAGTTTTGTGTACTTTCGTTCATGGGGGGCCTTACAATAAAATAATTTATGTGTACATTTAGTGACGTACACCAACAAGGATTCCCGGGACACTGAAAGACCGGGGTACACAAAACTTGGTGGGCATGTAACCCCACATGGATAGCATGGAACCGTCGTTTTTCGTTTTGATCTGTAGCCCCCCCGCTGGACTGGACCCCCCGAAAGGAGGATAGGGCAGACACAGTTCTTTGTGAATATCTTGACAACTGTAGGGCCTAGGACAGCCATCACCAAATGGCGGACCGCGGTCCGAGTCCGGACCGTGACGTGATCCTATCCGGACCCAGACCATAATAGCCTAATTTAGATTTTCACGTAAGATTTCAAAGCTGCGCTAAATGTTTCATTGGTTAGAATAACAGCATTTACTTCAGGAGCTTCAGGAACCATCATTTCGCTTGCTGCTACTCAGCCAGTGAAATCTGTGAATTCTGATAAAGTCGAGTCAGTGAGTAAAGTAGCCTACTATGGAGAAGAGACTGATAGCCTGAAACGAGCGAGGAGAGGAGACAGGACGAGAAACAATCAGATGGATATCTAAGTTAACGATAAGTAAGTTATTTTCAAATCATCGATTGCTCAAATAGGAGAAAGCTAGACAGCGAGAACAGAGCTTTATATAACGATACGGGGGCAATACCACGCAAAACTGTCACGTCCGTAACGCCAACTAAATATGGATGTGACAGTTTTGCGCGGTATTGCTACACCAGCATGTTGATTTTCCAACAAGAGGAGACAACATCCTGGACCTGGTCTACACTACACACAAAGGAGCACACAAAGCCAACCCCCCTCCCCCACATTGGACTTTCTGACCATATCACTGTTATGCTAATGCCCGCATACAGACAAAGAGTGAAAGCAAACAAACCGGTTCGTAAGCAGGTAAAAGTGTGGCCTGAGGGAGCCTCCGATGCTCTTCAAGACTGCTTTGACACAACAGACTGGGAAATGTTTAAGCAGGCAGCCACTTACAACAACCAGACAGACATAGAGGAGTATACAGACACTGTAACCTCTTACATCACCAAGTGCATTGATAATGTGACCCACACAAAAGACATCATCACTCGGGCTAACTGGAAGCCATGGCTGACAGGGGATGTCCTCAGGCTGCTGAGGGCCAGAGACAAAGCCTACAGAGCTGGGGATGAAGCTGGCATGAGAACAGCGAGAGCCAACCTGTCCCGTGGCATCAAGGAAGCAAAAAAGGAATACACTCACAAGATAACCCACTTCAAAGACAGCAGGAACGCACAAAGCCTATGGCAGGGCATTCAGGCCATCACGGACTACAAGCCCGCGCCACAGAGCTGTGAGAGCAACATCCCTCTGCTCAACAATCTGAACCGCTTCTTTGCTCGCTTTGAAGCACAAAACAGCACTTGCCCACAGAAGACCCCTCCCCCTCCACACGAGCAGCCCTTGTGCCTCTCTGCCGACAGCGTGAAGAGGACACCTGCTGCTATCAACACCCGTAAGGCAGCAGGCCCAGACAACATCCCAGGTAGTGCGCTGAAGGACTGCGCTGAGGAGCTTAAGGATGTCTTCACAGACATCTTTAACACTTCCCTGAAGCAAGCCATCGTCCCATCATGTTTCAAAGCTGCCACCATCATACCTGTGCCGAAGAAAACTGCTCCATCCTGCTTCAATGACTACCGCCCCGTGGCACTGACACCCATCATCATGAAGTGCTTTGAGCGGCTTGTCATGTCACACATCAAATCCATTCTCCCCCCCACCCTGGACCCCTTCCAGTTTGCATACCGAGCCAAACGGTCCACAGAGGATGCAATCTGCTCTGCCCTCCACCCAGCCCTCACCCACCTGGAAAAAAGAGACTCATATGTGAGATTGCTGTTTATAGACTTCAGTTCTGCATTCAACACCATAATACCACAACAACTCATCTGCAAACTTGACAAACTGGGACTCAGTACCTACCTCTGCAACTGGCTACTGGACTTCCTCTGTCAGAGGCCTCAAGTAGTATGTGTTGGCAACAATATCTCAAGCAGCATCACACTGAGCACGGGGGCCCCTCAAGGCTGCGTGCTCAGTCCGCTGCTCTTCACCCTGCTGACGCATGACTGCACTGCAACCTACAGCAACAACCACATAGTGAAAATTGCTGACGACACAACTCTGGTGGGTCTCATTGTTGCGTTTTGTGTCCACTCTGGTGTCTACGGGGCTCCCGTAACACAGTAGAAATCGCTACTCCTGTAGGTGTGGGTGCGCTCGTCTTCGGACTGTGAGGATTTCACAGGGTAAAAGAGGAGGTGTGCGTTTTGTGACTACTCTGGTGTCCAAAGGGACTCCCTTTAACACTATTAACAAATCGCTACTCCTGTTGGTGTTTGTCCTCGGACTGTGATAATATCACAGGGTAAAAGAGGAAGTATCTTTCAGTGTGTGTGTCTGATGTGAGGGCCCCTTTTCAACGGGTTTAGGATGTACAAGAGGATTGACTTGATGGAGAGGCTCTCCCTATCTGAATCAAATTCCCTAATTTGGGGTTTAGGGGCTAAGGAAAATAGACCACTTCAGAGTCTCTCTCTATCTCTTAGTCGCTATTACCTGTTCCCTTCGACTTGTACTTCAAAATGTGGTTAACCTCACTAAAAGAGGAAGAAATTCAGAGCTGTATTTGCCATTATTATTTGTCATCAAAATCTGAGAGAGGGTAAAAACTCACTACAGACATTCGTCTGTCTGTCTAGATCGGAGGGAAGATCAACTACCCTATTCTTTTGAGAGCTTTGTCAAATTGAAATTAAGGCTCTTTTAAATGACAGTTCTTGTAATATATAAGAACTTCAATTGACCACAACGGATCTATAACAATTTAGATTCTATCTATAAATACACTTGCATTTATCCGACAGATTTCCTTATCCTCGCTTGGGTGTGTGATGTGCATTTAGACCACAACGGGTCCTAGACTTTAGCTTCACAAACAATTTGACGCACCAAATAAATTTGCTAACAAAGCCTTTTTGGTTTTTTGTCTGCCCTGGAGCATAGGACTTTCCTTCCCAAATGCCTGGCTGAGTTCACTACTCCTGTGTATGTCAGTGCAGTGTGTTTTTTGCCCATATACAGTGTCTTAGAAAGTAGCCCTCAAACGGACGCCTTACTTACCCGGAGCGATGTCAAATCTTTGGAGCAGGAGGCCCTATTGCAAGGCATCCGGGGTTCTCAGCAACACAGGAGAGGCAAAAAAACACGAAAAAAACGCTAGACGGTCTTTTTACAAACTCCTAATCAAAGGTTAGGATTTTGACTTTTATTAAGTACAAACAAAAAATACAAGGAATAAAAACTTGTCTAAGTCTAAAGGCTAAATGCTAAATGCTAAATGCTAAATGCTAACGCTCGGTCCAAAGAAAATGAAAAGAAAAAAGAAGACCAAAGAACCTGAACACACACACCGGCCGTTCTCTTTTTATACCCCTCTCGGTCAGACAGAACATGTCCACATTTGGTATTGTGTCTTGCCATGAAATATTGGTTCTGCTTTTTTGTTTTTGCTTAGTTGCCAGTCAGCTTTTTGTTTTGCTGACAAACAGTTTCTTACAGCTGGTACATTATGTTCTGTCTTTACATTTTGTTCAAAGCACATCTCATTTAGCATAACACACTTTAAAACACAACCTTTTTATATCTAAGCAAACACATTTTATGTAGCAAAACATTTTAAGTTTTATAAGCAAACTTTCTTATATATTTTATTTTTCTATTATTATCTTGCCGCATTTGCACATTTTTATTTGTTTTAGAGCAAGCTGGAATTAAGCAGTAATATGACTAAAAATATTTTAATAGCAAATTATGATTCTCATTGTTAATTATTATCACATCTCCACATTTGTATAGTCACGCTACATCATCACCAAGGGCGACGAGACTCAATACAGGTTCGAGGTCGACCTTCTGACCACGTGGTGCAGGGACAACAACCTCCTGCTGAACGTCAGCAAGACCAAGGAGATTGTTGTTGACTTCCGGAGAGGTCACACCCAACACCTGCCACTGTCCATCGACGGTGCTGTGGTGGAGAGAGTGAGCAGCACCAAATTCCTGGGGGTGCACATCAGTGAAGACCTCTCCTGGACCACCAACACTGCATCACTGGCGAAGAAAGCTCAGCGCCGCCTGTACTTCCTGCGGAAACTCAGGCGAGCAAGTGCTCCACCAGCCATCATGACCACATTCTACCGAGGCACCATTGAGAGCATCCTCTCCAGCTGTATCGCTGTGTGGGGCGGAAGCTGCACTGAATACAACAGGAAAGCCCTGCAGCGCATAGTGAACACAGCTGGAAGGATTATTGGTGCTTCACTCCCATCCCTGAAGGACATTTACACCTCCTACCTCACCCGCAAGGCGACCACAATTGTGAGTGATGCAAGTCACTCCGCTCACAATTTGTTTGATCAACTGCCCTCTGGGAAGAGGTACAGAAGCCTGCGCTCCCGCACCACCAGACTCACCAACAGCTTCATACACCAGGCTGTTAGGATGCTGAACTCTCTCCCCCCTCCACCCTCAGCTACATAACATCCTGGACTTTGGACCCACAATGGCTACCTTGCACTACTCCACTTGCACTACTCCACTTGTACACTTGCACACTTTGCAACTTGTTGTTGTTGTCCTGTTGTCCTGAAAACACTTCTGAACACACTTCTGCTGCTCTTACATAACTTGCACCACTATGCCACTTGCATACTTAGGTCAAACAGAACTACCTCAGCCATTTATTGGCCTGACTTTTGCACTATTATATTGACTGTCTACTGTATGCATAATTGCACAATTTCAACTCAAATTTTGCTGCTCTTATTTCTTCATTGTATGTGTCTTCTTATTTTTACTTTTTATATTGTTTACTTGAATGTTATGTTTGTCTGTGGACCTAATTGGTAAAATATGTCTTGTCTCCACCGTGGGATAGTAGGAAACGTAATTTCGATCTCTTTGTATGTCTTGACATGTGAAGAAATTGACAATAAAGCAGACTTTGACTTTGATAGAGCACCTTACCATGCATATGGAACTACAGGCTCAGTCCCTGCCCTGCCACTGCAAGCGCCTCATGCTTAATCATCCTTAAGCACACTATGTGGATATTTGATTTAGTTTTTTTTTAGTATATTAGAATTTAGTATTTTTAGTATTTTTTTTATCTTCTACTGTCTCTATTGTGCAGTGGATTTTTTTTTATATTTATATACTTTATATTACTTTTTCAGTTGTAAGTGCATGTTGTGTGTGATGTCTGTATGCTACTGTGACCTTGAATTTCCCCTTGGGAATCAATAAAGTATCTATCTATCTATCTATCTATCTATCTATCTATCTATCTATCTATCTATCTATCTCTATTACATACATAGACATGTTACATACATAGATCTGAACTGTATAGATCTGAACTGTTACATACATAGATCTGAACTGCTACATACATAGATCTGAACTGCTACATACATAGACATGTTACATACATAGATCTGAACTGCTACATACATAGACATGTTACATACATAGATCTGAACTGCTACATACATAGACATGTTACATACATAGATCTGAACTGCTACATACATAGACATGTTACATACATAGATCTGAACTGCTACATACATAGACATGTTACATACATAGATCTGAACTTATAACCATAGACATGTTACATACATAGATCTGAACTGCTACATACATAGACATGTTACATACATAGATCTGAACTGCTACATACATAGACATGTTACATACATAGATCTGAACTGCTACATACATAGACATGTTACATACATAGATCTGAACTGCTACATACATAGACATGTTACATACATAGATCTGAACTTATAACCATAGACATGTTACATACATAGATCTGAACTGCTACATACATAGACATGTTACATACATAGATCTGAACTGCTACATACATAGACATGTTACATACATAGATCTGAACTGCTACATACATAGACATGTTACATACATAGATCTGAACTGCTACATACATAGACATGTTACATACATAGATCTGAACTTATAACCATAGAGAATAAAAAAAGAGGACAAAGAAAAAACAACACACACACAGGTTCCCTCAACCAGGGAGTCTATTGGCTAAGGGAGTGTGTCTATTGGCTAAGGGAGTGTGCTAAGGGAGTGTGTCTATTGGCTAAGGGAGTGTGCTAAGGGAGTGTGTCTATTGGCTAAGGGAGTGTGTCTATTGGCTAAGGGAGTGTGTCTATTGGCTAAGGGAGTGTGGCTATTGGCTAAGGGAGTGTGTCTATTGGCTAAGGGAGTGTGCTAAGGGAGTGTGTCTATTGGCTAAGGGAGTGTGTCTATTGGCTAAGGGAGTGTGTCTATTGGCTAAGGGAGTGTGGCTATTGGCTAAGGGAGTGTGCTAAGGGAGTGTGTCTATTGGCTAAGGGAGTGTGTCTATTGGCTAAGGGAGTGTGGCTATTGGCTAAGGGATGTTATTATGATGTTGCAGCAGAGAGTGTGTTTGGACACAGTGGTGTTAGCGGCTAGACGAGGCAACACAGATAGTAGCACCAGCAAATATGAAATAACCCAATAAATCTGTTTGTGTGGGTGTGTTTTGTGTTCTGACTGTGTGTGTGGGTGTGTGTATGTGGGGGATCTGTTTGTGTGCGTGTGTTTTGTGTTCTGACTGTGTGTGTGTGTATGTGGGGGATCTGTTTGTGTGTGTATGTGTGTGTGTGTGGAGGGGGGGTCTGCTTGTGTGTGTGTGTGTGTTCTTAGTGCATATTATTTTCTCTTCCCCCTATCTGTATGGTCAGTGTGTCACTGTCACAGACTAGAAATCGGATTTGCAGATGTATCAGCTGGCTCCTATCCTCTCAGAAAGCCTACATGACAGGTCAAAGGTCAATTGTGAGGCCAAAACCCGTCTGGTGCCACCTTGTGAAATATTTAATAATAAATAAAATGTAATTAAATGGACTGGACTGTCTACAGTCTCCACATCCTGTTTTAGGATAGGCTACCTCAGGTAAACTCAGGTAAAATACTGAAACTCAAGGGCTGCACTGCGTGTTCTGTGGAGTTATTACGGACGAATAGGAGATCAAATAGATAAGCATTCTTCCGCACACTGCCGCAGGCTTGCTGATTTCCTGAGCCACTGGGCTTTGGCTCCTCCAAGTGGTGACAGGTGGTACTGCCCCCGTAACCAATAGCAACCATGGCGCAATGTAATAGTTGGCTATGGAGAACTTTGGCTGCAGTTCAAACAGGAACTTTTGAAATAAATGTAAACCTGCAATGGTCTTCTCATTGCGGATAAGGAACTTAAGAAAAAGAACGACGCGTCATTGTCTTAACGTAACCTGTTTCAACTGTCTCGCGCGTCCAAGGGGGAGGGCCTATAAGTCCAACAACAACTTCAGCTGAAAACTTGGAAGGCGCGCAGGTCTGTTTCCGAGGGTCAGAACAGTCCGTCTTTTGTGCGCTCTGATTGAAATTCAGGAAAACAAGCCCCTTTATGTTCGCGCAACCACGTGACCTCCACGGAAGTTTTTTTGGGGGGATTTTATGTGTGGTTCGCGAGGCGGCGGCCGTGAGAAAGTCCAATCGGTGGTCGGCAGGGAGCAAGACCATTAATAAACCATCCGAACAACACCAACCGGAAAACACGCGCAGCGCAGCAAGCGAGAA
>NW_027468598.1:38349712-38362212 GCF_046254945.1 Alosa pseudoharengus | reverse complement strand
GTGTCTGATGACTCATAAACACACAAATGCGGAAGAGCTTCATTTTGAGGAAATACTTCAGCATAAATGGCTTTATCTGACACACACATACACACACGCACACATCTGAAAACACACACACACACTCTCTCCAACATACACACACACATCTGAAAACACACACACACACACACACATACACACACACACACACACATACACACGTCTGAAAACACATGCACATGCTCTCTCACACATTCCTTTCCATTAACTCATCAGGATGAGTGTGTGTGTGTGTGTGTTGAATAGATTCATGGCTTCAGCATTCCATTGCTACCTATCATGTTAAGCTTCTGTGACTGTGTGTTTGTCTGCAACGGTAGCTAGCGTGTGTGTGTGTGTGTGTGTGTGTGTGTGTTATGGTAACCAGCACGTTCTGAGTTTCTGCAGTTATCACTAGAAATGCAGTTATCACTAGAAATGCAGTTAGCACTAGAAATACAGTAATGCAGTTAGCACTAGAAATGCAGTTAGCACTAGTGTTACGCCCCCCTGTGTCCCCATCAGGTTCTGTGTAGTCAGTGCACGGGCAGTGCAGACCTGGCGGTGTCAATTAGTTATTGTGCACACCTGTAGGAAGGTGTGGCTGGATATTTAAGAGGTTCTATACACTCTGTTTGGGCACTATCTTTCATTTCGGGCACTGGGTGTCATTAGGCATATTCTCTCTCACTTCAACTTTTAACGCTTTACATCTACCTCCCTCTTTCTCTCTTATTACTGACACAGACATGCACACGTACATTTAGTTTATCTTCCTTCCCCCTAGACATTTGGTTACATATATTTGTTATCTTTGATTACTTTAAATAAAATACCTTTCGGTTAACCTTAATTATGTTGTCTGCCTCCATTTTATGTTATGGTTAAGAGCCAGCCGTAACATGATTGGGGTGCTCTCGTCCGGAACAACAAGTAGGTTGTGAGATTGGACCTAGACTGCTCACAGTAATCCAGGTGAGAACATTTCCGAATATTCAATTGACCTAGTAGGCTAATCAGCAGACTCCGGTTAGGTAGAGTGCTCCAGCTGGGCTGAGCCCTTCCAACGGTGCACTGTTTTTTTTAAAATTTATTTCTATCTAACTTTAATTCTAGGGGTAATTCTGGTCGGGAATCTCGAGTTCCTGTTGGGGGCACGCTTCTCGCACAATTTGTCAACCACATTGTGACGAGGTTCACGCGTTAATCAGTCGCCCCGAGGCCGGCAGGCCCCTGAAGACTAACCAGGTGGAGGTAGTTTGTTGTTATGGTATTCAGGACACCGGAGGACTGTTTAACACCAAATTCAGCGAAATACTGGGGATTGGTTGACGGTTTCACCTGGATTGCTTTGAAGTACTCTTTGGCTGTGCGTGTGTTTTGGTAAGTTTAAATGTCAGTAGCCCATTTGTTATCTGGTAGCCTACGGTAGCGTTCGTTTTGTGATTGTTTGGCTAATTGTTTGATGGCCTGTGAAGGGTAAGCACAAGTGATTGACTGCGTGTATAGTCATTGTATAGCCTAAAAGTGTTAGAATACGAACGGTTACCTGTGCGTAGCTGCTTGCGAGGGTTCGTGAGTAAGACCTCAGCCAGCGCTAGTTTGTGCTGATGAAATTATGAATGACTTTGTCTAGGCAATTTGCATGGTGGGAGTTGTCACGTCATTCTTAAGTAGTTTGCTACGCATGTTGTGATAACAGCAGTGAGGGTTACATGATAATCACACGATCTCTTTAGCATATAATGTTACTGGGTTAAAACATTTTTGTTTGTGATACAGTAACTTCACATTTGCATTCTTTTTGTGCCTATTTGCTATCGTTGGTCTGCTTGCTGTAATCCTTACAAGGGGGAGTGTTTGTTGTGTGTGGGTGTGAGGAGAGATATATTTGTGTGTCATTGGTTTTGATAGTTGCCTATTCCTGATCTGATCTTATATATAGGCTCATATAGGCTATTGCTATAGGAGCTTGGGTTGCCTTCTGACCTATTTTATAGGTTGCACTTAGCTTGTAGTGGTGTGCTATATTTTTACAACGTCCCAACTTTTCAGTGGTGTAGGTGGTTATCATGGCTACGTTTCTAGAGGAGTTTTTAACTAATCCTTCAGAGGAGTTGCTACTGGGTTTTACTAAAGACCAGTTATGGCAGCTTTCTGAGCATTATGAATTAATAATAACTTCTCAGGAGAAAAAGATTAAGGAAACCTTATTTTTAGCCATTAAGAACCAATTAACAACTAAAGGTGTGTTTGGGGCAAAACCTATTGAAACTGTCCCTGGTGAGACTGTAACATCTGTAACAAAAGTGAGTGAGGAGAAATGACAAGCCATGGTTCTGCAAGAAAAGCAGCTAGAGCTGGACCTTGAGAAACTCAGGGCTGACAGAGAGGTTCGAGCAATTAAGGAGAAGGAGATTGAGAAGGAGATTGAGTTTCGTAAATTAGAGGAGAATAGAGCGTGATGAACGCGAACAAGAACGTCAGCTGGCACGTGACGAACGTGAACGCGAGCATGAGCGGGAAGAACGCGGACATGAGCATGAGCGGGAAGAGCGCGAGCATGAGCGGGAAGAGCGCGAGCATGAGCATGAGCGGGAAGAGCGCGAGCATGAGCATGAGCGGGAAGAGCATGAGCATGAGCGGGAAGAGCATGAGCATGAGCGGGAAGAGCGCGAGCATGAGCATGAGCGGGAAGAGCGCGAGCATGAGCGGGAAGAGCGCGAGCATGAGCGGGAAGAGCGCGAGCATGAGCATGAGCGGGAAGAGCGCGAGCATGAGCGGGAAGAGCGAGAGCGCGAGCATGAGCGGGAAGAGCGCGAGCATGAGCGTGAGCGAGACCGTGAACAGCGAGACTTTGCGCTCAAGAAATTCGAGCTTGAAATGGCTGCGAAAAGACCTGAGTCTCCTCTCCTTGCAGTGCCTAATGCTAACCCCATGGGCCCATCTCCAGATTATGCAGCGCCAACATTCGATGTGGCTCGTAACATCCGACTTGTCCCACCTTTCGTAGAGAAGGATGTGGAAAAATATTTCACCCACTTTGAAAAGCTTGCCATCACCCTGAAGTGGCCTAAGGAGGTGTGGCCTCTACTACTTCAAAGCGTGTTAACTGGGAAAGCACAAGATGTTTTTACAGCACTTAGCATTGATCAGTGTAGCCAGTATGATATTGTTAAAAAGACGATCTTGCATTCATATCAACTGGTCCCTGAAGCCTATAGACAACGTTTTAGGCACTTAAGGAAATCACCTCAGGAAACTTATGTGGAGTTCTCTAGGGAAAAAGAGAGAACCTTTGAAAGGTGGTGTGCGTCTCAGGAGGCTGAGACACAGGAAGATCTAAAGCAGCTAATTCTTTTAGAGGAATTTAAGAATTGTCTTCCTCCAGAAATAGTGGTATACCTGAATGAGCAGAGGGTGCAGAAGTTAGAGGACGCAGCCGTCTTAGCTGATGAGTACCATCTCACTCATAAGTCCTATGACTGGCGAAGGGGTAATAACAGAGTTCGACAGAGAAACCTGCCAAGGAGTAGACTGAGACGTGGGTCTAGAGACTCAGACTCCCGATACGCCTCTTCCTCTTCCTCTTCCTCAGGTAGTGCTAGTCGTGGCCCTGACATCAGAGAGATCATCTGCTTTTATTGCAGGAAGGCTGGTCATAAAGTGGTGGACTGTTTGAAACTTCTTAACAAGCATAAGACAACCAAGTCTATGGGATTGGTTGTGTCTGGTAGAGCTGATAATTTTGATCAGGATGAAGACACTATTTGTTGCGTTTCTTCTCAGAGATGTGAGAATGGTGAACAGCTAGGCTATGTGCCTTTCATCACAGACGGTGAAGTGTCCCTATTGGGTCAGGAGTGCAGTGTGCCTATCCGCATCCTTAGAGATACCGGTGCAGCACAATCCCTTCTGCTAGCTGGTGTTTTGCCCTTGTCTGACAAGATGGCGACAGGAGCTCGCGTTCTACTCCAAGGTTTAGAGGGAACCACTATTGCAGGGCCATTACACAGAGTTTACTTATCTTCTGACATAGTCACTGGTAGTGTTGTGGTGGCCGTGTGGCCGAAGCTACCCGTGTAAGAGTTTACTTATCTTCTGACATAGTCACTGGTAGTGTTGTGGTGGCCGAAGCTACCCGTGTAAGAGTTTACTTATCTTCTGACATAGTCACTGGTAGTGTTGTGGTGGCCGTGTGGCCGAAGCTACCCGTGTAAGAGTTTACTTATCTTCTGACATAGTCACTGGTAGTGTTGTGGTGGCCGTGTGGCCAAAGCTACCCGTGTAAGAGTTTACTTATCTTCTGACATAGTCACTGGTAGTGTTGTGGTGGCCGTGTGGCCGAAGCTACCCGTGTAAGAGTTTACTTATCTTCTGACATAGTCACTGGTAGTGTTGTGGTGGCCGTGTGGCCGAAGCTACCCGTGTAAGAGTTTACTTATCTTCTGACATAGTCACTGGTAGTGTTGTGGTGGCCGTGTGGCCGAAGCTACCCGTGCCCGGTGTCTCATTTATTTTAGGGAATGAATTGGCTGGAGATGCGGTAAGGAAATATTCTGCATTGTCTTTGCCTGAGATGGTGATAGACCATGAGATTGTGGAATCACCTGTGTGTGCAGACACCTCTGCTGCTGAATTAAATCCCAGCAATGATCCAGTGTTTATGTTTACAGATATCACTCAGCCTGTTATTGCTGTGGTGGAGCGTATGGAGCAGACTGGCCTGGCTTATTCATCTGTGGTCAAGAGTTTGTGTTCTGTTTTTGACTCTTCCATTCTGCTTGCTGATGATCCTAAAGCAGGAAGTGGTCCTGTCACATCAGTAGAATGTGTTGAGCTTGAGAGCTCTAAGTTGTTTTCGGAAGTGTCTGATAGTATAAACTCCGATGTTATGTCCAATGTTGGTTTTATGGAGCCCTGCATCTCCCTTTCCCTTGTTGACCTTGATTACACCTTTACAGAACATGGTGGTGTTAGTGGGATGGTACCGCCCATTAAAGATGCCAGCCATGTCTCTACTACCAAACGGGGACTGGTGAGTGATTGTGATTCTTTTGGGCCTGTTTGCAGCAGGGGTAGCTCCCCATGTATGCTGCTCAATAGATTAGGATGTGTGCATTATAGCTCCACCAATGCCGCTGTAGACTGCACACAATTGTTGCCCATTGATGGTCATTGTGATCACTCTGCCCACCGAGTGACCTCACAGAGTGTGGTTAGAGAACCATGGACTGATTCTTTTGGAAGGGAGGTGTTTATCACCTCTCACTCTATGACTGTCTTTGTATTTTCTTTGTGAAATTTGTTCTAGCTTTTATTCCACGGCTAGTTCATCATGTGGGATGGGGTACTTGTGGGATTTGTAGTTACTTGTTTATTTGATCTCTGTATTGTTCATGTCTCCTTTTCTCTACGTCCTAGGGCCCAGGATGTGGAGGTCTTGAGGGGGGGTTGACTAGTTGGGATCACAGGATGTCTTTGTTTATGTTTTGTTTCAGGTTTCCTATTAGAAACCTTCTTTTTGGAAGGGAGGTGTTACCCCCCCCCTGTGTCCCCATCAGGTTCTGTGTAGTCAGTGCACGGGCAGTGCAGACCTGGCGGTGTCAATTAGTTATTGTGCACACCTGTAGGAAGGTGTGGCTGGATATTTAAGAGGTTCTATACACTCTGTTTGGGCACTATCTTTCATTTCGGGCACTGGGTGTCATTAGGCATATTCTCTCTCACTTCAACTTTTAACGCTTTACATCTACCTCCCTCTTTCTCTCTTATTACTGACACAGACATGCACACGTACATTTAGTTTATCTTCCTTCCCCCTAGACATTTGGTTACATATATTTGTTATCTTTGATTACTTTAAATAAAATACCTTTCGGTTAACCTTAATTCTGTTGTCTGCCTCCATTTTATGTTATGGTTAAGAGCCAGCCGTAACAACTAGAAATACAGTAATGCAGTTAGCACTAGAAATGCAGTTAGCACTAGAAATACAGTAATGCAGTTAGCACTAGAAATGCAGTAATGCAGTTAGCACTAGAAATGCAGTTAGCACTAGAAATACAGTAATGCAGTTAGCACTAGAAATGCAGTTAGCACTAGAAATGCAGTTAGCACTAGAAATACAGTAATGCAGTTAGCACTAGAAATGCAGTAATGCAGTTAGCACTAGAAATGCAGTTAGCACTAGAAATGCAGTAATGCAGTTAGCACTAGAAATGCAGTTAGCACTAGAAATACAGTTAGCACTAGAAGCTCCAATAATTTCATAACTACTAGAACTGCTGCAGCCATTTTGACCTCTAGATTTTAAACTCTGTATTCAACCAGCAGGACATTATTTTCCTTTCTTGTAGTGTTAGGTGTGTTAGATAGATAAGTGTGTTTTGCGGCAGTTGAAGTGTTAAGTGTGTTAGATAGATAAATGTGTTTTGCGGCAGTTGTAGTGTTAAGTGTGTTGTGTTGTTAGATGTGTTGGGAGAAGAGGTGCTCTCTTCAAGAGCTTCTTGTGTGAGTGTGTGTGTGTGTGTGTGTTCAAGAGCTGCTTGTGTGTGCGTGTGAGCGTGTGTGTGTGTGTGTTCAAGAGCTTCTTCAAGATAGAGAGGGATGCCTCTGCTCTGGTAGGTCGTTCCACCAGTGGGAAACTACAAATGAAAATGGCCTCTATGAGGGAGAGAGAATCACTGTACTTGTACTGTGTGTGTGTGTGTGTGTGTGTGTGTGTGTGTGTTATAGGTCTTGAGAGGATTTGAAATTTGTGGTCATCTGACCTGACAAGTAGTGAAGAATTTCACTTCTCACCGCTACCTGACAAAAACACACACACACACACACACACACCACACACTTTTACAGACCTTCCTGATGAATACTTTAAAACTAAACTAAACTGTAATCTCTAAGCTGCTAACATGCAACACCAACCAATACTATACAGAAACCATGTACTTTTTAAAAATATATTTTTATTCAATGTATTTAGATATTGTTAAACATACTACTGCCCAAACCATGATCCAGTTTAACAAACGCACACACACGCGCGCACACACACACACACACACACACACACACACACACACACACACACACACACACACACACACACACACACACAATCAAACCACTGACCAAACCATGATCCAATTGAATAATTAGGACACAAAACACCCAGATACTCTTTCTCATACTCTTACTCCTTCACTTCTGCACTCTGTGTGTGTGTGTGTGTGTGTGTGGACACACACACACACACACACTTTTAGAGGCACAGACACGTTTCCATAACGGTAGCAAAAGAGTCAAAACACTTTTCATTTACAGAAACCAAACAATAGACACTTGTAAATCAAAACAATGTTTTAGGTCGTGTTTGTGTGTGAGTGTTTCTCTGTGTTTGTGTCGTGTGTGTGTGTGTGTGTGTGTGTGTGTGTGTGTGGCTGATTTAAATAGGCTAAGGGTTGTTTTGGGGGTGACTCAGAAACCTTGTGCTCATAATTTTAAATCCTTCTTTGGGTGACACAGTGACACACACACACACACACACACACACACACACACAATTACAATCCAAAACTAGCTAAGGAATGAATTTCAGGGGGAAGGATTAGGGAGAAAGAGAGAGGCTGCTTTCAGACCTAGGTGTAAGTCCGCATGTTCTGCGGATTTGAAGCGGTTGGGCCGTATATCTGAAGTCTGAACAACATAACCGGCCATTTATCTGAACAACACAACTGGCTATTTGACTCTCCGAACTTAGCCCGCTCTTAAGCCCAATTCACACCAAAGATTCACGATGAGATGAAATCCGTTGCAGAAGGAGTTGCAGTGGTGCAAATTAAACGTTGCATGTCGTTGCCAGCTGTTGCAAGCCGTCACAAAGCATTCACTACAGTATGTCTAGTCACAGTTGCAAGGTTTTAGAATGTTGCAACTGTGTTAGAATGTTGCAGCTCATCTCATATCTCGTCGCAAATCTTTGGTGTGAATTGGGCCTTGGACTACTCCCCCCCCGCCCCCCCCAGTATTTCTGACGGACATTATGTACATGAGCTTGTGTCGGTGTCATTCACACATAATGAGAGAGAGAGAGATTTGCTAGTTATTCATGTATCTATAAGTAATAAGTTGTCTTGGCCAGTAATGTATAAGTATGTTTGTTTGTGCAGGTGTGTGTGCGCAGGTGTGCACGAGCATCCATCTGCATGTGTACAACATTTGTCTTTGTAAATGTTATTAGCTTGTACGATGGTGTGTGTGTTTGTGTGTGTGCGTTTGCACGCCTGTGTGTGTGTTTGTGATCACTGTTACTTGCTGCTGATTTTCAAGATTGTGTGTGTGTGTGTGTGTGTGTGTTTATATGTACACGATAGGTGGTTTTTCCGCACCCACAACTCTAAAAATGGCTTTGTGGCTTCCTGCTATGTTTGGGTTTCCATCTTGTGTGTGTGTGTGTGTGTGTGTGTGTGTGTGTGTGTGTGTGTGTGTGTGTGTGAAGTTGGAGGAGATGGCAAGCGTTGAGTGAAAAGCTAACATTTCTAAGAAAAGAAATGACTTTGTGGTTGAATGAATAATGAGATGACGTTCTCGTCTGACGACATCCCCATCACTGTCTGAGGAGGGCACTGTGGTTGCCTTGGTCCTGGATGTAGGATGTAGTAGCCTTGGTCCTGGATGAAGGATGTAGTAGCCTTGGTCCTGGTAGCAGGGTAGCCTCGGTCCTGGATGTAGGATGTAGTAGCCTCGGTCCTGGATGAAGGATGTAGTAGCCTCGGTCCTGGTAGCAGGGTTTAGTAGCCTCGGTCCTAGATGAAGGGTGGATCTAGGGATGCATAATGTGTGAATAATAATCTAAATATTATAATATTATAGGCTAAAATAGTCCAGACACATTTTAACTAACATATTTCCTGACAATGAATGCAGCTTATTTAAGAAAATGGCATCGTGAACTTAAAATCGTGAATCATATCGAATCGTGAGGTGAGCGTATTGTTACATCCCCAATGATGATTGATGATGATGATGATTATGATTGTAGTAATACCTCTACTGAGCCTGCAACAGTTACAGTATGTCTAATGATTGATGATGATGATGGTGATTGATGATGATGATGATGATGATGATTGTAGTAATACCTCTACTGAGCCTGCAACAGTTACAGTATGTCTAATGATTGATGATGATGATGGTGATTGATGATGATGGTGATTAATGATGATGATGATGATGATGGTGATGGTGGTGATGATGGTTGATGATGGTGATGGTGATTAAGGACGATGATGAGTGTAGTAATACCTACTCTTTTGCCTACAGGTCATCACCATACTCACACTGCCGTTCCCTCTACCTCACACACACACGGATGATGTTGACCTCTGTCTGAACTTTGACCTGACCAGTGACCTGAGCGGAGATGTCGTTGTGGTCGTCGGCGCTGCCGGTGTCTGATTGGCTGGCAGCTCTGCGGCTGGAGCAGTACAGCGCTGTGTTTCAGGACAGTGGCCTGGTTGCCGTGGGCGACTGTGTGCACCTGAGCAACGAGCAGCTGGAGCAGATGGGTGTGTCCCTGCCGGGCCACCGTAAGCGTATCCTTGGCAACCTGCCGAGTGGAAGAGACAGGGGAGGAGGAGGAGGAGGAGAGGCAGAGGAAGAGGAGCAGGGCACTATGCCCATCCCCAAGAGCAGGACCAAGTTCTGCCACACACCAGCACACACACCCGCACACACACCCTCACACACACCCACACAAACTCTCCAGGCTCCGTCTGAGGCTCCACCCATCCCGCCCCGGTTGACCTATAGACGGCCTCCGCAGTGCTTTAGCATGGCAACAGTAACCACAGCAACCGCTCTGGAGAAGCCCACTCCCTCTCCAAGGCCACGCCTCCCCAAGTCCCCTAAGAAGGACGCACCGACGCCCAATCAGCATCAGCCGTCTGCTGCTCCGCCCTCTCCACCTCTGTCTCTCTCTCCTTTTCCCCCTCCTTCTCTCCCTCCCTCTCTCTCTCCTCTCTCTCCTTCTCTCCCTCCCTCTCTCTCTCCTCTCTGTCCTCTCTCTCTTTCTCTCCCTCCCTCTCCTCTCTCTCCTTCTCTCTCTCCTTCTCTCCCTCCCTCTCTCTCTAACTCTCTCCCTCCCTCTCTCTCTCCCGCTCTCTCTTCCTCCTCCCCTTCTCTCCCTTGTCCTGCCCCGGCCTCAGATCTACACCTGTATGAGCAGTGTTCTCTGGGGCAGTTGCCCCCCCTGCCCCCCAAGTCTTACCCCGTGGGTGCCGCCCTGGCTGGCTCTCTGGCGCCCCCTGTCCCCCGCCGACCACCCGCACCTCCACTACGCCCCCCCAGGACTCCGCCCGGCAACAGGTAAACCGCTCTCTTATTGGCTGCCCATAAATAAGCTAGGCATTCACTGAGAGGAGTTTCCGTTGACATCTGAGGCTCTATTTTGACGATAGTTTCACTTTGCCTTTGAGTTCAAAAATAGGCGAGTGCAGAATGCATGTAGTCACAAACAGGTTTCAGTAAAGCAAGGTTTAGTGGAATCCCTGTTATGTGTTCCACAGTCTCTCATGCAAGCAGATTCCTTCAAATGTGCCGCTGACTGGCACAACACCAGCTGCGCCGCTCTTAACTCATTGAATGCCAAGCTGTTTTCGGGAGCTTTGTCCTAGAGTGCCAGCAATCTAGACCATTGTTGATGATTTTTGTACAGCCACAGCATATTCTGTGTTATAGCTATGAACACATACAATGGCTCGATTAAAAGGTTAGACTTTAAGCTCTCGGTGGGTGCAAACCGTGTATTTCTACACGCCTCTGTTCCTGAGAAATCCCAAGCTAAACAGTGGCTAGTTTTCATCAAAATCGCTGATTTTTTTCTAGAAATGGAGATATAACGTCTTTCATGAAATATGAAGTGTTGCCTGTTACTTACTTGTGTAAACTTTCAGGGAAGTGATCAGCGAGACCTGGCGAGACTGCCACCTAGTGATAGACCCACGAAAATGGCCTGGTTTTGACCTGACGTGCATGCGTCACTGATTCGACCCAAAGCGGCAACCGAGTTATGATAAAATGTCCAGATAAAATGTCCAGATTGTGCGTTTTCATGAGTTTTCGATCGTCATATATTTCATTTCCATTCATCACAGAGTTCCCAAAATCCCATATAAGGTGTGTTAGAGTGTCTAGTTTCGTAATTTAAAAAAAAAAGCTAAAAACGTAATGTTACGTTTTTGCCACTCATTGGCACTCAATGAGTTAAAGGGAATGACCGATGACCCTCTCATTGGTTTAAAGGGTGTTACACCCAGAACACACCCATGACTAATTAAGAAACAGAAGAACAACCTTTGTGAACAATGTGCCCGACGTTTGATAACAAAACCAGCCCGAATATGAACTGGACAAACCCCTAAATGTATTTAGCCTGGGTAGTATAGCCAAGGAGTTAGCATGTTAATTAGCCTCGGTAGTATACCCAAGGAGTTAGCGATGTTTATTAGCCTCGGTAGTATACCCAAGGAGTTAGTGGAGTTGATTAGCCTCGGTAGTATAGCAAAGGAGTTAGTGGAGTTGATTAGCCTCGGTAGTATAGCCAAGGAGTTAGTGGAGTTGATTAGCCTCGGTAGTATAGCAAAGGAGTTAGCGGAGTTGATTAGCCTCGGTAGTATAGCCAAGGAGTTAGTGGAGTCTGTTAGGAATCAGGCTGAGAAAGTTGAAAGTTCTAACTGTGAACACCGCAATACTCATCTAGAGGGAGATCAATTAAGAAAAGATTCTGTTCCACATCTGATGTGTGTGTGTGTGTGTGTGAGAAAGGGTGAGGGAGGGAGGGGGGGGGTTGGAAATAGAGAGATAGAGAGGGAGAGGGAGAAGATGGAGGGAGGAGAGGAAATAAAGAGAGAGAGAGAGATGGAGGGAGGGGTCATCAAAGGTCAAAGGTAAACTTTTTAATGTATCCGCAGCATTAAACACATCATCACCTCCGCAGCATGAAACACATGATCACCTCTGTAGTAGGGCTGGGACAACGCGTCGACGTAATCAATGACGTCGACGCAAAAAATACGTCGACGCAAAATATGCGCGTCGGTTCGTTAAGCATAATGTGTTGCGCTAAATATTTTTCATTTTACACCTTCAGTGTTTCAGACGTTGACTAAGCTATGGCTGGGGGCCACGAAATCATTGAGCTGTGCTTTTCACGCACGCAGCCTTTCCTTGCCCCGCCCCGCTCTCTCTTGTAACGAGCCCGCTGCCCCTCCTCTGCATGTGCATTTAACAAAATATTCACGATTGTTGTTGCCACATAGAAGCATTGCATAGAACACGGCGGGCTAAATTGCTATTAAATCCGCTTAGCATCGTGACCATGCTGCGCAAATTTGTTCAAAACTGCTGCATTAAAGTTAACTCTGCTAAGGTCTCATCACAACATAGTACATTGAGGAGACCAAACTAAGTTAAGTTAT